>NC_043707.1:137629598-137634897 GCF_006229205.1 Suricata suricatta
CCGCCCGCCGCGCCGCCTCCGCCCCGCCTCCGCTGCGCCGCCCCGCGGGCCGGCGACAAAGGCCAGTGCGCACGGGGACATCTCTCCAGATTCCGCTCCCTTAGAAGTAAAGACTGGGTTCGTTCGATTTTGAGACCCGTCCAGGCACTGGCGAACAGAGCCCCCAAACGAATGAATTCTCCAACCCAGTGCCCACTACATGCTGTGCCAGGCGCTGGCGACACAAGCCAGCAAATAATTACCACCATTCCAGAGACTGACGAGTATCCCCAGAATGGAATATGGGGGCAGAGAGTGAGCTGTAGGGGCGAGGGGGGTGGTCAGAGAAAGGTCCGTCTGTGGAGGTATGGTGGGCTGGGTTTTGAATGATAAGGGGGCATTCCAGGCAGGGTTGACAAGACCCTGCAGCAGGGACAGGTGACACAAGTCCTTGAGGGGCTCTGGGTCTGTGCCAAAGTGGGGGAGCAACAGGTGCTGAACCCGCCAGGCCCCAAGAATTGTCCTCGGAGCCTCAGAAAGAGAAGGAAGGGCCCACGAATGCCTGGTACATTCAGGTGTCCGAGTCTGGAGGCTGTGAGCTCAGAGAACACCCAGGACCTCTCTCTGAGGTGTGTGTGTGTGTGTGGGGGTGGTCAGCAGTGAGCTGGGGGGCCTGGGGCTGCCAAATAGGGAGAAAGGAAAGTAGAGATGCAAGGGCTGGGGGCAGCGGGGAGGTCACCAGAGCAGTCACCTGGGGAGCAGGTCCAAGACACTTCCCTGAGGGCTCAGGAAAGTTCCAGGAGGCAGCGGGCCAGAACTCACATGTGCCAAACCAGTCTGCCTGCATAGCCGGAAGCTTTTCGTGGGAGCTGGACAGGAGGACAAGCTGCCAGCGGGAGGTGGGGGGGGTGCCTGGTTATGGGAGCACAGTGAGCACATCTTGTGAAGTTGAAACAGCCTGTGCCCTTCCTTTCCCACTCCTCCCCTCCCCCACACTCATCCCCCACTGGCGCCCTGCGAGGGCTTGTTTCACTCAGCACCTAGCTAGGACCAGCTCAGGGACACCCTGACCTGTAGGAAGGCTGTAGAATGAACCTGCTTCCGGAACAGTGAGGGTCCTGGTGTGGGACTCCGGGGCTGACACCTGGTGGCGCTGTGCACCATCACCTCCAGGGTTCCCAGGTGCCCTGGGAAACCAGAGCTGCCCGGCCTGAGGGCCTGGTGGGTTTGCACTCATTTCAAAGGGCCAGAACGACCTTGCTCCCCCGACGGGACCTGTAACAACAGGGGCCTGGGACCCCCACCCAGTGGTTTTCAGACAAGTGGCGGGAGGACGGAGTCTTCTGGCAGCCTCCTGGCTTCTAGGGGCTCTCGAAGCCTGCTAGAGCTGGGTCTCTCCAGCACACCCAGTGGCAGGCACGCCGTGGGGCCTGCAAGGGGCAGGGGGCGCTGTGAAGACAAAGACCTAAAACGGCTCATCTTGGGTGCCCCTCCCTTGAACCTCCTCCATGAGTAAACGCCCTGCTATTCATGCTCTGCACTCCCAGACTCCTCTCAGAACACCTGAGATCCAGGGCTTCCCGCCCTTTTCGGGCTCCACTGGGTCCGCCAGGTCCTGCCCGGTGGCCCCAGAGAGCCCATGCCAACAAGGACACATTTGTGGAAGTCCTCCTGCTTCCCAGGCGCCATGCTAAGCTTTGCCTGTATATGAAAAAATATATATTTAAATCCTTTTTGCATTTATTTATTTTTGAGAGACAGAGCACAAGTGGGGGAGGGGCAGAGAGAGAAGGAGACACAGAATCTGAAGCAGGCTCCTGGCTCCGAGCTGTCAGCACAGACCCGGACTCAAGGCTCCAACCCACAAACCATGAGATCATGACCTGAGCTGAAGTCGGACGCTTAACCGACTGAGCCACCCAGGCGCCCCGAACACATATATATATTTTTGGACGTTAACCCAGAGACGTTTATAGTTAGAAAGGGCAAATCTTACACCCAAATTGGCTTTAACATAAACGCATCACAACGGAGATGCCCTCACCCCCCAGGTCTTTGGCTCCCTCCAGCGCAGGGCTCAGTTACACTGCTTTCAGTCACCACTGTTCCCTCTTCTGAGCAGCAAGAGAAGTTCAAGTTCCTCCCTGTCACCCAGCTGGAGGGGACAGAGTGTGACAGACTCCGGAATGCCGTCTGCCTGAGCTCCCTCCACCTAGTCTCTAAGCGTTAGGGAAACAGGCAAGTGCATTTTCTGAAAAAGTCAGAGGGAGTTATGGGACATTCCTTTGCCTAACAAGCAAAACAAAAGCGACGGGTTTGGTGAGCTGAAGTTCCAGCAAGAACTCGCAAGAGGAGGGAGTCTTTCTGGAGCGTGGGGAGCACCACCGAGAAAGCGCCAGCACCAGGTCCACCTCAGAATTTCTACTCAGAAGTTGAGCAGGCAAGGGGGCCGAGCCAGTCAGAGAGCAGGGTCCCTCCCTGGGTGCCTTAGGATTGTCACTGGTTTCCAGCCCCCCCCCCCCCCCCCCCACCCAGGCCTCCCTCCTTGGTCACAGGTGAGGGAAGGAGCTGCAAGTTCTCATTCTGGAAGATGCTGTTAAGACCAGGGCCACTCAGGAGTCACTGAACAGCCTCGTGGCTCCCGCTACTGTGATCCTGGGAGAGTTCTGGAAGGAGAACCAGCCCGGATCTTCCTTGGGAGAGACGGCCCAGCTGATCAAATGCTGGGCTTTGCTGTGGGTCCAGAACACGCTCAAGTGGATGACAAGACGGAGGCATATGTTAACCTGGGATGGGGTTGCCCTTCCCTTTTTATTGTTTTAAAGCAATTTGGTAGGGATTTAAAAATATTTATTTATTTATGAGAGAGAGACAGAGACAGAGAATCTCAAGGAGGCTCCGCACTGTCAGTACAGATCCCCATGCAGGGCTCCAACTCACTAACCGTGAGATCAGGACCTGAGCCAAAATCAAGAGCAGAACGCTCAACGGACTGACCACCCAGGTACCCCTGTCCTTCCCTTTTTAGTTTCAGAGGAATTTTCACTTACTTTCCCCACTTTGTCGTTTGAGCTGCATGTGTAGCATGTCGGCCTTGTCTGCCCCACAGCTTCTTTGGAGCACGCTTTGTTTTGCAGACAGGATGAGCGATAGAATTGGTCATAGCTGAAGGCAATAGTTTCCCCTTCACCTGTGTATCTAATTTCCACAGCAACACTTATGAAAGAGGTACAATCACTATCCCCATTTTATAGCTGGGGAAGCTGAGGCACCAGGAGGTTAAATTCTTTGAATGTATCTGGCCTGGGGTGACACAAATGCTCAGAGCACCTCCACTGTGCCCTCCAGATGTCAGCTCCCTCCCCACCGGGAGGCTTCCTCTCATCCCCCTGCTGGGCTCAGGCCCATCACCTACCCTGTTCACACCTCTCCCCCCACCCAAGGGCAGGGAGCCAGAGGGGAGTGTGACCCCACTGTACCCTCCTCTAAAGCCTGCACTCTGGCACTCTGCCCACTCAGTTGTCTTACGTGTTTCCCTGGTCATAAATAACTCCTTGCTCCAGGCAAGCAGTAAAACCCCCAGAATCCTTGGTTGAAGGGAACGGGCCAAACTGGTCAAAGTCCTTCACAGCAGTGGGAGAATGGAGGGAAAAAACTTAAAATCTGGAGTAACTGACACTGAAAAGGGAGTTTGCTTCGCCACCCCGTCTCCCAATGGTGATCCACAGGCATGGAGGGGGTGTTCTTGAAGCAATCTTCCTCCCTACCCTGTCCCCCCAGGAGCTAGTCTGTCAGGAAAGATGCAGATGTTGAAGTAGGGTCGGCTTGTGGGCACAGAGCTGAGTCAGGCAGTGTGGGGGGATCCTGGGGGGCGGGGAGACATGTGAAGCATCAGTGGTCTGCTAAATGGTCCCCAAACCCTTTCCTGATCCCTTAAAGAACAATTCCTTGCCTTGGAGGGGGCTGGTCCATAGGTACCCTGAGGACAGGGGCTCAGGCATTCTCAGGCCTTGCTGGGCCCAAAGTATTGAATGTTTTGTCTCATAATTAGGACTGTTATGGAGGTTAATGGAGGGGAGGGCTAAAAGGTGCTTGGCATACAGAACCAGCTCCATAAATATGTCATAGGTAGGGATGGGTGACCTGAGCCCCTGGTCACCCTGACTGCTCCAGGCCCCTTCCTGATAGCCAAGCCGGTTTTCTCAGACCCTGCTGGGGGGCATGGGCACGGGGACTTGGAGCGAGCAGCGGGGATAGGGGGCAGAGATGGGGTTTGGGCAGCGAGTGGGGGTGGGGAAGACATCCGTCCAGTACCCTGGACAGCGCTTGTCGGCTCAGCCCCAGGGTACCTCTTCTTGGTCCTTCTCTGTGGGTCTCGCCCCCATTGGCCTACAGGTCGGCCGGCAAGTCCTTAAGGCTGTCCGTTGCCCCGCCAGCCGGCTGGGGGAGGGCAGCCCCGAGCAGATGGGCGGGGGACGCCCAGCCCGTTTGGTACAGCAACGGCCACGCGGCGCGGAGGCGGGCCCTGCGGACCGCTGGGGCCCGAGGCGGGCAGCGGGCACCCAGGACGCCCCGCCGGTCACGTGAGCGCCGACTGTCCCGCGGGTAGGAACCCGCCGCCGGAGCCAACTGAAATGAAAATGAGCCCAGGGCTCCCGGATTGCCTCGTCCACTCTGGGCCTCAGTTTACCCATCCAAATCCAAGCACGGGAGAACCCAATGATCCCTAACTTGGTGAGCCGCTGTAACATTCTATGAGGTCGTGAGAGCGAGGGCGAGAGGCTAGGGCCCGAGCAAGCTGGCACTTGACTCTGGGCCTCGGTTTCCCCTTCCAGCTCAGCCCTTCAGTCCGCGGAGCTACTCGAGGGGGGAGTCCCTCCCCTTGTTTCGAAACCTGCGCGGGAGCTCAAAGAGACCCCGGCCTCGGCGGTCCTGCCGCGAAGGTCCCCCGCCCCGGCCTAGGGCGGGGCTCAGAGGACGTGCTGAGCGCGAAGGAGGACCTGAGTTCAGGGCGGCGGAGGTCTCGGTGGCGCCCACACACCACTGCGGGTGCTCGCGCGCGCCCTGGCCCGCGACCCCGCCGCAGATGTGATGCGGAGGCCGCGAGCGGCCCCGCGGGGGCTCTGCAGACCCCCTCTCGCCCCTCCCCTGCGGAAGAACAAAGACGGGAGGTGGGACCCGCAGGCCTCCAGACTCCGCGGGGAGTGACGGGGCGGGGCGGGCGACGCCGCCTCCTTAAAGCCCGGCCGCGGGCCGGGAGCTGCCCTCCCGGGACTGCTCCCGCGGGTCTTCGCCTTCCGGCGCCGTCTGCGCTCCGCGT
>NC_043707.1:137634997-137655838 GCF_006229205.1 Suricata suricatta
TGGGGACTCCCGCGGCCCACCCGCGCCTTCCCCGCCCGCCGCGCCTGCACCCGCGCCGCCCGCACCTCCCCGCGGCCTCTGGAGGCCCTGGTAGCCCCCTAGCCAGTCCACGGACCTTGCTGACTGCAAGAGACCTGGGGCGCAGGGCAGACTGAGGACACCCGTCACGAGGTACCTGCTCAGCATCCACAGGCTGGAACCTGGTGATTTGTGATCTGCGCCTCCGACTGAGGGGAGTTAGGGCGCAGCTCCAGGAAGTAAGTGGAGCAGCCCAGCCACACCCCACCTTGGGTGGAGGAGGAGGGGGCAGGTGGCTGCAGGGGGAAGAAGAAGTCCCCTACCCCAGCGACGGGAAGTGGCTCTGGTACCGGGCCAGCCGTGCTTGGGCAGCTGACGCGCCTTCCCCAGTGCTGGCACCTGCCCAAGGGCTGGGCCAGGAGCTCACATCTATGCGGACTGCTCACTGCCCTCCCTGCTGGTCCCTTAACGTCTCAGCCCTGGAACCTCTGGACACACACCAGCTTTGGCCTGAGGGGCTCTCCTGTCCCTGCTCTCAGTTACAAGGACAGGTGCAGCCAGGGCTCTGTGTTGCTGGGGGTGGGGACATTGTAAGATGGCCTTGGGAAGGACTTATTTCCCCAGAATGAAGTTACCACCTATGGACCACGCACCAGTCTAGGGGGTCTTGGGGTGTAGGGAGGGGTGGGATAAGGAGGTGCCCTGTGGTGTCAATGAAGCTTGTTGCTTTGGAGGGCCTGGGCCCAGCAGGGTCCGTGCCAGCGGGAGGTGAGCAGGGCCTATGTGCCACTCAGAGCAGCAGAAAGTCGGGGGGAAAGAGCAAGTGAAGGAGCAAGAAATCTTTTCCTCATTTTCTCTGGGAAAGTGCTCCCTGCTGCTCCTCAGGACAAGTGACTGGAAGCAACTTGTTCTTTGGACTTCTTTTCCCTCTGTATGGAAGCAAGGGGAGCCTGAGGAGACTCAGGGAGGGACCACAGCCCCCCGTCAGGTGTGCCCGAGGGGCACCTGCAGCCTGCAGGCCATGTTCCTGTTTCATGAAGGTTCACTGAGCATTCTAGGGAGATTGGGAGTCCTCCCAGCCATCCCCAGTCCTCCACCCTGAGCAAGGGACCAGAGCACTAGGGGTGAGGGGAGCTGAGGGGGATCGGGGGGCGTAAACTAAGTCCAACTCTGTCCCAGAAACCCATGTGGCCTGGGCACTGATTTGGAGGGGAAGCTGCAGGCATTAATGGAGGAGGCAATGTTAGGACAACAGGTGAACCCCCAGCCCGCCTCTCAGGCCCAGCTGGCTGGACTGCAGTTTCCTCGGGGGCAGGCCAAGGGCTGGGTGCACCTCCGTGACCCCCCAGAACTCAGCACGTGATGGATGCTCAATAAACATTGTGACCTGGCAAACAGGCAATGTGACTGGGCCACAGCTGTACCGAATCCTTTTGCCTTGACCCACCCCCCAAGTCCCTGATGTCACTTTGAATATCAGCTCCACCCAAAACTTGTGCACCCCGGGGACAAATGTGGGGGAGGATGTGGAGAACGGGGAGGACTGATTCTGCTGGTTTTCCCTGTTTCTGAGAACATAAGCTTGTTCTCCTGAGTCTCCAGCAACAGGTGGACAGGGAGGGGCAGGTAGGGTGCCCACACCCACCACACAATGTCAAGTTTCCTCCGTGGGTTGAGGGTGCACCCTGAGCGGGCTCCTTGTTCCTAATACGTGAGATCTTTTGATACAGGTGTGAAGACAGTAAGAGCTGACCGACCAGAGGCCCCTTTTTCACTTTGGGTCTTATTTTCCACTTCTTGCTTCTGAGCCCCATCCGGGTCCTCAACCCTGTGACTGCCATTGTGTCTCCAATCAAACTATTGGAGGAGGGGCACGTAGACAGGCCAGTGAGTGACTCATGGGGTCAGGCGTCACCAGGAACCTGAACCGGGTGGCTACCTGGCCCTGGCAGGGGGCTGAGGCATGCCCAGGCAGGCGGGGTTCTGGGCTGGCGGTGAGAAGCCGGTTTCCCAGTAGGAATGGGCATCAGCTGCCCGCACGTTCTAGCTGGCCTTCTGCACTGGGCTTGTGGAAACGCGATGACACTGACCTTCTCCACAGGACCCTGCAGGCTCCTCTCCGGCTATTCCTGAAGGTGAAGGGAGGGTCGTGCGGGCTTTTTCTATGCCGGAGGGAGGCTGCCTCACTCAGAGGGACACTTAATGATCCCTAACAAGGCCCACATCGTGCCCGGAGCCCAGCACTTGTGACCCCCTCTCTGCTATGATCCCCTGACCGAATCTAACTCTGGTTGTCACGCTTGGTTGGAGAAAAGGCTCCTGTGTCTCTCATACACCAGTGGGTGAAATGCTCCAATGACCCAACCAGAGCGCGGAGCTGTCTGGGGAACTCAGGCTGGGGCCAACCCCAATGTCTCCCCCTCCCCGGCACCAGTTAAGTGTCCGTGAGGGAGGAGAAAGAGCAGGTTTTCAAGGAGGGCTCCTCTAATAAACATTTACAGCTTGCTCTGCTCTGCCTGTGAAGCCCAGACTCTGCCGGTGAGTCTCCCTCTGGTTTATCTGTAATAGGATCAGAATGAACTTAGCCCTCGGCGGATGTCTGGATGAATCCCCGGCTCTGCAGAACCCTCCCCACCACGCTTTGGAGTGACCACTCTGTAGGGGCAGCTACCTTCTACTTGAAACATCCATATGTGGCTATATTAAAAAAAAATTTTTTTTTTTACTGTTTATTTGTGTGTGGAGGGCAGGGGCAGGGAGAGAGGGAGACACAGAATCCGAAGCTCCAGGCTCTGCGCGGCCAGCAGAGCCCGACTTGGAGCTCGAACTCACAGACTGCTAGAGCACGACCTGAGCGGAAGTTGGAGGCTTAACCAACTGAGCCCCGCAGGCGCCTCTCTGTGGCCACATTAAAAAACACACACACACACACACCAGGTTGCTATAGACATCCCAGAAAAGAGCTAACTCAGCCAATGGGGTTTTTTCCCTTGGTTTTACCTCTCGCCTGGCCGCTTACCAGCGTGGCCCTGTCTCTGGGGTGCTGACCGGTATGGGGGTGTGTGTGTGCGCATGCACATGTATCCCTCCGCACAGCCTGGTGACCGCCCTGCAGGGAGCTGCCAGGGCCTGTGCTGTGGGGGAGCAGGCTGCCACCCACGGAGGGTTCCCAGTGAGCAGCTAGTTTCGCTGTGGGTTTTGAGAGGCCCTGGCAAAGCCCCAGGCGCTTTCAGCAGCGTGAGAAAGGCACTTACCCGGCATGCCCCAAGGGTCTGCAGGTGGTGTCTTGTCACCTGAGATCCACGGGGGGGCAGCAGGGAGCAGGGACCCCAGTGGCTGGCCGCGGCTTTGTGAGGTTGGGTTCCCCGGGGGGGGGGGGGGGGGGGGGGGGGGGGGGGGGGGGGGGGGGGGGGGGGGGGGGGGGAGAAAGGAGATTCCCAGCTGAATCTGTGCCCACCCCTGTCCTGTTGTGGAGGGTGGACCCAGACGCACCTGCCGTGGTGCTTGGCGAACTCCGAGCCTCAGGGAGCACGGGACCAAGTTATTACAGAACAAAGAACCAGCTAGACCTCAGAGACCAGGTTTGTGGGGCTAGGTTCCGATATAAAATGGTAAATACAGACTTAGGATGAAGATTAATATTCAGAATGAAAAAATAAATCACATCAAACTAGTGTTACTTGCAGATTGACGTCCATGCTTTTGGTTTCTCTTGAAGCAATTTGTCTCAGACCCACCTCCACAGAAAATCTTCCTGGTGACAACCCAGACCTTTCCTCCATTCCAGAACATTCTACCAGGTTATGCCCTTCCTTGGGAGCAGAACCGAACTGAAGCTTCAACTTCCTGGTAAACCCAGAGTGGACTCTTCAAGCTCCAATTTAAGAGTCCAGAGGGGCATCTGGGGGGCTGAGTTGGTTAAGTGATTTCAGCTCAGGTCATGATCTCACAGTTGATGAGTTCAAGCCCCACGGAGCCTGCTTCAGATTCTGTGTCTCCCTCTCTCTCTGTGCCCCTCCCCTGCTCATGCTGTGTGTGTCTCTCTCAAAAATAAATAAATACTAAAACAATAATATAAAAAATTTAAGGGGCACCTGGGGGTCTCAGCTGGTTAGGCCTCTGACTTCGGCTCAGGTCATGATCTCACGGTTTGTGGGTTCGAGCCCCGTGTTGGGCTCTGTGCTGACACCTCAGAGCCTGGAGCCTGATTCAGATTCTGTGTCTCCCTCTGTCTCTGACCCTCCCGTGCTCACTCTCTGTCTCTCGCTCTCAAAATAAAATAAAGACATTAAAAAAAATCTAAAAAAATTTAAGAGTCCAGAATGCCCAAGGACAATAACAAGGTAAATGTCTTCCATTCACTGTGTCCATTCATTACGGGCTATTATATTACAAGATATATATTTACACCAACATTTACAGTACTTATGGCCTTTTTCCCCTTTACACCTTCCTGGGAAGCTTGTGAAATGCAGATTTCCAACTCCCACCTCCAGAGATGCCCTGTGTCTGAGTCAACAGCCTCACAGCATGCACCTGAGGCCAGGTTGGTCTCCTCTAGCAAAGACGCCATGTCTGAGGACTGTGGGTGCCCAGGGCTGGGGGGACGGACAGAAGACGGAGATGGAGTTAGCATTCATTGGAGACAGAGTTCCAATTTGGCAAGATAAAAAGAGCCCTGGGGGCAGGGGGAGGTGCTGGTTGGATAGTAATGTGAATGTGCTCAGTGCCACCTAAAGATGGTTAAGATGGTAAGTTTTCTGCGGATTTTACCACTGAAAACAAGAACGAAAAGAAACCGTATCTGCACCGGGACTGTCACTTGGTTGGGTTTGCAGTAGGTTGTTCTAGAAGATGCATCTGGTTTCCACAGGAAGCAGACTGGTCAATTAAAGTAAACGCTGAAAAACATGGCGCCTGGCTGGCTCAGTTGTAGAGCACATGACTCTTGATCTCAGGGTTGTGAGTTTGAGCCCCGTGCTGGGCATCATGGAGATGACTTAAATTAAGCTGTGATGCACGCTTTAGGCCCTTTAAGAGTGGCATCAGTTTTTGCCACTCTGGGAATCTAAACTGTTTACATTTACTACCCTGTTGGGGGCAGAGTTTTACACTTTTTTCTTTTCTTTTCTTTAACCATTTAAAAAAATCGGAGTGTAATTGACATGCTGCACTCTATTAGTTTCAGGTGCACGATGTACTGACTCAACAATTCTATAGTCCTCAGTGCTCATCATGACAGATGGACTCTGTATCTCCTTGATCCCCCCCCCCCCCCCCGCCGTGATCACCGGTTTGTTCTCTGTACTTAAGAGTCTGGCTTTTTTTTCTCTTTTTTCTTTGTTTATTCATTTGTTTTGTTTTTAAAATTCTTCTAATGTTTATTTTTGAGAGAGAGACAGAGAGACAGAGCACAAGCACAAGAGGGTTAGAGAGAGAGGGAGACACAGAATCGGAAGCAGGCTCCAGGCTCTGAGCTGTCAGCACAGAGCCCAATGCAGGGCTTAAACCCACAGACCGCGAGATCATGACCTGAGCCGAAGTCGGTTGCTTAACCGATTAACCGACTGAGCCGGCCAGGTGCCCCTCATTTGATTTGTTTTGTTTAGGTTCTACATTTGAGTGAAATCATATGGTATTTTGTCATTCTCAGAGTGACTTATTTCGCGTAGCATGATCCCTTCTAGGTCCGCCTGTGTTGTCACAAATGGCAAGATCGCATTCTTTCTTATGGCTGGGTAATATTCCATTTATTTATATGGGATGTATCTCACATCTTATTTATCCTTCTTTATCTATGGGCGCTTGGGTTGCTTCCATATCTTTGCTGTTGCAAATAATGCTGTAATAAACATAGATGCATAGATCTTTTCAAATTAGAGTTTTCGTTTTCTCTGGGTAGATCCCAGTAGTGGGATAACGGGATCAGATTCTGTTTGTAATTTTCTGAGAAACCTCCATACCGTTTTCACAGCGGCCACACCAGGTAGTGTTCCCACCCACAGGCAAGAGGGGTCCGTTTTCTCCACCTCCTCACCAACCTCGTTGTTCCTGGTGTTGCTGATTGTAGCCATTCTGACAGGTGTGGGGCGACGTCTCCGTGTGGTTTTGATTTGCGTTTCCCTGCTGATGAGTGAGGTTGAGCATCTTTTCATGTGTCTGTTGTTTCTTTTGGAGAGAGAGCTATTCATGTCTTCTGCCCATTTTAATCAGATTATTTGGTTTTTTGGTGTTGATTGTATGAATTCTTTATACAGTTTGGATACTAACCCCTTACCAGATATGCTGTTTGCAAAGATCTTTCCCATCTTGTACGCATCCTTGTCATTTTGTTGATGGTTTCCTTAGCTGAGCAAAAGCCTTTTATTTTGATGTAATCCCAATAGTTTAATTCTGCTTTTGTCTGCCTTGCCTGAGAAGACGCATCTAGAAAGGTGTTATGACTGATGCCAGCGAGATTACTGCCTGTGTTTTCTTCGAGACGACACGAGCCGAAGTCGGACAATCAACCGACTGAGCCAGGCAGGCGCCCCTCCCCCTTCTATATTCCTACACATCACAGTATTGCTCCCCCACAGACTAGATGTGATTCCCTAAAACCCAGGAAGCTTCTGACATAGAGGTTTACCCCTGACCTTCCCCCCTACGATAGGTCTTACCGCCTTACCCCCAGATCACAGAATTAATGTGGGGGTTACGCCAAATCTCGAGCTTCTGTATGCCAGTTACACTCTGCGGGGGCCAGGAAATGACCACAGTGTTCACCACTCGGCGAACACATTGCAAGCCAGACAGGACCGGGAAGGTCTTCACTGATGACCTGGCCGCCATCATGCTCCCACTCAAGGTGGGTATGTGATGACACTTTGGATCTTCGAGGATCCATATGAACTTGGACTCTATGTCCAATGGCGCAGGAGATGTTCACGCATTCTACCTCCCTGAGGGTGCAGTTAGCCGCATAGGTGCCATTGGCTCCTGGTGGAGATCCAGAGGAATCCTGACTGTACACATTTACTTCGCGGCGCGAGGGGCTGGCAGCCCGCCTTCCTTCACTCGGTGGCGTCCAGATCTAAAGCTTGTCTCAGGGAAGGGAAGGCAGGCAAGAAATGATGATTTTTTTATTGGGGCCATTTCCATAGGCCCCCGTAAGCATTCTTTATTTCCTCTAATTATACCGACGGAGCCATGCCCCTGTTGGCGTCTGTCTATCTGTTCTGCCCCCAGGGATGCTGTTTTCACGGCCATCACCTTAGCTCTCTGTGGCTCAGGCCTCCCCGGCTGCCACCCTGTCTCCGCCACTCGGTGCAGTCGCTCTGATCTCCCGGCTTCTGACAGTCACGTGCTGCCCCGGGGCCTCTGCTGTTTCGGAGTCCCACATCCTGGGACGACAAGGGTCTTGCTCCTGAAGCAGCGTCTTCTGCCATTGTCCGCCGCCCCGCCGCTTTGTGATGCTGGGGACCTTCCCCGTGCCTTCCCTGCTGATCTGGTCAGTGGGTGTCCTCAAGGTGCTCCCAAGTGGCCTTCTTGTCTGGGGGTCTGTCCAGCCTTGCACGGCTCACCCGTGGTAGCATGGCCCCTTCTCCGAGCCTTTTAGGCACATCTGGGCTCCCTTGGAGTGGGCCACCACCTCGTCATGCCCCGAGAGCACCTTAGCCACCATCTCAAGGGGCAAATGCCAATGTGATACAGCCAGTGTCCTGAGACGCCGCTTCTGAAGCAACACACGCCCCCTTAGCTCTGTTTCCCGCCCTCGCTGAGCATCCTCCAATCCGGTCCTGTGTGTTCTCTCCGGGACTTGCGGCTCTTTGGGGTGTGGCCCCGGCCTCGGTCACCAGGTCCGGCCCAGCCCAGCGAGGCTCTGTAATAACTTAACCCTATTTATTAGCCTCATGGCCAAGAGGGGAGGCAGGCGGGGTCCTGAGAGGTTCCCGTCATCTCCACCCTCCCTCGTTTCTAGCCCCCCCTCCCCCCATATCACTTCATTTCCTGATATATCACACTGGTTAGGGCATTTCTTTTCAGTAATATACTAGCTGTAGTGGGGTCAGTAGTGGTCCTCTAAAAATTCATGTCTACCTGAAACCTCAGAATGTGACCTTATTTGGAAATAGGATCTTTGCTGATGTAATTAAGTGACAATGATGTCACCCTGGATTAAGGTGGGCTCTAAATCCAAGGATTGGCAGGCGCCTGGGGGCTCAGTCGGTTGAGGGTCTGACTTTGGCTCAGGTCATGATCTCATGGTTTGTGAGTTCAAACCCCATGTCGGGCTCTGTGCTGACAGCTCAGAGCCTGCAGCCTGCTTTGGATTCTGTGTCTCCCTCTCTCTCTGCCCCTCCCCTGTTTTCTCTCTCTTTCTCAAAATAAATAAACATTAAAAAATTTTTAAATCCAAGGGTTGATCCCCTTATAAGAAAAGGAGAGGACAGGGGCGCCTGGTTGGCTCAATTGGTTAAGCTTCCAACTCTTGATCTCAGCTCAGGTCTTGATCTCAGAGTTGTTAGTTCAAGCCCCATGTTGGGCTCCATGTTGGGCATGAAGCTTACTTAAAGGAAAAAAAAAAGAGAGAGCGCGAAGAGGCAATAGGGACACAGAGAGAAGATGGCCCCGGGGAATACGAGGCAGAGGGTGGGGTGATTCGGCTTCAAGCCAAGGAGTATGTGAGGCTTCCAGAAGCAAGAAGCACCAAGGAAGGATTCTTCCCTAGAGCCTTTGGAGGGAGGGTGGCCTTGCTGACATCATGATTTAGGACTTCTGGCTTCAGAGCTGTGAGAAAATACATTTCTAGTGTTTTACTCCATTCAGTTTGTGTTGGTTTGTTATGGAAGTCCTGGGAGGTTCATCCACTCGCTGTGTTGTTAGCTGTAACCTTTGCTGGAAAACGTTTCATTTTATTGTGTTTTATTGTATTGTATTTTAAGATACTTTTATTTTATTCTTCTTTAAATTTTTTAAATGTTTATTTATTTTTGAGAGACAGACACACAGAGTGTAAGTGGGGAGGGTCAGAGAGAGAAGGAGACACAGAATCAGAAGTGGGCTCCAGGCTCTGAGCTGTCAGCACAGAGCCCGACGCGGGGCTCAAACCCACAAAATGTGAGATCATGACCTGAGCTGAAGTCGGCCGCTTAACTGACTTAGCCACCTAGGTGCCCCTTTATTTTATTTTTTTAATGTTTAGTTTTTGGGGGAGGGGTGGGACAGAGAGAGAGCAGGAGCAGAGGAGGGGCAGAGAGAGGGAGACACAGACTCTGAAGCAGGCTCCGGGCTCTGAGCTGTCAGCACAGAGCCTGATGCAGGAGCTGTGCGATCATGACCCGAGCCGAAGTCAGACACTTAACTGACTGAGCCACCCACGTGCCCCGGAAGACATTTTTAAATCAACTTTATGTACATTATCTATATTTAATCTCATAGAGATTAAAAATAAAATTTTAAAACTTTCTGCATGAATTCACTAAAAACAACAGTACACGCATTATATGTTACCCTATACATCTTATTTTCAATAAGAAATACATTTTTCAAAACAAAACTATTTGAAGACACGAGCGGCGTTGTTTTATCGCTTTGCAAATCTTTGCTATCTGCATTACTAGAAGACAGCTAGATTCTCCCATCTCCTGCACTCAGCATGTTGTTTTATGTTGTTTCCATGGAAGCATATGAAAACACACATTAATATATTGTTGTAAAAAAAGTAGTATATAAAAATATTTTTCATCTTTATTTATTTTGGGGTGAGCACAAGCAGGGGCGGGGCAGAGAGAGGGGCAGAGGCTCTGCAGTGAGTTCTGTGTCGACAGGCTGACGGCAGCGAGCCTGATGTGCGGCTTGAACCTCCAGACCTCGAGATCACCACGGGCCACCTGAGCCGAAGTCAGACCCTCACCTGACTGAACCACCCAGGTACCCCAGAGGAGGAGTATTTCAACGTTTTCACAGTCTTTTCAGAAACTTGTGGATACTTGTGTTTGCTGCTACATCAAAACTCAACAGTGCCAGCTCCCTGAGGGTCAGCTGTGAGGCCGAGTCCAAAACCATATTGATGGACTGCGTGTTCATGCTCTGCTACCTTAAGTTCCATTGAGGGGCGCCTGGGGGGCTCAGTTGGTTGAGCCTCCGACTTCGGCTCAGGTCAGATCTCACGTTCGTGGGTTCGAGCCCCGCGTCAGGCTCTGTGCTGACAGCTAGCTCAGAGCCTGGAGCCTGCTTCCGGTTCTGTGTCTCCTTCTCTCTCTGCCCCTCCCCCTCTCATGCTCTGTCTCTCTCTGTATCAAAAATAAATAAAAACATTTAAAAAAAAAGTTCCACTGATCTATCTGGCACTTTTAAATTAATTAATTAATTAATTGAAAATATTTTTCAATGTTTATTTAGTTTTGAGAGAGACAGAGACAGAGGGCAAGCAGGGGAGGGGCAGAGAGAGAGGGAGACACAGAACCCAAGCAGGCTCCAGGGTCTGAGCCGTCAGCACAGAGCCCGACGCAGGGCTTGAGCCTACAAACTGCAAGATCATGACCTGAGCCGAAGTCGGATGCTTAACCAACGTAGCCCCCCAGGTGCCCCCACTCGGCACTTTTTTTAAAAAGCAAGCTTTATGTCCAACGTGGGGCTCGAACTCACCACCCCAAGTTCAAGACTTGCACGGCCCATGCACTGAGGCAGCCAGGCTCCCCTACTGGCGTTCTGAATGGGTCTTTTACCCACATGGATTATGTAACATCACACATTAGTCATCTGAAAAATATCAGTTCTCTGAGTTTTACAGATCTTCCAGATACTGACTGGTTTCATGCTATCACCTGGTCACACATCAGGAAGCTTCTGGAAAAACCTTGTATATTTGTTAGACAATGAGATTGGAAAAGGCAAGTAATATTTTGGTGCAATTATAAAGTAGGTTTTATCTTGTGGACCCCCTGAAGGCCTCGGCGACCTCCAGGGGCCCTCGGAGCACACACGGGAGCAGGTACAGTTAAGAACACACAATGTGGAGATGATGTGGAATCATAAAAAAAAACACAACCCGAAAGAGGGCGGGAAAAGAGGGGGAAGAGAGCAGAGGACAGGTGGAACGTGGGCACACATTGGGCGAGCGGCTGAGCGCTCTGGTCAAGGAATGCGGCCATGACCTCTCCGTGACCAGAAGGCACAACAGGGCCGTGGTGGCCGGCGTGCTTGGAGGACCTGAGAGCCAGAGAACGGTGATCTGGAAAGACTGAGGACCGAGGACACCGCTTTTGGAAACTCTGGGTTGGAAATTCAAGAAGGCTCGCGCTCACCATGTAGCTAGTGACAGACGCAGGCAGACCACTGCTCCCGGCAGGACCTCGGCCACCTGCCACACTGAACCCGTCACACCCGTGTTGTACACAGCGATCGTCTTCACCAGGGAGGGGCCCTGTTCCTGGGAGAGCGCGGGCGGGAGCCTTCTGGGTGCCGGGGATGTTACCATTTGTGGTCTGGGGGGCTGACGGGTGTATTTATTTTGTGATACTTAATCGACTGTACGATTATGATTGTGCATTTTTCTGCATGTGTGCTTTATGCATAAGTATCTGGCTGGTTTCCGGGGTGCCTGGGGGGCTCAGTCGGTTAAGCGTCTGACTCTTCATCTCGGCTCAGATCACGATCTCACGGTTTGTGAGTTCGAGCCCTGCATCAGGCTTCTGTGCTGACAGCATGGAGCCTGCTTGGGATTTTCTCTCCCCCTCTCTGTCTTTGCCCCTCCCCTGTTTGTGCACATCCTCTCTCAAAATAAATAAACTTAAAAACGTATCTGGGGCACCTGGGTGGCTCAGTTGGTTAAGTGTCCGACTTAGGCCCAGGTCATGATCTCACGTTTGTGGGTTCGAGCCCCGCGTCGGGCTCTGTGCTGACAGCTCAGAGCCTGGAGCTTGCTACTGATTCTGTATCTCCCTCTCTCTCTGATCCTCCCCTGATCATGCTGTCTCTGTCTGTCTCTCAAAAAAATAAATAAAAACCATAAAAAAATTAAAAAAAAGTATCTATTTGGTTTGCAGACAGTGTGGCATCACAGGCATGATGGTAGTACCCAGTACACGACTTGGCACGTATAACATGCTCAGTAAATATTTGTTGGGTGCATGAGAATAATCTTCCTTAACTAGTCATACTTTCAACTACCATTTATTGAGCTCTCCCTATGCCCCAGGCACTGCTCTCAATGATTTCTATGTATTAACTCATTGGTACCTCATAAAAACCCTACAAGGTGTATACTGTTATCCTCATTTTTTAAAAAAATATTTTATTTATTTTTGATACAGAGAGAGCATGAGAGGGGGAGGGGCAGAGAGAGAAGGAGACACAGAACCAGAAGCAGGCTCCAGGCTCTAAGCTGTCAGCACAGAGCCCGACGCGGGGCTCGAACCCACGAACATGGGATCTGACCTGAGCCAAAGTCAAACGCTTAACCGACTGAGTCACCCAGGCGCCCCCTGCTATCCTCATTTTGTGGATAAGGAAACTGAAGCACAGAGAGGTCAAGGAACTGACCTGAAGCCACATAGCTAGGAGGTGTTTGAAAGTGGGTCCCTGCGGCAGGGCTCTGGATCCCTTCCTTTTTATTTTATTTTATTTTTTAAACATTTTACTTTATTTTTTGGGAGACAGAGAGAGACAGAGCACGAGCAGGGGAGAGGCAGAGAGAGAGGGAGATACAGAATCCGAAGCAGGCTCCAGGTTCTGAGCTGTCAGCACAGAGCCCTATGCCAGGCTCGAACCCACAAATGTGAGATCACGACCTGAGCAGAAGCCAGACGCTCAACTGATTGAGCCACCCGGCACCCCTGGATCCTTCCTTGTAACCTCTTCACCCAACTAGTTCACCCTTCCAAGACCGATTGGGAAATGAACCCCTTAAGGACACGAACACCAAATCCAGCTTGTGTTACTTTGCCGCTGAGGCATAAAAGCGGTTCTGCTCCCTCAGTGACCTGGGCATTTAGATGAGCAGTTGGAGGGGCCGCCCAAATCTCCCAGCATGCAAGGGTTTGCTTACAAAGCAGCGCCTTCTCCGGGGGCCTGCACACAGGCAGAGAGCGGGAGGCGGGCTGGGGGCCTGGGAGCTGTGCGCTGCGGGGTCCTTCATGACTCACACGTCATCTGGGACCCAACTGAAGCAGCTCTAGCAAATTAGGGTCCTTCGACTCCTCAAACAGCAATTACTTGATGCATGAAACCTGCATCATTTTTCCTCCAGGGCCTTTGAGAAACTGTAATTACACCCCAGTTTTTTATTATCCCATGTGTGGGAAAAAATAGAATCTCCCTCACTCGGAGTGGCTTTTGTTGTAATCACAGGGTTCCCGGTATACGTTTTAGTAAGGGGAAGTTTATTTTGATTTTTAGCAAGACCTGAAGGCGGGCGGAGCCCAGCCTGGGGCCCGGGAAGGGTGCTGCGTTTTGGGGGCTCGGACCCTAGGTGGAGCCACAGAGCTTCAGACCCAGCGCCCGGGGGGCCACAGGCTTACAAAGGAAGGCGCTTTGAAGATCTCCTCTCACCAACGCATTAATGTGCAGGCACCCAGGCAAGCCTATAATTCTAGATTTACAGTTTGACCTACTTAGACTTGAAGAGATGATTTCCAAATGCTCCACTTGGAAAGTGAATCTCTGTCTCTTCTACTAAGCCCATGGGTGTTTTTTCTTCTCCGTATAATGACCCATTTGTTCTTGGCTTGCCCTCTTGGATTATGGGTCCTGCTTTCAAACAGGTGGTTTATTAGGTCTGGGTTTCCCCAGACTGGCTCACTGTGGGGTCAGAGCGCCAGGGCCTGGAGTGGGGTGGTGTTAGGAGTGGGGTGGGCACCAGTGGGGTCTCTACGCAGCCTCTCTAGTCCTCCCTGAGATGGAGGCCACACCTCATCATTTGTAGGTTTCCCTTGGCAACAGAGGGAGGGCGTATCCACTCAATTCAGTAGACAACTTGCTATAATCATGAAGTGTCCAGCATCTCTCAGGAGGAGAAACAAATCTTTATAAAACAGCTAAATATTGGGGTGCCTGGGTGGCTGAGTAGGTTGTGTCCAACTTCGGCTCAGGTCATGATCTTCAGGTTCTCCGGTTTGAGCCCCGCTTCATATCCTCTGTTCCTCTCTCTCTGCCCCTCCCCCGCTTGTGCTCTTTCTCAACAATAAACAAACATTAAAAAAAAAAACAGCTAAACATCACTGACAATAGAAGAAAGCAAAGGGCATGTAGTGGCCAGGTGGCTCTCTGAGAATCCTGCAGTGACCTTTTCTCCTACTGGTGGCCGCTTGAACTAATTGAGGTCTTCTTCCTGGACCTAATCAGAGTGTTCCAGCCCAAGGCGGACTGAATCCCATCTGGTCAAATCATCCCCGAAGCCCCCAGGACCTCAGGGCAAACTGGGCTTCGCGAGCTGGTTCACGAAACCCTAGGCTGACCTTTCTCTGTGCCATATCCTGTTCCGAGTACCTTATGAGGTCATCTTATTTTCTCCTTCCAGGAACCGGCGGGGCAGAAACCGTGGTTTCCCTGGGTCCCCTAATGAGAGAGCCAAGGCAGGGATGGATCAGGAGCCGCCGTGAGGCAGGCTGGGTGCCCCTGCGCATAGACCTACATCTCTCTCTCTCTCTCTGATCGGCCTCCCTCTGTCGGTGGCTCAGAAGGTCTCCTGACTCTGCCGGTCTGTTGAGGCTCCCAAAGGTGAGTTGGGTGACTTCTGGACCAAGGCTTACAGCAAGGTCTCCGCGTTTACTCCGAGGCCCTGCTTTCTCAGCTACAGGAGGCGACAGCAGTGATTCTTGGTGCTGAGTGCACTTCCCGGGAGCCCTTCTCTGGGGGCCCACGGTCACCCCCAGCCTGTCACCCTGCCTCTGCCTCACCCCGTGGGGCAGGTGGGTGGTGCTCTTCGACACACGGGCAGATCTTCAGTTTAAGAAATGGTATTTAGGGGCGTCTGAGTGGCTCAGTTGGTTAAGCGTTCAACTCTTGATTTCGACTCAGATCATGATCTCACGGCTCCTGCGATCGAGCCCCGAATGGGGCTCTGTGCTGCCTGGGCGGAGCCTGCTGGGGATTCTCTCCCGCTGCCTCTCCCCAACTTGTGCTGCCTCCATCTCTCAGAATACGTTAATAAACTTTAAAAACAAAGCATAACACTGACACGTACAGCATAGAAAAGGAATGACCCTGTACACCATCACCCACATCAGAGACGAAACCTGAATACCACCCCTCACCCCAGTCCCGTGACCCTTGCTGATGGCAACACACTTTTGCCACCCACTTGTATTTTCCTAACAGTGTTGTTTTTTATTCTTAGCAAATTTCAGTTATGTAATAGTGTTCTAGCCATTGTCACCATGTTATGTGTTAGATCCTGAGACCTTGTTAATCTTACAGATAAAAGCGTGTACCATTTTACTGATCTCTTCCTATTTCCTCTAACCCTCTGCCCTGGCGACCACTTTTCTACTCTCTGTTTTTAGGAGTTCCACTTTTTTTTTTTTTTTAAGGATTCTACATACTCTACAAATACCATGCAATATTTGTATCTTTCTGTCTGGCTTATTTCACTTAGCGTAATGCCCTCCAAGTTCATCTACGTTGTTGCAAATGGCAAGATCTCCTTCTTTCTAAAGGGGGAACAGGGGCGCCTGGGGAGCTCAGTCGGTTAAGCAAGTTAAGCATCTGACTTCCGCTCAGGTCATGATCTCACGGTTCATGAGTTCGAACCCCGCATTGGGCTCTGTGCTGACAGCTCAGAGCCTGAAGCCTGCTTCAGATTCTGTGTCTCCCTCTCTCTCTGCCCCTCCCCTGCTCATGCTCTGTTTCAATAATAAAACACTAAAAAGAAGGCTGAATAATATCCCATTTTGTGTGTATAAAATTATAATATATAATTTATATATATTGAACTTTCTTGATCCTGTGTGGACACTTGGGCTGTCTTTCTGTCTTGGCTGTTGTGAATCACGCTACCGCGAACCCGGGAATGCAGATTTCTTTTCGAGATAATGGTTTCATTTCCCTGGGATATATACCCAGAAGTGGGATTGCGGGATTATTCGGCAGTTCTATTTTTAATTTCCTGAGGACCTGCCATCTCGTTTCCCACAGTGGCTGCACCGTTTGCCTTTCCGCTACCTGTGCACGGGATTTCCTTTGCTCCACATCCTCGACCGCACTTACTCTTTCCGGATCGGCACAAGCAGGGTTTGCTGTTTGGATGAGTGCCTTCGCACCATACATTCTTTTGGATCTTCCGTCTTTTCTTCAACATTGTGATTCTTCGTGAGTAACTGAAGCTGGTGGGCTTTCACGGCTACTCAGTCCGGCTCTGATGAGTGTACCACAGTCTGCTGACCTGTTGTGCTGCTCAGTGGCGTTTGAGCTCCAGGCTGGGGTAGCCACAAACAGTGCTGCTGTGACTCTTCTTTGACGCCCACACGGCCACCCTCTGGCCAATACACTGGGTATGTTTCCAGTAGCGGAATTTCTGGGTCAAACTAAGCCAGTCTCGAGCTTTAGCAACTATTTTTGGTGATTCTCAAAGAGTCCGCCTAACCCACGTTTCCACCGGCAGAGCATGACAGTGCCTGTCGCTTCATGTCCAATACTCCATCTTGACTTGAAAAAAATAACAAAAGTCGAGAGGTTGGACGGTCACAGTACAAAAATATATAAATGGAAAGCAAAGGGCTAACCCCTTTCCCCAGAGGTCTCCAGGGTCAACTGTTTCCTAAACATCTTTCCATAAAAATTTGTACAAATTATGTAAGTAATAGATGTAAGGTTTTAAAATTTTTTTATGAAAAATTTTTTAACGTTTATTTATTTTTGAGACAGAGAGAGCAATAGGGCAAGTGGGGAGGGGCAGAGAGAGAGGGAGACACAGAATCTGAAGCAGGCTCCCGGCTGTCAGCACAGAGCCTGATGGGGGGCTTGAACTCACAAGCTGTGAGATCATGATCTGAGCCAAAGTCAGACACTTAACCAACTGGGCCACCCAGGCACTCCTGTAAGTTTTTTTTAATGACAATTTGTGGATGCTATTTCTAGTCCAAAGAAAGAGTAGGAAAATTAAATGCAATGAAATTAACACCCGAGGCGTTTCAACTTGCTGTTGTTGGTAAACCTCCGTTGAGTCAATTACCTGTAAAATATTTCCTAAGCAACCTGTTATGTGCTAAGAACTCTTCCAGTAGCTTGGGATACAGCAATGAAAAACAAATAGTAAAAAAAAAAAAGCCTGCCCTGATGAAACATGGTTGGGGGAGACACATTAAGTAGACGAATAAAATACACGTTAAGTGTCATTAAAGGTAACAGGGAAATTAAGCCAGGGAGAGGGTAGGGACTGCTGAGGACCTCAGTTTTTGACAGGTGGCCAGGGAAGACCTTATTTACAGGTGATATTTTAGTAAAGACCCAAGGAGGTGAGGGCTGAGCTTTGGGGATGCCTGAGGAAAGAGGGTCGGGTATAGTCAAGGACCGTCTGAGGGGTCACAGCGGCCATGGCGGGACATGTGAGCACGGGAGAGAGGAGTGAGGCCATCTGGACGGAGGTGTGGACGAATACTTGAATGCTACAGGGAGACCGACACATTCTAGACTTACTATGTTTGTTTTAAATTTTTTTAATGTTTATTTATTTTTAAGGAGAGAGGGACAGGGTGGGAGCAGGGGAGGGGGAGGCTCCAGGCTCTGAGCTGCCAGCGCAGAGCCCGAGGTGGGGCTCAAACTCACAAACCGTGAGACCATGACCTGAGCCAAAGTCGAACGCTTGACAGACTGAGCCCCCCAGGCGCCCGTAGACTTACTTTGGATGCAGAACTGGCAGGATTTGCGGATGGGTTGGATGGGGGATGGGAGAGAAATGACACAGGTGACTCCACAGTTGTTAGCCTGAGCAATTGGAGAGAAGAAACTGCAGTGGGGAAGACTGGGAGAAGCGATTTCAGGGGGAGCGGGAGATGCCTAGAACCCCACGGGGGTGACGTGTGGTCCAGGCATGAGGACGGCCAGGGCCTGGACTTCAGGGGAGCGCTCTGGGCATCCCACGTGGTGGAACCAGCAGAGCGGGCCCAGCAGAGTGGCCGGAAAAGTGGCCGCGTGGGGTGTCTTAGAAGGCACAGAGTTCGTGTTTGGAGGGAGATGACTTCTGACAACGGATTACTGGATTTAGCAACTTGGGAAGGAATTAGTGACCTTGATAAATGCAGCTGTAGAGGCAAAACCCAGGGACAGAATGCATTCAGAAGAGAATGGGAGGCCAGCAGAGGACGGAGGGGGTGCATATAAACAGGTTTTCTGAGATGTTTTGCCAAAAAACAGGGACAGAAATGGCTCAGCAGCTGGAGGAGAAAATAGGGAAACAACCTGATGTGGGAGGGAGGGAGACTGTGAGGTGAGAGACCAGTGTAAATCCACCAGCGCTGTCATAAAGCTAGCCAGTAACGGCTTTGCCGAGGGATTGCCCCACCCCGCCTGCCCCTGCTGACCTTGAACACCGGCAACAGCATAAACAACCGGCAATGACACCCAAGTGGTTAAATCCCGGAGCACCAAATTCCCGGAGCACCATTTCCTCTAGAGAACCGGGACACAGGAATATCTGGCTTGAGCTGTCATTGTCATGTTCCCTGGCTCCCCTGCTACCGGAAGAGCTGTCACATGGACAGTGTCGGGAAGTCATCTTTGGGCCAAAGCTTAGCCACACCCGTTCCCAAAGGTACAGATGTTGCCCCGGATCTTTTTTGTCTCCCTCTGGGAGGCACCGGTCTATTTAATCCTGAACCGTTTGGCCCATTCCCTAGTCTAGGGCTGTGGTTCGGCAAGTGTTCACAGCCAGTTTTTTGTGTCCTGGATTTGTCTCCAAATCAGATTTTTTGAGACTTTTGAAGAACAAAAGGTATCCAACTTCATGGGGATGCTCCCACCTGTACAAAAAGGGCGGGGCCTCAGTAGAGACTTGCTCCATTGCACTGACCCCCTGGGAAGGCGGTTTAGAGACAGACGTTTGAGTAGGAAAGGTGAGAACAGAGAGGAAGAAAGGCCTTCAATTATTAATGTGCCAGTCGTCCCCTTACATTCATGACCTCATCCCTCCTGGGGGAGGTCAGGTAGGTATTACCCACAATTAACCAGGTAAGGAACTGCCTTGCCTAAGGATCCAAAGCGGGCCTGCTTCTCGGACCTCCCATCCTAAGAAATCTATCCCCTTAGGGACCCGTCCTAAGAAGTGGTGGTTAGATTGGCGTGTGGACCATGGTGCTTGCATCAATTTAACTCACACTAGAAAACAAAATTTCTTTTTTTTAATGTCTTTTATTTATTTTTGAGAGACAGTGAGAAACCAACGCAAGCAGGGGAGGGTCAGAGAGAGAGGGAGACACAGAATCCGAAGCAGGCTCCAGGCTCTGAGCTGTCAACACAGAGCCTAACGTGGGGCTTGAACCCATGAACCGTGAGATCATGACCTGAGCTGAAGCCGGATGCCTAACCGACTGAGCCACCCAGACGCCCCTAGAAAACAAAATTTCTAATGCAATAATCTTAAAATCATAGGTATGATCTGGGCTGGCCCCGCTGTTCCAAGGACTTTGACATAAGCTGGGCTGCCTCCATGCAGGAGTGACAGGCTGACGCATGACTCCTTCAGAGCTATTCAGTTTAGTATAAATGGGTTTTCAAATGTCACTGAAGAGCTTGCGTCTTGTGGGTTTTATTTGATTTTTAAAACTGAAACAAAAGCAATCGACGTTTACGGTAACAAATGTGGGAAATGGCAAATCTTATACGGAGTAAAAAGCTCTGCAATTCTGGCACACAGAGGTAATCACCATTCGCCTCTTTGGTGTATTTTAAGGCTATTTTGCGACCCAGACTTGACCTAGGCTGTGCAACAGAACAGATCACCGTCTTTAGGGCTCCCTACTGCCGCCGCACACCCCCGAGAGCGAGCTCAGGGCTTCCCGGAAGTCCTGCACGGAGCCCCAGGCGATCTGCAGCGAGCGGCCGGACGCAGATCCCCCGTCTGCGGCGGGGGGTGTAGGCCATCCCGGGTTCTTGCTCGTCTGCGAATCAGCTCGCCGCCGCCTGACGCCCAGTCCCGCGCACCCACGTGCATCCCAGCACAATACACCGCAGCTCCGCCATAAACGCTCGTTTACAGGGGGCCCCGCCTCCAATTTCCCGTCAGGGCTGACTCGAGAGGGCGAGCCCCGGACGCGGACCGCCGCAGGCCTTCCTGCCCCCGTAGGCCTTCCTCCGCGCCCGGGCTCGCCCACCTCTCGGGGCGCCCCACCCGCCCCCGGACAAGCGCGGCGCGGGGCGAGGCTGGTCCACGCAACAGCCCCGCTCGGCACCGCCCAACCGTCGCCGAACCTTCTGGAAGCAGCGCCCCACCGCGCCCCACCACCGGCAGAACCGGACTCCGGAGAAGCCGGCTGGGGCCCGAGGGGCGGGGCGCATGGGGCGGGGCTTGAGCAGGAGGCCGCGTTCGATTCGCCGCCGACGCACAGGTACCGCCCCTCCGACGCGCAGGCCCCGCCTCCACCCTCCCCCTCCATGGCGCCGCCCGGGCTCATTCATTCCGCGCCAGGCCTTGCCAGACACCTGCGCTCTCCTTCAGCCGTTAGCCGACGCCGCCAGCATGTCGGGCCCCGCCGCGGAGACCCCGTCCGCCATCCAGATCTGCCGGTAAGCGGGGCACATGGAGCGGCGGGCGGCCAGGACGCCGAGTCCGCGCCCGGGCCTCCTCGGCCCGCCCCGGCCAGCCCTGTCCCCCGCCCCAGCCCCCGGCCGGGCCCGGCTTCTCCCATT
>NC_043707.1:137655938-137682766 GCF_006229205.1 Suricata suricatta
GTCCCCGGGCGGGGTTGATGCGCATCCCTGGCGCTCCGCCCCGCCCCGCCCGGTGCCCGAGCGCTCCGGAGCCCCGGCCGGGGTCCCGCTGAGCCCCCTAATCCGAGGGCGTGCTGCGGGCGGTGCTGCACCGCCTGCCGGATCCCCGGAGAGGTTGGGCGCAGATTACCAGCTTGCCGGGCGAGCCCCTCGGTGGTACCCGAGTGGGCGGAGGCTGCAGAGATAAAGTCCCTTCTCCGTCCGCCTCGGCTTTTTCGGGGAGCCGGTGTTAACAGGAGCAGAAAATACCCTTCCCCTCTAACGGTTGACGGCTCCACTGAGCCTGGAAGCATCTTACACAATGGGGGAAACGGGTTGTTCTTCGCTGCGGACCACCCCTGCCTTCCTCCACGGGCGCTGGGGGGATAGAAGCCCCCAGAGGAGGCTGGAGATGGCGAGCTGGCTCGTTTCCTGCTGGAGCGGGGAGGGCAGCCTCAAGGTTACTCTCCAGTCCCTTGGACGGAATCAGGCCGAAATCACGCCGGTACCGATATTTGAGCGTGAGCTAAGGGCAAGACGTCTGGGAAGGCCTCCCTAGGCTTGGGGCCTGCAGCCGGGCCTTTTCTGCCCGACACACCACCAAGAATGAGCTGCCTCCTGGTTTGGAGTGACTTCCTCAGATTTGGAGGTGGGGCGACACAGTGACCTTGGGTCCCAGCCACCAGGTTGGTTTCTGTGGATGTTGACATCTCCCTGGAGGAGGTGAGGACTGGGTGTGTAGTAAGTGCTGGATGCTTGGGGTGCCTTGACTCCACCCCTCCTTCTGACTTCATCAGAAGCCTTTCCTAACCTCAAGGTCAGTTTTGACTTTTCCTCGGGAGAGAAGAGCTTTAAGGGGAACCTCGCTCGGTTCCCTTTGTTTCTGGCTGTGTAGCTGTCATGGCCCCATCAACTCTGAGGTCCTGGGCAAAAATAATAGAAGCAACTGACTTTGGGAAAGACGGGGCTGGAGTTAGGGCCTTGGGTCAGACTCTGCCTCGTATTGGCCAAGTGACCTTGGCAATCATCGTTGACAAAGGGCTTGTGTATCCCTCTCTCATTCGGTTTGCCCAACTTCCCTGGGAGGGAGGACAGCAGGGGTCTCACCACTGGGAAAAGAGGAGGGGAACCGGGGTTCTGGGAGACCCAGTGTCGCTGTAAGGTCATCCAGCCACAGGAGCCTGGGGCAGCCCCTGCCAGGTCTTCTGTCACCAGACCTGTGTACTTTCCACTGCACTCACCCCAAAAAGAAGCTACTGATTTCAGCTTACACGTGGAAGGCCAGGCTTTTATTTACTTTGTGAGGATGATGATTGTCAGTCTATACCTGTTATCTCTTCTTAAACCAGCCTTTAGCAGTTAATAGTTCTTGGATAGTTTAAAAGTTTTTTAGTGTTTTATTTATTTTTGAGAGAGAGAGAGAGACAGTGTGAGCAGGGGAGGGTCAGAGAGAGAGGGAGACACAGAATCAGAAGCAGGCTCCAGGCTCTGAGCTGTCAGCACAGAGCCCAACGTGGGGCTCAAACCCATGAACCGTGAGATCATGACCTGAGCCGAAGTTGGACGCTCAACCAACTGAGCCACCCGGGTGCCCCAGTTCTTGGATAGTTTAAAGGCTTTCATGTGTGCACAGGCATGTGTGTGTGCTTTTTGTTACCCATGGTGTGTACAGGGCTGCCTCTGGTCTCTTCACAATCGTGTATTGTCTCTGAGACGCCTTGGGACAGGTGGGCAGGATGCCTGGCTAAGGTGAGCCTCAGGTGCCCGGCTGGCCTGACTGCCAAAGGGAGTGGGGGGTGGGGCCGTGGTCACAAAGGCTTGGCCCAGAGAAGCCCCAGGACATACGAGGGTGGGGAGCCCTTTAAGGAAATCTGAGCTAACATCCCATGTTGAAAGAAGAGCCTCCTGCCCTAGGACAGCCAAGCCCATGAATTTAACAAGTTCCACTGGATGCCTTCAAGGAACAAAGTGCCATGGAGGGACTCCGACATGGAAAATTCGGTTCTCATCTTCTGGGGTCCAGCGGGGAAGGATGCCCAAACCTCTGCCATCCTAGATCATTTCAGAGTGGTCGCACGCTCTCGGGTTGGAAGGCCGTGTTGAAGAGATAGGGGCCCTAAAGGCTGGGGAAGGCGGTGGTTAGAACCAGGCCTGCAGTCCAAGGAGGACAGACGTCCTCGGCTCTAACTAAACGTGCATTAGCGTTACTGAAATGAATTCAGCCTCTGCCCCTTTGGAAGCTGCCTGCCCTTTCTGTGTCCCTGTTTTCTCATGGGTTGTTCTGAGTTTTAAGGAAAGTGACTCCAGTGCTTGGCAGAATGGCTGGCACCTTGTAAGTAAGTGGAAGCTCTTTTTTGTCCAAAAAGTGGGACACGGGCTCCAGAGGCTGAGGGGCCTGGATTCGAATCCTAGTTCTGCCTCTTGTAGGTCTTGTAGGTGAGTGGTTTTCGGCTTCGGCATGTTCCTTAACCTCGCTGGGCCTCCGCTTCCTTATTTGTGAATTGGAGATGATAATGCCTGTTTCAGGGGACTGTAGGGATTGTGATCGCTGGCACAGAGCTGGCCCGTTATAAACGTGACTTTATAAAGGGAATGTGAGCTCATAAAGAGAACAGTTTAACCTTTGAGAGCCCGTACTTTGGACAGTCGGGCCACTGTATAGGGTGCTGTTCCCTCCCCCCTTGGATCCAGCCCTAAGATGCATGTTGCAGACAGCATTTAAAGTCCCAGAAGAACATTTTTCCTTTGACTATTTTGGTTATTTCCTTTTTTTTTTTAACGTTTATTTATTTTGAGAGAAAGAGGGAGAGAGAGAGACTATCCCAAGCAGGCCCTGCGCTGTCAGCGTGGAGCCCAACACGGGGCTCCATCCTGTGAGATCATGACCTGAGCCGAAATCAAGCGTCAGAGGCCTAACCGACTGAACCAAACCAGGTGCCCTGTCTTGGTTATTTTTAATGTTAATGGACTTTTACTTAACAAATTACATTTTTCCTTGTTGGACTCCAGAGTTTTCGAATGTCAGACCTGGAAGGACCCCCAGCCCATCTGTGTCATGTCACAGATGTGGAAAATGAGGCTCTCAGAGGTTGAAGACTTGGTCAAGGGCACACCTGGGACCGTGACCAGGAGCTGAAGGCTGTTGGTAGAGTATTCCCTGCCAAGTGTCCCCATTGCTCTGATTTTCCCACTGGTTACTCAAGCTTACGTTTATATTTCATTGTGAGGCTTGATCATCGCATCAGCGTGGGCGCCTAGTGGAAGCCCTCAAGACTGAAGGACATGCCACATAACAGCCTTTGGGGAGCAGGACTTTGTAGAAGTGATGGAAATGCTCTAGGTCTGTAGCGTCCAATATGGTAGCCACTAGTCACTGGCCATTGAGTGCTTGGGATGTGGCCAGACGTGGAGGAACTGAATTTTTAATTGCATTCGTAAAGCTGTATTTGAATATAAATATAGCCACCTGTGACAGGTGGGTACACTATGGAATAGCACAGTATGGAGAGGGATTTAAAAACTAGAATTTATGGCAGGCGTATGACAGGAAAGATTTCCTAAGGGTTTCAGAAGCTCCCTGGGAACGGCCTAGCTGGTGGAGGCGGGCCTTGGCATAGACTTTGCCCTGGGTGGATGATCCAGGAATCCTCCATACGTAGGTAAGTGTGTGAGGTCTACAAGGTATTTTGTTTGCATGCTCTAGTTACTGATCTACTAGGAAATGTCTTGAGATTAGGAATTGCTTGGTTCACTGTTGTACCATCCAAGGACCTGGATTTTAGCATGTTAGGAGGCTAGAATTTTTCCCCCTTGAGTTCTGGCTTGGGGTTTACAGTGGAATTAATGAAAACATCTAATCTGATTTAGGAAACCACACTCTGAGCTAATATTCTGGGACATTCCAGAACATTCTAGAAGGATGCATGGTGCTAACTCCCTTCATGCTGGGATGTGGAGGCCCTAGAAAAAGGCACACAGTTCTTGCAGCTTAGAGAGCCTGTGGCTGGGCTGGAAGGGCATTCTCACTGTCCAGCCTCCCACGGAAAGGGGGCTGGCAACCTGGCCTTGCCCCGGACTTGGCCCCACAGCCCACCAGCTCCCGGTTTCAATCAGGCCAGAAGTTGCTTTCTCCTGTTAACCTTATGAATGAAGCTGTCGGAGGGCCACCTGGACGGCTGAGTCGGTTGAACAGGCTCCGACTTCAGCTCAGGTCATGATCTCGCAGTTCGCGAGTTGGAGCCACACACCAGGCTTGCTGTTGTCAGCGCAGAGCCTACTTCGGATCCTCTGTCCCTCTCTCTCTGCCCCTCCCCTGCTTGCGTTCTCCCCGAAATAAATAATTATTAAAGAATGAAGCTGTTGGTTATTTTACCAGCAAAACTGGGTTTATTTAGGAATTGCAGGGCAAGGAAGTTTACAGCAAACCCTAGACCCATCTGGGGAACAAGAGAGTAAAGCTCTTTTATAGAGGAGAGGGGATTTTGGGAAGTTGCATCTGTTGGCCCAAACTGGATAATGGCTTCTCACTGACCGGGTTGTGGCAGTCTCTCACTGGCCGGGGCAAGAGGAAGCCCTTATCCCTCTTGCTGGGGTGGTAAATAGTAGGTAAAGCCATGTGGACTTGCGAGGAGGAGCCCCTTTCCCAACCGGCCTGCAACGGATGCCGAGTGGCGGGGTGTGAGAGCGCCCCCTGCTGGCCCAGTGGCGCCACCCTAAAGGAGGTCTCCTTTTACGTGTCTTCCCCGCCCTGTGCCCCCTCCCGTGGCTTCAGCAGGTGGAGGCCAGCCTCCTGAAGACAGGTTGTGCCTTCAGGTCCATCCACTGTGTCTCTGTCAGAGGTGTCCCGGGCGGGCTTGCATGACCCGGTCAGCCGGCCCAGGGACTGCTCCTATCTGAGTAACTGGGGAAGCTTGTTACAAATGCATATTTCCTGTATGCAAATCACACTTAGGTAGAAAATCAACAAAGGGCAGACTTCAAAACATTTATGAGATACTTGGAGGAACTTAAATAGTCCTTTGAAACTTAAAATATATGAAGGAATTTCTAGTTTTTTTAAGGTCAGATAAAATTAAAATTAAAAATTTATGTTTTTTATTTTTTTAAATGTTTTTTATTTATTTTTGAGAGACAGAGACAGTGCAAGCAGGGGAGGGTCAGAGAGACAGGGAGGAACAGAATCTGAAGCAGGCTCTAGGCTCTGAGCTAGCTGTCAGCACAGAGCCCGACGCGGGGCTGGAACCCATGAACCGTGAGATCATGACCTGAGCCGAAGCAGGACACTTAACCAACTGAGCCACCCAGGTGCCCCAATTTATGTTTTTTAAATTTTGACAGAGAGAGCCTGCACAGGTGTGGAGGGCAAGGGGCAGAGAGAGGGAGATAGAATCCCCAAGAGAGAGAATCCAAGCAGGCTCCACACTGTCAGCACTGAGCCGGACGTGGGGCTCGAACTCCTGAACTGTGTGAGATCGTGACCTGAGCCGAAATCAAGAGTCGGACGCTTAACGGACTGAGTCACTCAGGCGCTTTTCAAAACATGATCTGATGGAGTATAATGAACCTATAACAAAATACACGTATTTTAAGTGTACAGTTCATTGAGTTTTAGCGAATGTGTGCACCCGAAAAATGACCACTATACCTAGAACATTTCCATCACCCTGAAATGTTCCCTCCTGCTCCTCAGTCAGTCCCTACCCAGCCCCGAGCCCTTTGAACAGGGCTGCTTTCTCTCGCTCTAGTTTCTGCCTTTTCCAGACTCTCATGGATGCAATCGTACACTTAGCGCTGTGCTCGGGAGCCCCACTGCTGCGTCCATCACCTGCAATAGGTTTCTCTCTTGAGCCGTCAGCGAACTTCCGGCGTCTTTCCGGCTCTTGGCATTTTGTGAATACAGCTCCCAGACGCAGATTTCAAAACTTCCGGAACACCATGGAGGAAAGTTGAACACTCCCTTGGTATTAGTGATACTAAGGAATTGGTGTTATGTTTTAGGGGGATAAGTGTTTTGTAGTTCTGGTTTTTTTTTTTACGTTTATTTATTTTTGAAAGAAAGAGACAGAGCATGAGCAGGAGAGGGACAGAGAGAGAGGGAGACACAGAATCTGAAGCAGGCTCCAGGCTCTGAGCTGTCAGCACAGAGCCCGATAAAGGGTTCGAACCCACGAGCGGGGAGATCATGGCCTGAGCTGAAGTTGGACGCTCAACCGACTGAGCCACCCAGGCGCCCCTTGTAGTTCTGTTTTTATTTTTTATTTTTTTATTATTTTTAAATGTTTATTTTTTATTTTATTAAAATTTTTTTTGTGTTTATTTATTTTTGAGAGAGAGAGAGACAGAGCACAGTGGTGGAGGGGCAGAGAGAGAGGGAGACACAGAATCGGAAGCAGGCTTCAGGCTCTGAGCTGTCAGTACCGAGCCCGACCCGGGGCTCATATCCACCAACTGCGAGATCATGACCTGAGCCGAAGTCGGATGCTTCGCTGAGCCACCCAGGTATCCCTTTAATGTTTATTTTGAGATAGAAAGTGTGAGTGGGGAAAGGGGGGGGGGGAGAGAGAGAGAGAGAGAGAGAGAGAGAGAGAGAGAGAGAGAGAGAGAGAGAGAATGAATCCTAAGCAGGTTCCAGACTTCCAGCACAGAGCCCCACGGTGCCAGGGCTCGAACTAACAAACCTTGAGATCATGACCTGAGCCAAAACCAAGAGTCTGGACACCTAACCGACTGAGCCACCCAGGCTCCCCGCCCTGTGGCCTTTATCTCTCAGAGGCGATGCTAAGATATTTACAAATGCCAAGCTGTGATGTGTGAGACTTGTTCTCACCTCCTGTGGAGTGGGGGAGTGGGTGGGGGGTGTATCACAGGAAGCCAGAATTGAGGGGCACCTGGGTGACTCAGTGGGTTGAGAGTCCAACTTCAGCTCAAGTCATGATCTCGCAGTTCATGAGTTTGAGCCCTGCCTTGGGCTCTCTGTTGTCAGCACAGAGCCCACTTCGGATCCTCTGTCCCCCCTCTCTCTCTGCCCCTCCCCTACTTGCACTCTGTGTGTGTCTCTCTCTCTCAAAAATAAGTAAAACATTAAAAAAATTTTTTAAATATAGTCCTATTCATCAAGGCCATAAGCATTGGAGATCCTGATTGGATACATCGTTTCTATCAAAGTTTGACAGGCGGCAAAACACAAAACTTAAAATATTTATACAAAACAGAAGAATCTGGGGCGCCTGGGTGGCTCAGTCGGTTAAGTGTTCGACTTCAGCTCAGGTCATGATCTCACGGTTCGTGGGTTCAAGCCCTGCGTCGGGCTCTGTGCTGACAGCTAGCTCAGAGCCTGGAGCCTGTCTTCAGATTCTGTGACTCCTTATCTCTGACCCTCCCCTGCTCATGATGTCTCTCTCTCTCTCAAAAATAAATTAAAAAAAAAAAAAACCAGAAGTAACCTAACAATTCCAAATTGTATGATAGTTCTAAACCAGGACTGTAGGTCTGAAAGTCGCCAACTGAAAATATTTATTGGTACTTACTCTGACTTAGGGGAGAAAAATTCTCCCTACAGAGGCAAAGCCACAGTCGCGATGCCTCCTGGGGATCCCCGCTGAGCAGCCCCAAGAGCAAGGTTGTCAGTGCCTCTGGAGCCCTCGGGGAGAATTAGCCCAGACACTGGGGAGGATGTAGCACAGGTCTGGGCGGGACACAATAGCTAGTGAACTTTTTGCAAAAATAGTAAAACTTTAAAGATGTATGAAAACAGTATCGTTCTCTCAAAAGAAGTGTTTGGAAGAACATGTTATCCAATAAGAGAGGCTGTAGGATTGCAGATTCAGAGACGGTGAGTTTGGATAAGAACCCGGAGTCAAATAATCGCCCAGATGAAAGACTTTTGTGACTCCTGAACCGTTTACTCCTTTAGAAAGAGCCAGTGAAAAACTAATTTGTCTCGGGATCGTGATGAGGCTGTTTCTGAAAAGGGCCGTAATCAACAGAAGAGGGTGGCCCCTTTCTCGAGGGCTTGGGGGACTGTGGGCAGCAGCGTTTTCTCTCCACGACAGAGAGGAGAAGCCAGCGGCCAGGAGCAGGAGGGGCCCAGGGCGGGCCGGGACACCTCTGGAAAGCTGTCTCGGCCGATGCCATCTGCTTCCACTCCGGGAAGCCTTGCTTTCGGGCCACCAGGTGCTGGCAGGGCCAGTCAGGGTGTGGCGCTGTCTCCAGCTGAGTCACGTGCGTCCAGGAGTCTGTTCCTTGGCGTTGGGCGGGTGAGCAGCGCCCCGGAAGGGCTTCCCCAGCAAGCTGGAAGAGGCTCTGCAGAGGAGTCTCTTCCAACAGACGACATCTGCAGGTGGCCAGGCGTGGTGCCGAAGGTCTTGTCCCCCCGGAGTGGATGTTGAGAAGATTGCTCTACCAAAAAAGCACGGTTATTTTTTTATTTTTGTGCTTTTTGTTATTTTTCTTATTTTTAATTAATTAATTAATTAATTTGGAAGTGTTTTAATTTATTTTGGGGAGAGTATAAGCGGGGGAGGGGCAGAGAGAAAGGGGCAGAGGATCTGACGTGGGCTCCTCGCTGACAGCAGCGAGCCGAGATGGGGCTTGAACTCACGAACCTTGAGATCATGACCTGAGCTGATGTCGGATGCTCAACCGGCGGAGCCGCCCAGGTGCCCCTGTTTTTGTTTTTTAAAGATTTTATTTAAAAAATTGTTAAAAAATGTTTGTTTATTTATTTTGAGAGAGAGAGCATGAGCAGAGGAGGGGCCGAGAGAGACGGAATCTCAAGCAGGTGCCACACTGTCTGCACAGAGCTGGCCGGGGGGCTCAAACTCACAAACTGTGAGACCATGAACTGAGCTGAAACCAACAAGAGTCAGACAATCAATTGGCTGCCCTACCCAGGTGCCCCTAAAGATTAAGATTAAGTAATCTCTACAGCCAGCATGGGGCTTGAACTCACAATGACAAGATCAAGAGTCAGATGGTCCACAGACTGAGCCAGCCGGGAGCCCCATCCCAACGCATGGTTATTTTTAGCAGAAGCAATTAGACCTTGAAAATACTGGAATGTGTCTCCTTTTGTCAACTGTGGGTCAGAGGAGGCAGGGGCCAAGTGCATTAGATGTCCTGTGACTCACCGTCAAGGGTGAGAGTCTACAAGTCCCCAAGGGGGTAGATCTGGGATTTAGAAGGATCAGTGGCAATGCTTTCAGCCAAGGTGTTGGGAAGGTCTGTATGGATTCTGTCTGTTGAATCTTCACGGTGCTGTTCCTGCGTTCTGCTGATCCTGAGGACTGAGAGTCGGATGCGCAGTGGAAGTGTGCTAAGGGGCGCCTGGGGGGCTCAGTCGATTAAACTTCCGGCTTCGACTCAGGTCATGATCTCACGGTTTGTGGGTTCGAGCCCCGCGTTGGGCTCTGTGCTGACAGCTCAGAGCCTGGAACTGCTTCGGATTCTGTGTCTCCCTCTCTCTTTGACCCTCCCTTGCTCACACTGTCTCTCTCTGTCTCTCAAAAATAAATAAAAAACATTAAAAAAAAGTTAAGAAAAAAAGAAAGAAACTGTGCTAAAACCAGCCAAGCGGCATAGACTCGTCGAAGCACCTGGCCAGAAAACTGGGCTCCCCGTCACTGGGAAGTCTGAGAGGCCTCCCCCAGGTAGGGATAACCTCTCTGGACAGAATTTTGACCCCAGAGCAGCAGTAGCCGGTCTGCAAGAGAAAGGTTCAGGCCAGTGAGAAAACAAACCGTATTCTTTCAGGCAAGGAGGCATGTATAAAATCCACTTGTGGGAACAGACAAGTTCCCGAGCCTCGTTTCAATATGTCCCCACCAATACTGGTTCATGACACTGTCACTTTGTCAGTAGGCCAGTGATTCATTCATGCACAGAGGTAAGTAGGAGGGATTTTAGGGTTTCTGGCGGGGCCGGATCGTTGATTTGGTCCGGCCCAGAGCTCTCTCTTTCTACTGAGCCAACAGTGAGTAGGCCCCCGTCTTGCTTTTCCCTGTCTGGGGCAAGTTGTTGGGTATCTCTTGTCAAAATTTCCAAATTATCACGTGGAACAGCGTCCCTTTGGACCACAACAGAGCTCTGGCTATCGGCTTCCTTAAGAGCATCATTTTTGGCACAAATATCAGCAAGGTGGCTTTCCTTGGTCTCCAGGGAGTCGCATCTGGAATGCCCAGGGGCCTTGATCACAGCCAGAGCTGCCAGGAAAGTGCGGCATCTGATAGATTTTGGGGATGGGAGCCATGTTTGATATCATTCCCGGTGGAGGGGAGGGAGCCTCACTGTTGGCTTGCATTCCAACGTCATGAGCTGCTCCAGAGGCGCGCTGACTTTTGGTATAAATGTTGGTGGTTTTCCCCTTGGCCGGAATACAGGGATGGTTAAAGAGGGTCCCGTGGCTAGTCCTTCCGTGGCCTTAACTAACAGGGTGGTCAGTGACGGGAGTGGCTGTGAGGGGTGTTCCCGTGCCACCAGGTCTGGTTGTTGGCTCTGTGCCCTGGGGGTCGCTGGGGGTCCCTGTGTTTTTGAGGATGAGTACTAAGGCATTCCATGTCCTCTCATTTACAGAGAGGAGAAAGGGAAGTTAATAATTAGGATATTTTGGGCACCTGGGTGGCTCAGTCAATTAAGCGTCTGACTCCTGATCATGGAGTCATGATTTCAGGTCATGATTTCAGTTTGTGAGTTCCAGCCTGTGTCAGGCTCCGCATCGGGCTCCTCGCTCACAGTGCAGAGCCTGCCTGGGAACCCTTCTCCCCTCCACCCCTCGCGCTCTCTTTCTCTCTCTCAAAGTAAATAAACTTTATTAAAAAAATAATTAGGATACCTGAGGGCAGGGGTCTTATTGGGCTTTTTTTTTTTTTAAATGTTTTATTTATTTTTAATACAGAGAGAGACAGAGCATGAGAGGGGGAGGGGCAGAGAGAGAAGGAGACACAGAACCGGAAGCAGGCTCCAGGCTCTGAGCTAGCTGTCAGCACAGATCCTGACGCGGGGCTCGAACCCACGAACGTGAGATCTGACCCGAGCCGAAGCCGGAGGCCCAACCGACTGAGCCACCCAGGCGCCCCATGGGCTTTTCTTTAAAGTCCCCAAAGCTATGTCTCCCTGATCTTTCATTTTTTTACTTGTCACTAGTAAGCTCTGTGCCCAACGTGGGGCTCGAACTCATGACCCCAAGATCCAGAGTCGCATGCTCTACCGACTCAGTCAGCTGGCAGCCTCCGATCTTTCATTTTTTTTTAAACTAAAGCGTGTAGAGATTGCGCCGTAAGGGAAATGTCTGGAGTCCAATTTTGACTAGCCGGCCAGTCCCCAAAAACTTTGTAATTGGTGCTTAGTTTTAGGTTTTGGGAAGTTCGGGAAGCCTGCCTGGTCCAAATGGAGTTCTCGTTCTGAGATCAAGTTTCCTAGAGTCAAACCAGATTTTGAGCAAACTGCAGGTTTTTTCCGGAAGGTTTTATGTCCCTTTAAGGCCAGAACTTTTCACAGGTAGATGCTGTCTTCTCGTGAAGAGGTTTGAGAAGGACACTGGAGAACCAAATCATCTGTGCGTTACAATAAGTCGAGCCGATAGAGGACTCGGTATCAGCCAAATCCGCTGTTGAGATTTGTGAAAAGGAATGAGCCTCTGTGGGACCCTGGGCACTTCTGTCCCAGTGTACTTACGGCCCCAAGTGAAAGTGAAAACACAGTATCTGGAATGCGGAAGTGCACCTCGTAGATCAAAGTGCGGTGAGAAACTTGCTTTCTCTGGGAACAGATGCCACTAGTGTGCAGGGGTGAGGAGTAACAGGCGCCACGGGACAACCCCGTTCTTTACTGCTCGGAGGTCCTGGACACGCCTCCTGTAGAGAGCCACATGGAGTCACTCGTGTCAGCCGGTGGCTTGTGTCACGAGCCCCTGTGGCTCCTTGGAGCCCCGACGTCAGGACTTAGGAGGACATTGGAAAGGCCGCTGGAGGGATGCAGGCGCCCGCAGCTGCCGCAGTTTTGTCCCAGGGCCCTGGCCCTTTGTATAATCACAGAAACTGGGAGATTTTGGTATTGTGTAGGGACTCCATTTGCTGGAATTGAAAACGGAGAATTGGTTCAGTAGGGGACTCATCACGGGTGCACGTGGGTGGGTTTGCTGGGTTAACTCAGCTGGGAGTGGACGTAGCTTCCCGTTCTATCCTGTCCTTTTAACTAGAAGAAAATCCCCATTCAGCCCGTGCATAAAGGTTTCCTGGGTGGATTCAACACGTAAAGGAAGGCCAGAATTTTCTCTTTCCTTTTTATTTTTCTTTTATGGTTTATTGTCCAGAATTTTCTCTAAAGACAATTTGGAGTTGGCTGTAGTAGTTGTGAACAGGTTCACCAGGCTTTTGTGTGCAAGCCTGACCTTTGTTCCAATTCACAGTTTGGGAAGGGTCACCATACTTCCTCCAGGGAGATTCCCAGGAAGTGATCCAGTCTTGCCAAAGCCGGGGGTCTGTCTGTCTGCATCCCTTTCAGGCTGTCCTCATGAGGCTGGTTTCATCCAGTGCCTGGCTGGGCCCTCACCTATGAGCCAGGCAGGCTAATTGATAGAAATCTGAGAAAATAGGTTGGTAAGTTTGAGTACATATGTTAAGTTCTTCAGAAAACCCGTGGGGGTCTTCAGTCACTTTAGGAAACTCTTAACTATGGCTCACAATCCAGCCTTAGTCTAGGGAATGTAACAATGTGGGTTTTATTTGGATCCTCAGAAGACTTTAAAGAGGCACATTTTATTTTATTTATTGTTACTTTTAAATATATTTTAAATGTTTATTTATTTTGGAGGGAGAGAGGGAGTGGGAGAAGGAGAAAGAGAGAGAGAGAATGAGAATCCCAAGCAGGCTCCGTGCTGTCAGCACAGCCTGATGTGGGCCTTGGACCCATGAACCACGAGATCATGACCTGAGCTGAAATCAAGAGTTGGACGCCTAACCAGCTAAGCCACCCGGGTGCCCAGAGAGGCATGCTCTGATAGGTTCAGGATAGGAAGAAGCAGGAAGAGATTCAAAGGAAAAGGGAAGATGGGCAAGGGAATTGAAATGAGGTAACTGAGGCCTTAGAGGAGGTGAGGGTGGGGCAGAAGGGAAGGAGGCAGTGGGACCGGGGCCGTGGTGTCTGGCCCGCACCCTGAGATGAAGAAGACCGGGAGGGGAAACGGAGGCCTCAGAAGCCTTTTTGTCCTTTTTGTCTTTTTTTTTTTTTTTTAATATTTTACCTTTCTATTTATTTAAGGAAACTCTGTACCCAACGTGGGGCTTGAACTCACAACCCAGAGGTCGAGAGTCGCAGGCTCCCCGGAGCCAGCCAGGTGCTCTGAAGCCTTTTTGCTTTAACTGTTGGTTTGCTCCAGTTCTGAAAGCGGGTTGTGCAGAGGCCGTTCTAGACTCCTGATAATGTTTGGACCCTTCAGAATTCCCGTCCAGACAGCTGTCCCATTCAGTGGCCGTTCTAGGGCCTGTCTAGTTTATAGTTTTGAGAAGCGTTAAGTTTGCGGAGATGAAGTTCCCCATAATAGCCACTGACGTTCTAAACTAGTTTTGGTTAAGTTGGTCCATTTAATTCGAAGTGTGCATGAGGCGGAACCACAGTTTTTAAATATAAAACCAACAGCGGTCCCAGACGTGGGGATGGTGTTCCCAGTTTTGATGCCTGTAAACCCATTTTGTTTTATTTCTTTTAATTTTTTAATGTTTATTTATTTTTGAGAGAGAGAGAGAGAGACAGAGCATGAGCAAGGGAGGGGCAGAGAGAGAGGGAGGCACAGAATCGGAAGCAGGCTCCAGGCTCTGGGGGCGGGGGGGGGGGGGGGGGGGGGAAGGAACTCACGAACCATGAGATCACGACCCGAGACCTGAGCCGCCAGGCACTCTTGGATCCCATTTCTTAGTAGTTTGTCTCTAGGGCAGAAAGAAAAAAGTGCATGTGCACTTTGAACAGGAACAGCCCAGTTCCAAACAAAGCCCAACCAAAGTCCAAGTGAGTACTCTCTGAAGGGTCAAAGCCTTAAAACAGATCCTGAATAAAGCCAGGAGAGAGCGGAGCTTGAGATCCAGGAAAAAATCTTGCCCTCACACGCCATGAGCAGCAAGAAGGCCGTGAGCCCAGTCGGCTTCTGGGACACCGGCCCCTGCGCCGCCTCCGGCTCTGGAGTTGTTGGGGGTTGCCTCTGAATCCCACCTCCGATCACCAAAAAACGGTAACCTTAAAAATAAGAAAAGTCAGTTATTTTATCAGAAAAATGGGTTTATTTGGGAAGAGCAGAGAATTGAAGCGGGGACGGACAAGCGGTGGCAAATCCTCAGGCAAGTCCCTCGAAGGAAGGAATGTTACGGAGGAGGGAGAGGAAGGTGGGAGTCCACCAGACAGGAGCCAGAGCAGGGGTCAAGCTCCCGTAGAAAATGTGAGGTAGGTGGGCTTCTGTGGAGGCCCCTAACTGATGATTCTTTCCTGGGGGATTCTGGGCGAGTCTGTAATTGGCCCCAAGCCGGGCAGCTTCCCTTCCAGCCTCCTGACTCCACCCCGTGCCTTCTTCCTTTATGAATCGTCGTTCTGCCCTCCCGCAGACTGTGGGCCTGTTGTTGCCTTCAGCTCATTTGCTTAGGGGCGAGCCAAGTTCCATGACTCCGGGCGAGTCATGAATTCCTGGCGTCACTGGGGTTGCAGAGAAGCATCCTGAGATGCTTCCGGAAGCAGAGCTGCCAGTTTGTGGACTCGCTGGAGGAGAGGCAGGCCCAGGAGGAGGCTACTGCGGGGGCGAGGGAGATCTGCATTCCTGTCCCGAGGGCCCTGGGTGGGTCAGGCCCCCTGGGGAGAGGGGAGTGGCCTGGTGCTGAGAACTGGGTAAACTTGGCTCACTTACTGCAAGATGAAACGGCTGGTCTGCCCTGTCCGCGTCTGCCTCCGCAGCAGGCTGGCAGCCACCGGGGAGCATCTGGGGCCCAGGAGCTCCCAGGGTCCTGGGGAGAAGGGCTGGGTTTCCACCCAGGCTGTTGAAACCGGGTCTAATCTGCTGCCTCGACCCTGTGTCACCACAAGGTAGGACGACAGGGCATTTCTGTGCCCACAGCAATGCCTTCTCTCACTCTGCTGTCCAGCATAAGGCAGACTGGGCAGCCTGCCCTGGAGCCTTAGGCCACAGGACTCAGGATTTATTGTTAATGGTTTAAAGGGGACAGTGCCGCATGAGTGTTCAGTGAGCTGCTTGAATAAGCATGTCCACTGATGTGTCCCTCCAGGTGGAGGCCTAGCAGGCGGCTCTGCCAGGGCCCAGGCGAAGCCCGCCAGGCTTTGTCGGAGGCGGGGGGCTTTCAGGAGTGCTGGGCTCTGGACCCTGGGCAGCGGGCACCTTTGAGGGAAGAGGAGGCAGGTGTGGAAATCAAAGCATCACTCGTGCCAACAGCTGCACTGGCTTATCCCTCCCTAGGCACCTGCTGCCAAGGAGTCTGGCGATGTGGGGGTATCTGCTGCCTTCCTAGGGCAGGGGGTCGAGCTGTGATTTGGGGACCAGAAGGCTTGGGCAGGGCAGGAGAGCCGTCCTCCCACGATGGGCGGATCTTCAGCAGCCCAGCGCTGTGCTGTGACCGTGGCCTTCCCGTGTTTACTTCAAACTTCACAGAAACTTTGTGCAGCGAGCATATCACCCTCTGCTTCGCACCAGCTTTATTCATGGAAACATAACCTGTGTTCCAGGTGACTCGGCCACGGAAAGGATGAGCAAAACCAGCCTACGTGGGTTTCTTTGGGAACAGCAGAGTTACAAAGTCTGGAGAACAAAATCACCTTTATAGCCGGAAGTGGGAGGGGCGGGAGGGCGGTCCTTTGGAGCAAACCGGGAGTTGGAAGGAAGTGTAGTGGCTCCTCATTGGCTGAACCATGACAGACTCTTCCCTGGCCGGGCTGGTGCCGGAGCGCAGAGAGCCTTTCTCGGTCCTGCCGGCTGCTCAGGCAGGGGCTGTGGCGGGGACCTGAGGACACCTCTCTCCCCTCTGGGCCTCCGGGCTGCTGGCCTCCCGACCCCACTACAAACGAGGCTTATGAATTTTTAAGTTTCTTATTAATTCGTTTTTATTAATTTTTACACTACCCCCATCTCTTTTTGTCTCTCTGCAAGTTCGGCTCTTCTAGACATTCGAAATAAGTGGGATCATGCGGGGTTTTGAATCTGGCGTCTCTCGCTTAGCATGATGCGTGTATCCGTGCGGGGACGTGCCACATTTTGTGTGTCCAGTCGTCGGCTGAGGGATCTTGCTGTGTTTCCACCGTTTGTCTATTATACGTAACGTCACTATGAATGCTCCTGTCCAGGTTTTTGCGTGGACGGATGTGTGTGTAACTCTTGAGCGTACACCTCATGTGGCTTAAGAAGACAAAAGCAGTTGGTCTTTGTCCCTGGGTCCTGGCGCAGAGTTCCTAAAACACTTTCCCCCAGCGAGAGCGCGTCTCTGGTACGCCTTCAGATAGCGTGGGAGGGGGGCTGGTGGCCCGCTTAGAGGGGTGGACTGGCAGCCCCACCGCCTGCCTGGGGACGGTGGGTGGATGGCGGGTGGGCGCGGGTGGGGGGCCTGAGTTCATCACCAATGCCTCCATCATGACCTCCATAAAAGTCCTGGTCAGTGGAGTTGGGAGAGCTTCCGGGTTGCTGAACCCACGGAAGGGTTGGAAGGGCAGTGAGCCTGACTCCCACCCCACACCCTGTGCTCTGTGCCTCTTGCCTCGCCTCTTCCTGAGCTGTGTCCTTTACAACAAACCGGTAAAGGTGAGTAAAGCAAGGTTTGCCTGAGTCCCGTGAGCCGCTCTAGCAAATGATCTAACCGGAGGAGGTTTTTGCGGGAACCCCTGAGCATAGAGCCAGTTCGCCAGAAGTTCGGGTGGCCTGGGACTTGAGACGTGCGTGGAAGTGGAGACAGACTGGAGCCCTTGAGCATTGGTTGGGGTCTGCGCTCCCTCTGGCTGTTGGAGTCAGAACGGCGTTGACCGGTGGGACGCCCGGCTGGGGGCGCAGAGGAGGAGAATCCTCCCCTCGCGTCGGAGGCGGTGTGAGTACACACTTCTGGGAGCCCAGTGGCTGAGTCACGTGCTTACTCTGTCTGACTTCCCGGGGGTTTTCCCCCAGTGGCTGTTTCTCCCCTCCCCCAGCAGGTGGGGTGGTCCACACTGGCCGGCAGCGTCCTACCTCAGGGTGATTTGAATTTCTCTGATGAGCAGTGAGGCCTGGTGCTTATCCACTGCTGGCACATCGTGGCTGTTTCATTCCTTTCCCGGTTTTTCATTTGGCGTATTTCTCTTTCTGCTCCTGAGTTGTAAGACTTCCTTCTCAGACGCATGGTGTGCAAAGATTTTGGCCTATTCGGTGGGTTGTCTTTTCACTTTTGATGTTCGGTTTTATAGCACAAATGTTTTTTTCATGTTTATTTAGAGAGAGAGAGAGCCTGAGTGCTCTTGCATGACCGGGGGAGGGGCGGAGAGAGAGAATCCCGGGCAGGCTCCGAGAGTTATCAGCACAGAGTCCGATGCGGGGCTTGAACTCCCGAACCGTGAGACATGACCTGAGCCAAAGTCAACCGCCCTGAAGCACAGAAGTTTTAACATTTGGATGTAGTCCAGTTTCTGTTTTTTATTTTTTGGTTGCCTGTTCTTTCAGTGTCACACCTAAGAAAACATGGTCAGACTCGGGGTCGCAGAGCGTTACCGGTCCGGTTTCTTCAGGACTCCTGCCGCCTCAGCCCCTCTGCCCAGGACTTTACCTACTTTGAGTCTTCCCCACGGACAGTGTGGGGAAGGGTCTGGCTTTATTCTTTTCAGGTGAACACACCCCTTCTTCCGAGGTGCTTGTCGGGGTCCCAGGCTGGTAAGTGCAGGGCTGAAGCCATAGACCTGGCCCACACTCCCGGGTCCTCCCTGACCCTGAGGACAGAAGCAAAAGTCCACCAACAGTGAAAGTTGCGCCCAAAGTAGAACGTGGCGTGTTCATCACACATGTGGTTTCCTTTCACCATAGGCCACGCCTCCTCGCGGCTGTGTGGGGTCTGAGCCTGGGTCTGGGGCCCCACTTCCCCTCCCTGTGTCCCCTCCCTGTCTCCCCCACACTAACCCCGCCCCTCTCACCTCCCCACCCTCCCTTCCCACAGCCAGCGACGCTGTGACCAGCCCTCACAGCCTGTCCCAGGCAGGTGGCAGCCTGCGTCCAGGCCTCCCACCGGGCACATCCCATGTGGGGACCTCCCTGGGCTGAGCCAGACAGCCAGAATCCCATGGTGCCCTGAACTTCCTCCCTTAGGCTTGGGCTTGCTGCGGGCCAGGGCCAGCAGGCGTGACTGGCCATCTAAAGGGAGTTTAAGGGACACCTGGGAGGGTTGAGCGTCCAACTTCGGCTCAGGTCACGATCTCAAAGTTTGTGAGTTCGAGTCCCACTTTGGGCTCACTGCTGTCAGTGCTGAACCTGCTTCCTTCTGATCCTCTGTCTCCTCTCTCTCTGCCCCTTCCCTGCTTGTGTCTCTTTCTATCAAAAATAAACATTAAAAAATAAGAACGGGGGTTTAAAACCCTGGGAGGTGGGAAGCTGCCTGTGGCAGTCACGCCGGTGAGGGTCCCTGGGGCCCCGTGAGACACTTAATTGGGCATCAGACACAACAGGCGAATTAGAATTTTAGGACCTGTACCTTTTTTTTTTTTTAATTAATTTATTTATTTTTAGAGAGCGAGAGAAAGAAAGAACAGACTAGGAAGGGGCAAAGAGAGAGGGAGACAGAGGATCCAAAGTGGGCTCTGTGCTGAGAGCAGACAGCCTGATGCAACGCAGGGCTTGAACTCATGAACTGAGAGACCATGACCTAGCCAAAGTCAGATGCTTAACCAACTGAGCCATCCAGGCGCCCAAGCAAATTAGAATTTTTAAAAAATGTTTATTTATTTTTGAGAGAAAGTGTGTGAGTAGAGGAGGGTCAGAGAGAGAGGGAGACACAGAATCCGAAGCAGGTTCCAGGCTCTGAGCTGTCAGCACAGAGCCCGACGCGGGGCTCGGACTCATGAACCTTGAGATCATGACCTGAGCCGAAGTTGGACGCTTCACCGACTGAGGCCCCCAGGCGCCCCGGCAAATCAGAATTTTAATCCAGCGGAGGGAGACAACACACAGATTGGGAGGCGGACGTGTCGGGAGGAAGAATTGCTTTTGTAATAAAACTTTATTTTCTCACCATCTTGACGTGGAGCAAAGCCTCCTGCCAGCTGACGGGGGGCAGCCCTGTGTTCGGAGGCGGCGCCTGCACGGAGACCTCGCCCTGGCCCCGTCTGCACCCTGCACCCTCCATGCTCGCAGACCTGGCTCCGTCTGCACCCTGCACCCTCCATGCTCGCAGACCTGGTTCCGTCTGCACCCTGCTTAGCTCATGGCCCTGGGGGTATGGGAACCACCCGTGTGTTACAGACAGGTAAACCAAGGGCAGGGGTGACGCCAGAGGACCCTGGGACCCAGGTCTTCTGACACCACGTTCTCTGACCTCTTTGCCCGCCCTGACCAGGGACAAATGCTGCTCTAAAGGGAGGGGACAGGCGATGGAGACAGCTCCAGCCCCCCACCACTGCCCCAGAAATGGCCTGTTGTTTACTTCGGTTTGGGAGTGGGTTGGACTCAAAGTCTGAGGGGTGCGTCTCCCAAACTCGGCACAGTGCTGAGAGCGCCCCTGAGCCTGAGGGGAAGTGAGTGTCCTGGTGCCGGGAAGGACAGGGCCTCGCTCCCTGAAGTCCTCACCCCTGTAAGATTTGTCTGATGGGTCTCAGCAGGGCACCTGGTGCGAGTGCTTTGCTGTCATTCAGGGCAGGGGGCTGGAAAATGCTTGGGGTTCATTTCTGATCCCTCCCCCGCCCCGTCCTGGCCTGCCTCGGCACCCCCAGCTGTCTGTAGGGTGCTGGACATGGGCCCTTCCCCTCTCTCCGCCTATTCAAAGTCACCCCGGCCTCCAACTCCAGGCTCTTTCTGAACCAGCTAAATATTTCGTTGCCTCTTGGGCACTGGACAGGTGGAAACTAACCTTGTAGCCCTATCCGACCAATCTTTTGGGGCGAGGACTTGAGGGTCTTCTCCCAGACCCAGGATGAGCAAGCGAGGGTGGCCATCATTTTCAGGAAATGCCACACGTTCTGCAGGTGTCTTTGGCTGTGCTGTGTTCGCTCAGACGTGGCTCGTGTTGGAATCCAGAGCTTTAACGGCAAAACTGCTCTCTGGTGCCCTGCGGTGTGATTGATCCTCTGTCTCTGTTAGTGACAGGCTGACCCCAGGATGTCGTGTGTCTCATGAAAGCCAGGCTCTCCGAGGTGCTGACACCACAAGCCAGCCCGCAGCTGCCTCACTAACCCGTGGCATCCGAAGCACGTTGCCAGTATTGAGTGGAGTTGTCACACGACATTGTGTTAGTTTCAGGTGCACGACGTCGTGATGTGACATTTATACACGCACTGAAAGGTTCACCATGAGGGAAGTGACCGTCTGTTACCATACAGAGTTACTATGATATTCTTTTTTTTAATTTAATTTTTTTTACATTTATTTTCTTTTGAGAGACAGAGCATAAACAGGGGAGGGGCAGAGAGAGAAAGAGACACAGAATCTGAGGCAGCCTCCAGGCTCTGGGCTAGCTGTCAGCACAGAGCCCGATGCGGGGCTCGAACCCACGAACCGTGAGATCTGACCTGAGCCGAGATCAAGAGTGGGACTGAGCCCCCAGGCGCCCCGCTCAGATTCTACATTCAGCCGTACCCAACAATGGTTTTTTTTCTTGATTTTTCTTTAATTGCTTCCATGTACCTACTATATTTTACATCATGAATGCAGTAGAGAGTAGAATAGAGTTAGTTAAAGTTAAAGGGTACAGTTTTGTAAGAAATTGCCAAACCGTCTTCCAGAGTGGCCGCGCCGTGTTGCGTCCCCACCAGCCGTGAACGGGTGCCTGCTGTCATTCCTCCCGGTATCTGGTGGAGTCACTGCAGTGCTTCTAATTTGCAGTTCCCTGGTGGCCTGTGGTGCCACTCACATCTCGTATGCTTATTTGCCATCTGTGTGTCTTACTTCATGAGGTGTCCGTTCAGGTCTTTTGCCCATTTTCGTATGGTTGTTTGTTATTGTAGAAGTTTTAAGAGTTCTTCATATATTTTAGATACAAGTCCTTCATCAGATATGTGCTTTGTAAATATTTTCTCCCTTTCTGTGGCTTGCCTCTTTGTCCTTTTTTTTAAGTTTTAAAAAAGTTATTATTTTTTTATTTTTGAGAGGGGGGGCCAGCAGGGGAGGGGCAGAGCGAGAGGGAGACCAAGGATCGGAGGCAGGCTCCGAGCTGTCAGCAAAAGCCCAACTCAGGGCTCGAACCCATGAACCGTGAGATCATGACCTGAGCCAAGGTCGGATGCTTAGCCGACGGAGCCAGCAGGTGCCCCTGTCTCCTGTTCTCTGAACCGTGTCCTGGTTGGTGCCTTCAGCTGCCAGGCTACAGGCGCTTGTCTGCTAGGCCTCCTAGGGCAGGGGGAGCCGAGGAGACAGCAGGCAGCATGGCAGCTTCGAGGATCTGGCGGCCCCGCACGGCCTCCAGGTCACAGGTGAGGGACAGCCCTGGAGGCAAGGTGGCTGACTTGGGGGCATGTGGCAGGGGTGGCAGAGCCAGGACTAGAACCCAGACTGTCTCCTGGGCCTGCTCCCCTGGGCATTTCCTCACTGCCTCTCGGGGGGCACCTGCCGGGGTGGTGTGTGGGCTGTGCCCTGCAGGATGGGCTGTTTGATGCCCGGTGTGGGGGCGGGGCTGTGGTTCTGGAGGCCAGGAGGACCGTTCTGCTCTCCTCTCTGTCCCTTCTCCGTCGAGTCCAGCTCTCCCCCGAGATGGTCCTCATTGATTGTCTTCAGGGGGACACCCTCCTTAACACTGTGGGGCATCTGTGAGCCCTTGCACAGCGGGACTCGGGGTGGCCACATTGGCGACTGGCCTGTGCCCTCGCTCGGGACCTGCCCGTCTGCCCACTGGGAGCTTCGTCCTTCCACGTGGCCGTTTTGAGGGTAAGAACTGGGAGGGCCACCCTGGGTGGCATGTCAGGGAGAGGCTTCGCTGTTTGTGTTTTGTTTTGTTTATTTATTTATTTTGAGAGAGAGAATGGGAGGGGCAGAGAGAGGGGGAGAATCCCAAGCAGGGCTCCACACGGTCTGTGCAGAGCCTGCCTCGGGGCTCGAACTCAAGGAAATGTGAGATCATGATCTGAGCGGAAGCCAAGCGTCAGATGCTTAACTTGAGCCGCCCGGGCGTCCTGGAGGCTTCACCTTCAGAGGTATTTCCGACTTCTTTTCCAAAGTGGCTGTGCTGTTGTGTATTTGACAGTGGCCCCCCGGGGGTTCTGGCCCCCCCCAAGTCCCCACGTCCTCCCTGACCCTTGCTCTGCTCAGTCTTTCCAGTGTCACCCATCCTGGGGTGTGTAGCAGGAGCTCATTGTGGTTTTGATTCGTATTTTCCTCATGTCTAATGGCCTGGACCATCTTTTCCTGTGCGTGTTTTACGCCCACGCATCTTGTGTAGAGAAGTGTCAGTAAACTGCCTTTTGATTTTGGAAAAACTGGGTCATTTGTCTTCTCACTGTTAAGCTTTGAGAGTTCATGTACTCCGGATGGGAGTCTGGATCCTTCCAGCCCCCTCTGGCCCGGGGGCATGAGCTTCTGTGGGAGGAGCTTTTCCTCGAAGTCTCTCTTCTTTTTAAAATTTTTAAAATTTTTTAATGTTTTATTTAGTTTTGAGGGAAAGAGACTGTGAGCAGGGGAGGGGCAGAGAGAGAGGGAGACACAGAATCCGAAGATAGGCTCCAGGCTCTGAGCTGTCAGCACAGAGCCCGACGCGGGGCTCGAACCCACGAACCGTGAGATCGTGACCTGAGCTGAAGCCAGACGCTCCACCGACTGAGCCCCCCAGGCGCCCGCTCTCTCTGCTGAGAGCCCTCCAGTCAGGTAGGCCGATTGACCTTTTAGTCTGCAGCCGGGCCTCTCTCACTTCCTGCTTCTCCTGGGCTCCGGCCGCCGCCACTCAGGCCCAGTCCACCTTGCTCCTCGGGCTGGTGTGGGAGGCACGGAGGGAAGAGGCCTGGCCGTCTCTCGGCCTTTGTCAGCTTCCACCGTCTCTCGGCCTTTGTCAGCTTCCAGATGCCTTTGAAACCTGGAGACAAGAGCGGCCGCTTAACTCCAGAGAAGCGCACACCGGACGCACCCGCGCCTGTGCGTCGGACCCCCACAGCTGGCTCGGCTTTGTTCAGTATCAGGAGCAACTGCGGCCACAGCCCCGCCGCGTCCGGCCCCGGGTGGTTTTCTTTGGCTGAATTCCGGGAGCACTCTTCCTGGGCCAGACTGACGCAGAGAGTTCTGGAAGCGGAGGGGTGGGCCTGTTTGCCCTCAGCTTTCTGCATCCAGGTGTTTTCCGTACCAGCTTGATTGTGACACAACTCGCGTCCCGTAATTTCACTTACTCCTCAGTACAGTTCGGTGTTTTCTGGTTTATTCATAAGGTAGTGCAGCCGTCCTCGCTATCAAACTCCAGAGCATTTTCTCCCTCCTCCCCCCGAAATGAACGCTGCGCCCGTTGGCTGTCACTCCCCATTCTCGTCTGTGCGTGAGTTGTCACCGTGCCACCTGGGTGGCATTTTGTGACAGGTCTGCAGCGTGCAGGCGTGCGTCTCCCTCGCCCCTGCCCGGCCGCCTCCCGGGGTGCCGTCTTGAAGGTGCCGAGCGCCCAGCCCTCCAGGTCTACGCGACGTGGGCCTGGGGCAGGCGTCCGGCCTTGGGGGTGCCTGCTTTCCTCACAGGTAGAAGTTGGGGCCTGAAGTGGGTCATTTCCAGCATCCCTTTAGACTCTTAATTTCCTGTGATTTTAAGGGATTTGAAAAGGTCACAGGAGGGATGGGGTGGCCCCCCGTTGCCTGGCGTGGGCAGTGTGCCCAGCATACCCAGGTTTGAGACCAAGGTGGAGAGAAGCCAGCGTTGCTTAGGGAGGCTGCGATGCCTGCACTGGAGCATGGGGCCAAGTGCAAAGGGCACAGCCTCCGGGCCGGGCCCCTCTCTGGCCCCATCTGGCCCCAGACGAGAAGGGGCTCACAGAGACCATGCTCGCGCTATGGCGAGGCGCGTCCCTAAAAGTGCTGAGGAAGGGAGCTGACGTGGCCTGTCCTCGGGAGAGGGCCAAGCTGTAAGAACCGGTGGGACGGCTGGGGGCAGCGCCACCTGGGGGGAGGGGCCTGGCTGTGGTGCCTGGATGCATGGCTATGGGGTGTCCCGTGGCCAGAGCGGGCACCCGTGGCCTTGGGGCTTTTCTCTGACCTGGCACACGGCCCTCTGAGGGGGCACCCAGGCCCCACTGTGGTGGTCTGAGTCCTTAGTGGCCTTGGCAGGCAGTGCTTTTGGCCTCTTGGTCCAGGGGAGGGGAGTGGAGTCGGGCTTCCCTGGGCAGGGCAGGCGGGGCGGGGGTGGGCCTCTGGCTGGGTGCGCACAGGGCCTGAGCACCCAGCTGACTGGCGGGGACCTCGGCTGGGTAGGGTGGGGGCCTCGGTCCACTGCGTGTCCCAGGCACTGGTTCACGCCCTGATCTGACACCTGGTCATGGAACCTCGCTGTGTGCCTGGCCTGGTGCCAGGTTCTGCGGGGCATAGCAGGGAGCAGGACGGCCCAGGCTGTTCCTGCAGGAACCGTCCTCAGACCTGCCTGCGAATGGGGTCATTCCTGCTGCGCACGAGGCACCACCGGGGAGCGAGAGGCTGAAGGAGGTCTGCGTTCACCAGGGCCTAGTCAGGCCGTGGGGCGGGGGGGGGGGCCTTCTGGGGAAGGTTTACCGCCCAGACTCTGCCCTGACTCCCCCCTCCAGGAAGACATTTTGGGTGTGGTGGGCGAGCCCCCTTATTCCTGCGGAGCGCCCTCCCCTGAGCGCAGCCTGGCTCCCTCCTACCCCAGCCCCAGCCCCGCTGTGGAACCCGATGTGCTGTGGGTCCATCTGGAATTTTCCTTCTCTCTCTTCACATAAAGGTGGGAGGCCTGGAGACAATGCTACTTGGACCTTTAGCTGTAATTTGTCTGCACTTTAGGGGGGCCTCTGGGAGGCGGGCACAGGCAGGGCCTTTGGTGACGGCTATGTGTGCGTGAGAGTGGCAGGCTAGCTCGCTCTGCCCTCACTCTACCTCCTGAGCCCAGAACCTGCCACAGCCGCCCGCCGGGCAAGGTGGACCGGTGCCCAGGAGCCAAGCCGGCATGACAGTTTTCAGGGAGGAAGGACTCTGGTGGCGTGCAGGCAGGTTCATTCATTTGTGGTGGCCGTCACCCTGCCCGATGGACGGAGGCCGTGCTCTGCCCAGCACCCTGGCTATGGGGTTCCTGGGAAGGTAGCCTTGTGCGGGGGTGCCCTGGGGCGCGGGCGTAATAGTTACACATCCAGCCTCCTCCCCCAGGGCTGTGCTGTCACACGTGCTCCTCGGCCACTCCGATGGCTTGCCTAGTACCCAGCTGGAGGGGAGACAGACTATCTGTCTCTGGCAGCCTGGCACCAGAGACGGAGGGGGCAGAGCTGGTGGGTCACCTGGACCCTAGACCTCTTGGAGGTAGCCTTGGGGACAGGTGTCAATGCCAGCCCCTCTGAGCAGGATGTGGGGCTCTGCACCGGGTGTGACCTCTTGCTGTGGGTCTCACTCTGGCCTGAGACCCTCCTCCCCTGTCTGCGTCTCAGGAGGCTCAGAAGGCCGGCAGCGGGTCCAGGGCTGGGGGCCAGCTTCTGCTGAGAAAGCCTGGGTGGGCATTTGCCCTCCCCTTCGGCCCCCCATGAGGCTTCTCGGAGAGGCGCCTGTGACTTCTCCATCTCGGGCACAGCAGCGGGAGGGCTGGAAGATTATTTACAAAGCACGGTTGCTATGACAGCGGGGTCTGGTAGAATCTTCTTCCTGGTTAGATTGGGCAGCCTGGTGTGGCCGAGAGCTGGGAAGGTGCTTCTGGTGGGGAAGGGTGGGTGCTGTGGCCGCAGCCAGCCGCCCTGCCTCTCGGGCCCTGGGTTCCGGGACGAACCGGCGGGCATGGCTTCCCAGATAAGCAGGTACCACCACTTTGGTGCCGCCCCCTTCTCTTATGGGGGCCCTTCGAAGGGGTCCGATGGTAGAGGGGACGTGGCCCCTTCGTGTGGCCGGGGACAGCTGTGCCTGGCCTGGTTCTTGCTGACTCGGGACGTGAGGTGGTTAACGGAGGCTGGGACAGGAAGTCCCACCTGGGGGTCTGGCAGGGTCAAACCCTGGGTTACGGGAGAGTGGAGTCGTGGGGCTCGGCCCTGCCCCTCCTGGCTGGGGCCCCACGCAACGATGTTTCTTTCTCTTGCCAGCTGGGTTCCGTGGTTGGGCGGGGTTCCGTGGTTGGCGGGGGCCCGTGGTTGGCGGGGGCCCGTGATTGGCGGGGGCCCGTGATTGGGCGGGGTTCCGTGGTTGGCGGGGGCCCGTGATTGGCGGGAGTCCATGGTTGGGAGGGGTTCCGTGGTTGGTGGGGGGTCCATGGTTGGGCGGGGTTCCGTGTTTAGTGGGGTTCCATGGTTGGGTGGGCGGGGTTCCGTGGTTGGGCAGGGCGCTGCTGAGCCTCTTGTCTGCTCAGCCCCCTGCGGCTCTGGATTCTCAGGATAAGTGGGTGCTGGTCCGCAGACTACCCCGGGAGTCTTTTCCTGGGTCGTTACCGTGTCCCAGCTGAAGTGTGAGCCTGGGTGTTCGGTGTGATTGGCGCCCCCCCCCCCCCCCCCCCCCCCCCCCCCCCCCCCCCC
>NC_043707.1:137682866-137684350 GCF_006229205.1 Suricata suricatta
CCCCCCCCCCCCCCCCCCGTCCCCTCCTCCCATGCCTGTTCTGGGCCCGAAAGAGGCCCAGGGACTGTTTTCTGGCCCAGCCATCTCTCCTCCCTTGCCTCTTGTAGGGGATGTGGTGGGGGGCTCTGGGGCTGAGGTAGCACGTTAGATAGGATGGATCAGCAGTGTCACTCGGGCAGAGGCCCCCATGGAAACATGAGGTGCTCATACGTGCCACGGGCAAGGCCGCCCCCGCTCTTTCCAGTCTCCCTGCGCCGAGCACCAAGGAAGCTTGAAAGCTACCGCCGCGGGCAAGGTCAGGGCAGAGGCACCTTGGGGTTGTTCCTGCTCAGGACGCCAGTCCTTGGCCCCTCTAGTGGGAGCCTCATTGAGAAGGGACGGGCCCGGGGACTCCGGCCCAGCCCGGGAGGTGTCCTTAGCCCTGGGTGCCCTGGGAGCCCCCACCCGAAGCACCGCAGGCTCTGGCTGTCTTTGGTGGAGGCAGAAAACCCGAGAACGCTTCCTCTGCCCCGGAAATCTGGCTCCCTCGGTGCTGCCTGCTGCCTTCTCCCCCAGTGTAGCTGTGGGGGAGGGGAGCAGGCCCCGCACCCCGTTTCCACGGCCTCCTGCACCAGTGTTAATTTGTAGCCCGGCTGTGCTGGGGTGAGAACCCAAGAGGCTGACCATGCCCCCTGTGGCGCGAGCACCGGGGCCTGGGCCGGGCTCCTGGGGTGCCACTCCCGCAGGTCCTGTGGGCTTGCCTCTGTCACCCCTGCTGTCTTCCGTGGGTGGAGCACCCCACCGCCCCAGCATGAGTGTGAGCATGAGTGTCCTGCAAACGACCACACACGGGGTGGCTTAAAACAGAAATTTCGGTCCTCACAGCTGGAGGCCGCAAGCCCCCAGTCCTGCTGCTCCCAGGGCCCTCGGGGAGGATCCTTCCCGGCCTCTTCCAGCTTCTGGCGGCTCCTGGCGTCCCCGCAGGGCTTGCATCACTGGGGTCTCTGCCTGCTCCCCTGTGTGTGTCCGCGTTTCCCTCTTTTCTAAAGGGCACTCAGCATGCTGGATTAGGGCACACACCCTGATGACCTCATCTTAACTCGATTACATTTGCAAAGACTCCTTTCTTTCTTTAAAAATGTTTTTGTTTTATTTATTAAAAATTTTTTTATGTCTTTATTTTGAGGGAGAGAGAGAGGCAGAGAATGGGTGGGGGAGGGGCAGAGAGAGAGAGAAACAGAATCTGAAGCAGACCCTGCTCTGAGCCGTCAGCACAGAGCCTAACGCAGGGCTCGAACCCACAGACTGTGAGATCATGACCTGAGCTGAAGTCGGCTGCTTAATGGACTGAGCCACCCAGGCACCAGATGTTTTATTTATATTTGAGAGAGTGGTTTTTAACCTCCACATTTTTGGAGGTTTTCCAGACTTTTTCCTGTGGTTAATTTCAAGTTTCATAGCATTGTGATCTGAAAGTGTGCATGGTATGATCTCTATTCGTTTAT
>NC_043707.1:137684450-137710998 GCF_006229205.1 Suricata suricatta
GCACAGACAAATCAAACAAACAAACACATTAACAGGGGGAAAGAAAATAAAGAGAATGGAGAGGAAAGAGACAAAAAGAGGAGAAGAAAAGAAAAAGAAAAAGAAGAAAAAAAAATTAAAGGGGGTCAGAGACAACAAAGGACAGTGGACAGTCTAAAAGTGTATGACCAGTTGAGGGGAGAGGTAGGGATGAGATATATTCTCCTATATAAAGAAGAAAAGAGGAAAAAAAAAAGGGAAAAAGGAGAAAGGAAAATAAGGAGTAAAATTTTTTAAAAATTTAAGTAAAAATAATAATAATAAAAATACATACAGAAAAAAGCGAAAAGAAAAAAGATGAAGAAAAAAAATTATTTAAAAAAAGCAAAAACAACAACAACAACAACTAAAAACAAAAACAAAAACAAAAACAAAAATGGCAGCTCCCCCTCTTGGATAGGCGTGGTTTGATGTGGTAGGTCTTGGAGGCTGCTCTCAGAGGCTCCACCTTGGTGTTCAGGTATCATTCAGGTTCTCTTCCTTCTGGAGTCCGTATTTTCTCCTTCTGCTCTTGCAGATGAGAGTAATGTCCTTCTCAGTTCGATCGATGGGGCAGATGAAGTTTACAGAGCTCCCTTCCTCTCCGCCATCTTGGCTCCTCCCCTTATATTTGAGAGAGAGAGAGCAAGTGCCTGAGCGAGCATGAGCCAGGGAGGGACAGAGAGACAAGAAGACACAGAATCCGAAGCAGGCTCTAAGCTCTGAGCTGTCAGCACAGAGCCCAATGCGGGGCTCGAACCCACGAACTGCGAGATCACGACCTGAGCCGAAGGCGGTTGCTTAACCGACTGAGTCCCCCAGAACCCCCGCAAAGACCCATTTCTAAATGCGGCCCCCTTCACAGGTTCCAGGGGCCAGAGCTTGAACATATCTTTTGGAGGACACAGTTCAGCCCAGTGTAAAAGCTCTGTGTGGGGCAAGGACAGGACGGGGCCTGCCCTTGAGGTGCCCGCTGCAAGGCCGGCTGCGCAGATGCAGCGGGGAACAGACAGGTTTCCTCATGTTTGGAAACATCTGTTGGACACACTCCTATGGGCGGCACTGCCGGATCAGGCATGCCTGCACATTTGGAGTTCAGTAATGCCTGGCTGCCCTCCGTGAATTTGTGTCCACTTCTTCCCTGCTCCATTTGTGGACGCGTCCCCTTTCCTCCCAGAGCGGATAGGCCGGGTGTTGCCGGGGACAGGTGGGGGGTGGGGACAGGTCGGGGGGTGGGGAGACCCTGGTTTGCCCGGGGCCGCGGCAGATGACCCAGCAGACTCTAGATGCCCGAGGGCCTCCAACTCCTCCCTAGCGAGCTGAGTCTATTCTTTGGATGCGAGAGGCCCTGGCAGGTCTGAGCAGGTGACTGAGGACTCGACGGCTGCTCCAGAAGAGGACCCTCGGAGGCAGTGGGCTCAGTGGCTGGCTAAGTCTGGGAGACGATGGGCAGGTGCAGAGAAGCCGCCCCAACCAGGTGCCCATGGTCAGTGCCGCTTGGCCTCACGCTTGCTCCACTGGGTTTTCTTGTTTTAATAGTGAAGAGGAGAGAGAAGCACTTTTCATGCCCATGTCTTCGTTAAAGACGGGAAAACAGGGGCGCCTGGGTGGCTCAGTCGCTTAGAAGTGTCCGACTCTTGATTTTGGCTCCGGTCATGACCTCACAGTTGGTGAGTTCGAACCCCGCCATTGGGCTCTGCGCTGATGGTGCATAGCCTGCTTCAGATTCTGTCTCCCTCTCTCTCTGCCCCTCCCTTGCTTGCTCTCTATTTCTCTCAAATAAATTTAATAAACTTTAAAAATAGGGGGAAACAGAAGCTTGAATGAGGGACTATGTGTTCTGGCTGCCCTCACTCGTGCCTGGGGGTGACCAGGCCACAGGCTGGAGGAGCCCTGGGGAGGTGAACTGGGGAGGAGGGCCCTGAGGGGGTAAACAGTGGTGTGTCAGGGGTCTTGGAGGACAGTTGTGCCCAGCAGCTCCAGTGGAGGGAGGTTTGTGTCTGAGTGGCCAGCTGGCCTGGGGAATTAGGTCGATTCTTGGTGTAGGACCGAGGGTGACCGGGAAGGGTGGGGGGCAGCAAACTTTCGTGCCTAAACCGTGTGGTCTGAGCTCCTGGTATTTACTCCCGGTTGCCCAGGGCCCCGGGGCAGCCCGATGTTGGTGGTGTGGGGTTTCTGGGGACCGTCAGTGCTGCAGCTCCAGGCGCTGTCTCCAGCCTCCTGCCTCAAAGGCTGCTTCCTTATCAGCCTCTAACTCCGTGCCCGCCGGATGTGAGCACTTCCTCCTCTGCCCCTCCCCCCGGGTCGCGCAGCCTCGCTGTGGGTACTTCATAGAGGGGCAGAGCGAAGCCCTAGGGGAAAGGCTGGCTTCGAGTCTCCCCAGTGCCTGAGAGCCCACGGGCTCTGCCCTCCCTGGCCAGCCCCTGCCCTCCTGCGGCCTCTGTGGTACCTGTGCCCACAGGGGGACCAGCCTCTCTGTGCAGAAATGACTCTCCGCCCTTCACTCAGATGATGACAGTTACAAAGGGGAGAGGTGGATAACAGTAGTTTTTGGGAAATGCTTATTAAAATGTTTTTTAATGTTTGTTTATTTAAAAAAATTTTTTTAATGTTTTATTTATTTTTGAGAGAGAGACAGAGCATGAGAGGGGGAGGGGCAGAGAGAGAAGGAGACATAGAACCGAAAGCAGGCTCCAGGCTCTGAGCTGTCAGCACAGAGCCTGACACGGGGCTCGAACCCACGAATGTGAGATCTGACCTGAGCCGTAGCCGGAGGCTTAACCAACTGAGCCACCCAGGCGCCCCAATGTTTGTTTATTTTTGAGAGAAAGAGACAGAGCCCGAGCTGGGAAGGGGCAGAGAGAGAGGGAGACACAGAATCGGAAGCAGGCCCCAGGCTCTGAGCCGTCAGCACAGAGCCCAACTCAGGGCTCGAACTTGCAAACCCTGAAATCATGGCCTGAGTCAAGATTGGACACTGAACCAACTGAGCCACCCAGGCGCCCCCAATAGTTTTTTTGTTCTTTAAATTGACTACCTCTTAACCCATACTCAAAAAAAAAAAAAAAACCCCACTTAGTATACGCCTGGATTTTTAAATAATAAAATTTTTTAAATTAATTTATTTTCCAGTTTTACTGATCTCTAATCGACCTATAACATTGTATTCGTTTTGGGTGTGGAAGGGGATATTTTGATACGTGTACATTTTGCAAACCAATCGATGTGGTGAGCTTCGTTAACACACGTCACCTGGCATAGACTTTTCCCCTTGTGGCGAGAGCGCTGTCACAATCTTCGCTCGGCAGGCAGTTTCCATCCCTCGCAGGCTGGTAAGGACAGTCACCGGCTGCCGGGCGTTATGCCCCCGGGACTGACTTCCCGTACAGGGGCAGTTTGTGCCTCTGGACGCGTTCAGTCTTTCCTCTCTCCAACTTCCATTTTTGTGGCTCCACGTGTCAGGGAGGTGGGAGCGGCAGTTGTCTTTCTGTCCCTGACATATCTCACTCAGCGCAGTGCCCTCCGGACCCCTCCCTGTTGTCACAAATGACAGAATTTCCTTAGTTTTTACAGTTGGGCAGTATTCCACCTTGTTTCCACACCCGTGTTAGCTTTGTCTGCTCAACCACTGATGAGGCGACACCTCGGCTGTTGTGTTGAACGCTGCGGTGCGCACGCCTACGTTTTTGAGCTAACGTTTGTGTTCGCTTTGCATGTAAACCCAGAAGGGGCACCTGGGTGGCTCAGTCGGTTAAGGGTCTGGCTTCGGTTCAGGTCATGATCTCACGGTTTGTGGGTTCGAGGCCCGTGTCAGGCTCTGTGCTGACAGCTAGCTCAGAGCCTGGAGCTGCTTCTGATTCGGGGTCTCCCTCTCTCTCTCTGACCCTCCCCTGCTCGCGCTATGTGTCTCTGTTTCTCAAAATTCAATTAAAAAAAAAAAAACATTAAAAAAAACCATTAAAAAAAAAAAGAAAACCCAGAAGTGGGATTGCTGGATTGTATGACAGTTCCGGCTTCAGTTTTCTTTTTTGTTGTGGTTGTTTGTTTGTTTTCTTTCTTTTTTATATTTTTTATTTATTTTTAAGAGACACAGCGAGACAGCATGAGCAGGGGAGGGTCAGAGAGAGAGGGAGGTACAGAATTGGAAGCAGCTCCAGGCTCTGAGCTAGCTATCAGCCCAGAGCCCGACGCGGGGCTCAAACCCACGAACCATGAGATCAAGACCTGAGCTGAAGCCGGACGCTTAGCCGACTGGGCCACCCAGGCGCTGCGCGGCTTCAGGGTTCTGATGAGCCTCCACACTGTTTTCCGTAGCGGGGGCCCCAGTGTGCACTCCTAGCGCCAGTGCACGTAGGGAGGGCTCCTCTTCTTCACACCCTCGCCAGCACAGGTTCTCTGTGGGCATTTGGATAATGGCAGCTCTAACCGTGATATCTTGCTGTGGTTTTGATATTCCTTTCCCTGGTGACGAGCGGTGTTAAACACCCTTCTCTGCACCTGCTGGCCATGTGTATGTCTTCTTTAGAGAAATGTCTAGTCAGTATCTTTGCCTCTTTTTTATTTTTTATTATTTATTTTTTTAGGTAGGCTCCATGCCTGATGTGGGGCTTGAACTCACGACCCCTGAGATCAAGAGTTGGATGTTCCACTGATGGAGTCAGCCAGGCGCCCCTCTTTGCCCATTTTACTTATTTATTATTATTAATTTTTGATGTTTTTATTTATTCTTGAGATAGAGATCTGAGAGAGAGAGACACAGCGTGAGCAGGGGAGGGTCAGAGAGAGAGGAAGACACAGAATCCGAGGACAGGCTCTGAGCTGTCATCACAGAGCCCAATGCGGGGCTTGAACCCACGAATTGCGAGATCATGACCTGAGCTGACGTCAGATGCTTAACTGACTGAGCCACACAGCCCTTCTCTTTGCCCATTTTGAATTCAGATGTTCCCTCCCCGCTGTTGAGTTGTGTGAACTCTTTGCATATTTTGGACACCAACCACTTATCAGATACAGGATTTGCCAAGATTTTCTCCCATTCGCTAGGTGGACTTTTCGTTTTGTTGATGGTTTACATTGCGGCTCAGAAGCTTTGATGCAGTGCTACTTATCTACTTCTGCTTTGTTGCCTTTATTTTGGTGTCGGATCCAACACCCCTGCACCAAGGCGGGCGTCAAGGAGCGTACTGTAAGCCTGTGTTCTCTGCTAGGAGTCTCGGGTTTCCGGTCTTCCACTCAAGTCCTTACCCACTGGAGTTGACTCAAGAAATAGTTTTAAACAAACATCTGAGAAGCCAAGTGAAGCTTCTTTCCTGTGCCCTGCGGTTCCCCAGGCCTCCGTGCAGGTTACTGTGACCGCTGCCCCGAGCCGCTGAGACAGTGTGAGAGAGCCCGGTGGCCTGAGTGGGCCTCGGTCCACAGAGCCGGCTCTGCCCCAGGAGGAGGGGTCCCATTTGGGCGATCCTACCATCACCCCAGGATTTCTGTGCTCATTTGCCAAGAAAATAACATTTCCAGCTCTGTCTCGTGGCTTCTGGCCTTCTTGGATGAGGCTGGCTAAATATTTACATAGAGGGAAGATTATTCCTGGGGAATGTTTATTGTACTGGGCGTGTGCCAGGCCCCGAATCTAGGCTCATTCTCTGCCTTATCTCTCGCAATCCTGTCCTCCCATGGTCAAGGCCGTGGTTCAGTTATTATGCCCATTTTAAAGACCAGGAAGTGCAGGAGCGAGAGTTTGGGCGGCTCGCCCGGCTCTCCCCAGCTGGGAGGAGTGGGAGCCAGGAACGATCTGAGTCTGACTGTGGACTCAGCTGCTGAGCGGAGCTGTCAGAGCTCTGGGGCCCAGAGCGGAGGCTGCTGGTCCCGGGGGGCCACGCGGGGTGAGCCCGGATGCGTGACGGGCACCCAAACGTGGCATGTGCTCTCCCCCGCCCGTGTCTCCGGGCCTGAGGTGGTGGCAAAGGCAGGTCTCATTAGCCTGACGGTGCTTTGGGAAAGTGCCAGCTTGGCTAGGGTGGCCCCCTCTGGGAGCACCAAGTGGGCTTCTTGGGATTCCAGAGATTTCTTGGAGCTTCCCCACCACCGGCTGCCCACAGCAGGGATGTAGTTTTTCTTCTTTGGGGAAATAAGGTGGCATTTTATTTGTCCCTGACCCTGGGGACCTCCCAGCATTCAGTCCCAGGGAGTCAGCCCCTTCGGATGCCCCTGAGCTCAGCGTGCCAGGGGGTGGGAGGTGACAGGTGCTCACCTGCCGACAGGAGTTTTGGGGCCGTGACTTGTTTCCAGTCCTCAGAGCAGCCAAGGCTGCGTGCGGCCGGTTCCACTAGGACTCCTGATAGCTGTCCCAGCAATTTGTCCGCCATCCAAGGGGTCCCATCCCGTGTGCTCATGCGCACTCAGCCCTGCTGGTCGTCGGGGAGCCTGTGAAGCAGGAGGGGCATGTGTGCTGCGAACTCCCAACAGCCAGGTCGCCGCCTTGCCACCTCTGCCGGAGGTCCCCATGTCACCCCTTCTCGGCTGGGTGCCTGCAACTCCAGGGGACGGGGTCCTGCTGTCTGCCCTCCTCCCTCCCGTGGAAACAGAACCCTGCAGCCTCTTGTCTGGGGCTGTCGGATCCACAGCTCACTCCAACCAAACTCACAGAAAGTTCTCTTTCCTTCTTTGGGAGCCGTTTGTTGATCTCTCTGGAGGATCTTCTCCTCACCCGGGGTTGTCACTGTTCGTGAGTGACGTCCTTCTCAGGGGCCTTATCCTGCTTCCCTCTCCTCTGCCTAGGATCATGCGGCCAGATGATGCCAACGTGGCTGGCAATGTCCACGGTGGAACCATCCTGAAGATGATCGAGGAGGCAGGGGCCATCATCAGCACCCGGCACTGTAACAGCCAGAATGGGGTGAGTGTCGGGGGCTGCCACACACCTCGCATGGAAGGTTCCAGGGCCCAGGAGGCCTGCATCCCTCTGTATGCAGCACGGCGCCAGTCTTGGGTCAGGGACGGAGTTTGCCCGGAGTCTTCCCCTCCTTCATCCCCTGGACCTTGGAGATTTCCAGAAGCCCTGTGTGGGTTGCTTGGTTTGGGACCCAGCGAGGGAGGACAGGGGACAGCCAGAGTCTCAGCTTAGAGCTAACTTTAAGCTCCTCCTCCTTCAAGTCTTGGTTTCTAGAATCCCCCCAGCGCCTGGCCACACTGGGCCTGACTGCCACCCTCCTGGCCCCCCACCCCGCCGCATCGACCCCCTGGGGAAGGAGAGCCAGGCCAAGGACTGGCGCTCTTGCCTGGGAGCCCAGCGGAGCCCTGACACGCTGGGATGGGGGCCAGGCTTTCTGCTTTTGGGCCATCACCTCCTACCATCCCTCCTCCTCCAGCCTCCAAAGCAGCTCCAGACTCTGAGCTAGCTGTCAGCACAGAGCCTGACGCGGGGCTCGAACCCACGAACCGTGAGATCATGACCTGAACCCAAGCCGGACACTTAACACAGGCGCCCCAGGACCTGACATTTCTTCCAGAGGCCCGCGCCAGCCACCTCACTTGGGGAAGTGGGTCTGTGTTGCGCCACACTGCCACCTGGGGGCCAGCAGAGATGCAGCACCCCAGGAAGCCATGGCTTCTGTGTCCTTGTGTCCCCGTGGGCCTTGGCCAGCCACCTGCTGTGATGACAGGAGGAAGGAATGCTGGCGAGGGGCAGGCGGGTGGGGGGGAAACGAGAGCAGCACGTGCGTGTGCGTGCGTGTGTGTGTGTGTGCGCATGCGCGCACTGATCCAGGCCTGGGTGAATGTGTCACTGGGTGGGCATTGGCACCCTGTGAAGGGGGAGCTCGCCCGCCCTGCTAGGAGCCTGGATTTGTCCAGGTGCCCTTGGAGTTCTGGGGCAAACCCAGCCACGTCCAGAGCACGCCCTCTGCTGGCCTTGGGGAGGGTGGGCCTGAGGGGAAGGGGGGCTAGGGCTCAGACACACAGCCAGGGTCCCGGGCAGGCGTGGCGGGAGAGGCTGGACACTGGGGAGGACCTCAGGGTGGGGGACAGAGGGGTGGGGGGTCTTGGGAGGCCACGTGGGTGGCGAGGGCCCATGTAGCTGCCGCCAGTTAGTAAGTGCTTCGTGTTTGCAAAGCTCTGAAGTGCTTCAGCTCACGATTCTCATGACACATGACCCCCATTGCACAAGTGAGCAAGTAGAGGCACAGAGAGGTCGCCTACTTGCCCAAGGCCACATGGGGAGGTACAGGGTAGGGGCTCTGAGTGAGGGAGGGAGCCTCCACCCCACTCCCCTCAAGATCTCACTCAGGCTGTGCCTTTAGTGCTGTCATGTAGCCCTGGGCTCTGTTTCCAGCCCCAGCATCTGGTGGTTCCACCTGGATGCTTAACTGGCCCCTTGTCCTTGACGGGGCCAAAAAGACCCCCTGGGCCTGTCCCCAGGCCATTCCTCCCCCAGTCTCGCTCTCCTCCGAATCGACCCCTGGGGCATCCATTACTCACACTCATTGGTGCCCTTCTCACTGGCACCTCCTCCCCCTTGGCTCCAGCTCCTGGGGAATCCGAATCTGAGCACAGCTCCGGTGCCCTCCCCTCAACTCTCCCTCCGGCCTGCTGCCGCAGGAACTGGCCGGTGTGTTCTTACCCCTGGGCCTTTGCACTGCCTCTTCCCTCTGCCAGGGCTGTTCTTCCTCCAGATGTCTGCACACACCCCCTCCCCTCCTTCCAGTCCCTGTGTGAATATGACCTCCGTTCAGGCCTCCCTGGACGACCAGCTCCCACCTTGCTCCCAGCCGCTCCTGGAACGCTGTGTGTTTTGCTCTTTTATCTTTGGTCTGCTCACCCCCCTTCCCACCCTGGTAGAGTGTAAGCCCCACGAACAGAGGGACTTTAGTTTGGCAGGTCCCTGCTGGGTGCTCTGCATCTGGGTGATGGCCCGGAACCCGGCGGACTCCCACAGGCCGCCTGCTCGTTGCCAGAAAAGTGTGTGTGGAACGGCTGTCCTCCGGAGAGCTTCCGTGTGATTGGCACTTCTGCACCAGGGAGCGCACCGTGCACCTGACCTTCTCTTCTTTACGGACTCTTCCCAGCCATCTTCTTTGCCCCCTATGTCGTGAGGACTGGAGACCTAGATAAGTTACAAAGTCACCGAGAGCAGCGTCCTTTCGGCTGACATGGGCTGAGGGCTGCCTGAGTGGGCACAGGGGCAGGCGTGGCGCACATGATGGCAGTGATAAGAGCCAACCCTTCCTGGACCCCCTCTCTCACACATTTGATCCCCACCAGTCCCTGAGGGGGCGGCTCACTCTCTTTCCACGTATCACCCCCGCAGATCCTGGCAGCAGTCTGCTGGCACTGTTTATCTCTGTATTTTACAACGTGAAGAGCTGGTGAGTTGAGCCCAGGGTCCAGCGCTGTTCTTCCTAGCTCTGCTTCTGAAGCTGCTGTCCTGGCCCAAAGCCCTGTGGTCACTCAGGAGCCCCTGCCCAGCCCCCCGCCCCCATGGTTTTCTGGGTACCTGAGCCCAGCAGGCAGTGTGATGCCAGCCGCCTTTGGGAGTGTGGCAGAGGGCAGCTTCCTGGGGGAGCTGCTAATCAGAAGGTTTGTGGCCGCTTCCCAGGCTGGGGCCACCCCTCCTGCTCTGAGCAGGGGGCTGCAGGGGTGCGTGCAGTCTGGAGACCCTCATACCGAACACAGGTGTTCCCCGGCCCGTATGCTGATGTTTGGGTCAGACCTGGTCCTTATGGAGTGCCCGAGGCGGGCCCAGTACGCGGCTGGGTCCCTGGACAGCAGCTCCCAGTCAGGCTGCCCGTGCCCGGGGGCCAGCCCGGCGTGGCGTCCCCCAGCAGCTCACCCGTCTCTTAGGCTGCCCTCCCTGCCCCAGTGAAGACTCCAGAGTGGCTGCCCCATCCACATTCGTTCTGTCCTTTAGAACCAAGTTCAAGGTTCATGGCAAGTGGCCTAAGCAGGAGAGCAGCTGTGAGGCCACTGCCGGGCACCCTGCCAGGCGAGGTGTCCTGTGCCAGGCATTGTGTTGATGGCATTCCTGACCGCCTCTCTGTGGCCTCCTGGGTCACTGCCAGCGTTCCGGCCCATGGAAGCGAACACAAGTGCGCCCGCGATGAGCTGGCACGGCCCTGAGTGTGCCAACTGAGCGGGAGCCGGTGTGCCTGCCTCCCCCGCTTCTCCCACGGAGCCCTGGGCCCGCTCTCACCCAGCCCTGCGGGCCCTGCTGACCTTTGCTTGCTCCCGCCTCCACCCCTGCACAGACCAGCCTGTCCTCCCCTCCACCCCGGGTGGACACGCCCCATACCTACCTTTCATTTGTGCCTCAGCTCAGATGTGCCCTCCGTGGGGAGGCCGCCCCTGCCCCCAGCCCCTCCCACACTGCCCTCCTCAGAGCACCTGCCACTGGGTGGCATTGCCCCATTTGTCATCCGATCCGAACGCAGGCTGAGGGCAGGTGCACTGACTGACTCCCCCGAACGGCGCACGAGGCACCCCCCGGTCTGCGGTCTGTTTCCCGTTTCCCTGTGGTCCAGAAGCAGGTGACCGTCCCTGTGCCGCTCCATCAGACACCGGCCTAACACGGTGTCACCTGCACCTCACTCACCCCTGCATCTCGTCACACAGGCATTTTCTCATCTCACGTGGTCCCCGGAAGAAGTACACTAAGAGAGAGAGAGCCGGTGTTCATGTGGCTTGATTACGGCACGTTGTTACAGTTGCTCTATTTAAGTATTAGTTAGTGTGCCGAACTTAGAACTTCAGCATAGGTGTGGGCCAGGGGGCGGGGGGGGAGAAGCAGCACATAGAAGGTTGGGGACCACCTGCGGTTTCAGGCTTCCGGTGGGGGTCTCGGAAGGAATCCCCCAGGATGGGGGCGGCCCTGTACTGCGAGTGATGGGGCTTTTGTGGCCCTGAGACAGCTCAGGTCCCTGCAAGGTGTCGACGTGGACAGATGTGAGAATAGGCTGCGTTTCTGTTAGAAATTATTAGCCCATATGCATGTATGTCACCTGCGTGTGAGTGTATCTGCGCCCAACCACTAACCACTCTGCTGTGAAGGTACCCAGTTTCATTCCGATTCGGGTCTTGCCAACGGCCTAGGATAATTCCAGCAAGCCTTCGGTCCTGTCCTGCTTGGCTTAGCGCGTGTCTTTCCAGCTTTCTACCAGTGGGTGGTGCTGCACCCACAGAAGTCTACTTAGGGGCTCCCTTGGATTTCCTGTCACTGTGACCTGGGGGGAGCGAGCGCAGGTCAGAGTAACTGCAGCTTAGCCCTGGGGGCCTTTTCCATCACCTCTGTCCCCTTCTTGCCGACACCTGACTCTGGCGCATTTTCCTGAGACCCACCTGGGAGGGGTGAAGGTGGGGGTTCCCTGACCATCCCTCCAAAAGAGGTAGGTTCTGTCAGTTTGAGGTGGGGCAGCAAGTCCCCACGTTTGCAAGGCAGCAGGCGGGTTCTGGCCCAGGTGCCGCGGGTGGTGCCCCCAGGACTCAAAGTGACTGCTACCCATAAGCTTAACATTGCCCGCCCTGGATGGGGGGGGGGTTGCGCCCTGCGAGGGATAACTGGGAAGGCGAGTCCCAGAGCCGGCAGCCCTGAGGGCCTGGCTCTCAAAAGTGAGCCCCATCTCCCACTCCCTGCTCCCCACCAGCCTGGGGGCAGCCACACCTGTGCTCCGAGTTCTGGAAGAGTTCTGGAAGAGACGCTTGGTTTCTGGCAGGAAGTGGTAGAGGTAGGTGCTCAGCGAGGGTCCGAGGTCCCGCTCTCCCGACACCAGCATCTGTTAGCACAGACGGGAGGTAAGCGATTCTCCAAGCAGGCGTCGGGGGCACCACAGCCACATCACACGCTGCTGTCCTGTTGGGAAGTGCTCTGGGAGCGCGCATCAGGGTGTTTGTCCCCGTGGTCCGGGCCACAGTCCCCAGTACTGATTTTGGATCTCTCTGTTCGGGACTTTGAGCTCCGCAGAGCCTGTTTGGGATTCTCTCTCTTTCCCTCGCTTTCCGCCCCTCCCCCACTTGTGTTCTTTCTCTCTCTCTCTTAAATAAATAAACTTAAAAAAAAATAAAAACTTCATTGGAGAAGAGTGAATTAAAAACAACAACCATCAATTGGTGTTGACCCAAATCTTTAATAGAGGAATATTCCATTCTACCTGCCCCTACACACACTTTGCAGGGGCGTGGTGTGAAAATGTCGGTCACCGGCCGTGTGCCACGCACAAGGAGGACGTCTGTCACGTCCGGTAGAGAACAAGCCCACAGTCGTCTGTCGTGTGCCCTCCAGACGGCACTCCAGGCGCGGGTGTATTCCGCGGCCGTGACGATCCGTCACCGTGAGGCGCCCTGGGTGGCATGAGGCCGACCTGGTGCCCCGCGTGCCCTTTGGAGTTTTGAGTCCCACAAAGGGGTTGCCTGTCTGAAGGATAAATAAAACTCAAATAAACCAACAGTGATTGCAGGGCCCTGGTGGTGCCGCAGCGGGTTGCTTTCCCTCGTGCTGAGAGCGCGAAGGCAGTTTGTGGACACGCATGTTTGTTTTCGCCTGTCGAGGCTGACTGCGCTCCAGCCAGGAAGATCCCATTCTTATCGAGAAGGGCCTTTCTGTTCTCAAAATAGAAACTTGGGTTCTCTTTGGACGGGAGGGGTGATTTTCCCTCTTCTGTCTACCTCCCTGTGGTTCCCAAATGTTCCATGATGAGTGTATCTTTTTTTACCTTTCATTATGCAAGTAATACACGTCTTTTGTAGAAAAATTAGAAAAAAGAAACAAGCCACTCATAACCGTCACCACTCAGAGAATCCCATTAGCGATTGCTTTGGCGTATCTGTTCCCAACGTGCATTCCCGTGTCCCCTGTGGTTTTGCGATCAGGAACGCACGGTGTCCCAGTGGGGAAGAAGGACGGCCCATTTCAGGCCCCTCTCCAGGGGCGGGGCTTGCCCTGCCGGTGACCTGTCTCTGGTCTCTCTGCAGGAGCGCTGCGTGGCCGCCCTGGCCCGGGTCGAGCGCACCGACTTCCTGTCGCCCATGTGCATCGGCGAGGTGGCCCACGTCAGCGCGGAGATCACCTACACCTCCAAGCACTCCGTGGAAGTCCAGGTCAACGTGATGTCTGAAAACATCCTCACAGGTAACTTGCGCATCACGTCTCCCCGCCCGCAGCTCCTCTGCCGCTGTGCGTGAATGACCTCCCTGAATTCCCAGCCCACCTGTGGGCAGGTGCTTCTGCCTTCCAACTTTCGCAGAGACGAGTTTTAAGCATCGAGCCCAGGAGCAGGCGCCTGGAGCAGGATTGGAGCCCTGGCCCCGGGGGTGGCGAGGGGCAGCCACTGACCATCCTGCCTTCCTGGGGTGGTGGCCTGGCGACCGGCCCCTCAGGGGCAGGGGGCTTGGAGGGCATGAGCCACCCACCCGGGGCCCCTGCTGCCCCCCACCCCCTTCCTGGGCCTTCCCTGTAAGGTGGTGCTCTGTGCCCCCCTGCCCTGCATGCATACCAGGCTTAGGCTGAAAGCTCACTGGGGGGAACCTTTGACTCTGGTTTGATCTGAATATTCTCTTTCTCAGGGTGGTAACCATGGAAACCCCTTTTCATCCTCCCACTGGGCTCTGCAGGGGAGCGTGGCTCTGGTTTTGCAGTCGCTGCTGCTTTTTATAACCAGGCTGCTGACGAGGAGGGCAGGCCCCTTTATCCCCTCGCTGCCCCCTCCCTGTCCTAGACCACCCTGTCCTCCCCGCGCAGAGGACAGTCCCTGTGGTTGTGAAGGCAGGAGCTGCCTGGGTCCTGATGCCCCCTCGCTGCTTCCTCGGCCGGGGCCGCCTGCCGGGTGCTGTGCTCAGAGCACTTTAAGGGGCTCGGGCATCCCTCCCGCCTGGGCCTGGAGCACCCCGGGGACCTCAGCAGGCCCGGCCGTGGCCTGGGGGGGGTCAGCGCCAGGCTTGGGGTTGGGGAGCGGCCAGCACCCCTGTGCCTGGTGTCTGTGGCTCATGCCGCTGGCATTAGAGGGACGTTGGATGCCCCAGGCGGTGGCACAGAAAGGGGGACCTAGGCACTGTCTTCCCACAGTGGGGCCGTGGGGTCCCTGTCGTCCCTCCCTATGGTGTGTCCCTCTGTGGCCCAGGCCGCCTCTCCTGGGCGGTGGCGGGCATTGTGGGGGGACGTCACGGCCTCAGCCACTCTCTGTCCTCACATTTCCTTGTCACTGGCTGTCCCAGCACTGCTGCTGTTCGTCACGATGGTCACGACGTGATGTCACATCCGTGGTGTCACAGAGCCAGCGACCAGAAATGGGGGAGGGGCGTACCTCCCAGAGTTCTGTCATCGAAACCCCTTTACTGGCATGTCCCAAGATGGGACCCAGGAGGAGCCCCCGAGGGACAGAATCGCTGTTGGCGAATGGGCGAGAGGCCAGGGGACAGAGGCGTTCTTGACTTTGAACGTGGAGCTCACCTCCAGGGCAGCGGACCCCTGGCCTGGTGCCTCTCGGGAGGACATTGTTGGCGGTCACAGTCAGGGCAAGGCTGCCGGTGTCCAGAGTGGGGAGCCCGGGGTACACGGGATGGTCCCGACCATGAAGGGCGACCGGCGTCCTTGCGCCGCGGCAGAGAAGCCCAGCCCTGGATCCAGGCCCCGTCTCCCCCTCCCGGGCCCCTTTCCTGGGCTCCAAGCAAACGTGGGGCTGACGACCAGGGGGCGAGAGCGACAGCACGGACGGGCGACCAAACCCACGGCGGCTTCTGGGGAGATGGCGCCGTGGGGACATGGGGGCCGACGGAGGGTCTGCCTAGGACGACGCGCCCCACCTGACTTCCCAGGGGTCCTTCCCACAGTGGAGGCTCTCGCCCCGGCCGCGTCCCCTGCCCCCACCCGTGAGGATGCCCCTCACCCCCCCCCGCGAGGATGCCCCTCACCCCCCCCCCGCCCCGCGCGCCCTCACGGCCTCAGCTCTGCGCCTTCCCTGCGGGATGGGCACTCGCGGCCTCGTCCGCCCTGCGCAGGAGGGGACCGGCGGTGAGGGGGCGGGTGCAGGTGTCCACCTTGTGGGACGGAGGGGCAGGCTTCGTGATCTCCCCGTGCCCCGAGAAGAAAGAGGCAGAGGCCTGGGAGAAGCAAGGGACGGGCCTCTGGCCAGGGTGTCCCCGCTGCAGACCCCAGGCCTCCCCTGTAACTGGAAAGGGGGCAGTCAGACCCGGAGCCCTGAGGCCGTGGCCCCTCTGCATGGCTCGGTCTCCGGACCCCCGGATCCCTGCTGAGGGACCAGCTGTGCTTCCTGGTTCCTCCATTTCTTTTTCTTTTCTTTTCTTTTTTTTTCTTTGAATGTTTATTTATTTTTGAGAGAGAGAGAGTATGCACACACAAGCAGAAGAGGGGCAGAGAGAGAGGGAGACACCAAATCCAAACGAAGCAGGCTGCGTGCTCTGAACTGTCAGCACAGAGCCCGAAGCGGGCCTTGAACCCACGAACCTCGAGATCCTGACCTGAGCTTAAGTTGGACGCTCAACTGATGTAGCCACCCAGGCACCCCCTCCCTCTCACTTCTGGCTTTCTTTTTCCAATTGCCACGTCTGTGCACCTGTCTCTCTGTCTCTGCACGTTCGGATCTGCGCGACTCTCTCTTATTCTGGGACCCTATGTCTCCCAAGGCCTCCCGCTCCGCCTTGACAAGCCCCTGTCTGCCCACGCGTCTAGGAGGGGAGGGCAGGGCTGTGGCTGCCTCGTCCATGCCCTCCGCCCGCCGCCTGCTGCCGCGTCTGGTCCCAGCAGAGCCGGGGCGCGTCTGACGGCGGACAGGGGGCCCCTGTCCTGCGTGTCCCCCTCCTGCAGGGCCGTGTGGCCTATCAGGAGGCAGCCGAGCAGACAGCCAGCAAACCTTTGCCTCTGAGACGGCTCATTCATCTCCGGCAACTGTCACAATATTAAGCTAACTGGGATGTGATTGTTGCCGATTGTTCCAGAAAAGAGCTGGGGGCCCTTAAGATTTTAAAATAGATGTTTCTAATGTGCAGTTGTCTTCTGATGGTTTTATTAAATGATGGAGGAAGTACAATTAGCATGTTTTGCCTCATTCGCCCTGCAGTGATCATTTAGGTCCAGAGGAGGGCCCGCTGCGGGTTTCCATGGAAACCAGCTTGTCAGGCCGGCTCTCGGGAGTCAGACAGGAAGTCTTTATTCCCCAGGGCAGGTTGTCAGATTTGCTCTCAGTCAAAGCGCAGTGAAAACAGTTTCCATGTTATTTGCCTGTGGTTCCCAGGCCGGGGAGCCTGCCGTCACGTCGGGGCCAGGCCCGGGCACCGCGGGCTCGCCCTCCTCCCACGGGGCCACGGGGCCCGGCTCGGTCCTGAGGGCTGTGTTTAGGGGAGGAGACCCTTTGGGAAGGCCGCTCGGCCAAGCTGCTGGGAAGGGAGCCCCAGTGTCCTCTTCTCCTCGATGCTGGGGATCTTCCCTGTTGAGAAGCTGCTTTTTGAAGGCATCCTTGCAAATACTGCCATGAAATGACTGGGATCCCAGAGGCCCGCCTGGGTCTATTCTCAGAGTGGCCCTGAGTTGCTGTGTGACACTAGGTAAATCCCTTGATCTCTCTGGGCTCTAGGTTCCTCCAATGACCCTGGTCTTTTCTGGCCCGGGTCCTCAGCTCAGGCCTCTCTGATAGCCCCAACGAAGGTTCTATTTCCTATCACTCAGCCGAGAGGGGGAGTCAGGAGCCACTGCCGTCCCAGCACTCTGCTCGGAAGCTTCTGGATCGGAGCTGAGTCGGCAGTGAATCCAAGCGTCCAATGTGAAGGCTCCCACCTTGAAGGACGGGCCTCCCCCCGCTGGCCGTGCACCTGTGCCGGGGTCTGTGGCCTGGCCGGGTCCCCCACCCCCGGGCTGCCTGTGTGAGCTCTCGCTCCGTGACTCCCCGAGCCTCACGCCCGCGTGCCGCTGTCCTTCTGGCCCCCAGTGGCCGGGGCTCCGCTCAGCCGTGCTCAGGCAGGTGGACGTGTCCGGCGGGGCGCTGTGGCACAAAGCTTCTCAGCAGGGGGCGCTCGACTAGACATTCAGGGTCTGTTGGACCTGTTTGCGGGAACTCTAGCTCTGCCTGGGCCGAGTCCCCCGGCTCCGCCCCGTCTTCTCTGTGAGCTGGCCAAGGGAGGGCCCCACCGATGCCGCTCAGGCTTCTGGGCATGTTGGGGACCAAACTTCCCTTCTGTCAAGTACCCGCAAGGAGCAGTGCCTGCCAGTGGAGGCCTCTGTGTTGGCAGGTGCTGGCAGGCCGGGACCCCCAGGCTGAAGGTCTGTGATCTGAAGCTTCCAGCACCTTCTAGAAGGGCCGCCTTGTGCTGGGGGTGGTGGGGTCTCCCTGGGCTCCAGGACCACGCTCTCACCTTGTGGCTAAAAGAGACCTTGGACAGGCACTTGCTGCTCAGGCGGTTGAGCATCTGACTTTGGCTCAGGTTGAAATCATGCGGTTTGTGGGTTCGAGCCCCATGTTGGACTCTATGCTGACAGCTCAAAGCCTGGAGCTGCTTCCTATTCTGTGTCTCCCTCTCTTCCAGCTCTTCGGCTGCTTGTGCACTCGCTCTCACTCGCTCGCTCTCTCTCAAAACTAAATTTAAGAAATTTTTTCACAAAGGCCTCAGGGTTTGGGAGCCAGAGAGGTGTGTTCAGCCCCCCCCACCCTGTGCCCTGTGTCGCCTGTGGCCTCCATGTGTCATTACTCACATGTTTTTTTTTTTTTCCTCCGAAGGTACTAAAAAGCTGACAAACAAGGCCACCCTGTGGTATGTGCCCCTGTCACTGAAGAACGTGGACAAGGTCCTGGAGGTCCCTCCAGTCGTGGTAAGGACGCCCCCTTCCACTCCTCTCTGGGGGTGGGTGGCAGAGGCCTGGTCAGCGGCTCCACGGACGCCCCAGGAGACAAGCAGCGTGGGCTGGGAGCCCAGCCGACCAGCAAGAAATGCCAGTGGAGGGGAGTGGCCCTGTCTGGAGTCTCACCTCCTGGGAATGGGAGTGAAGGCTGGCCCGGTCCTGGCGGATGCCCTTCCTCACGCTCCCGACCAGAGGAGAGGTGGGGGTCCGGCCCGCATCGGGTGACGGTCCTCTGCCGGGAGCCAGGACCCCCAGCCTGCCTGGCCCAGGCCAGCCGCTCCCCATCGTGGTCCCCGAGGAAACGGGCGCGGAGACATTGCTGTTTCAGCGTCTCCGCCCTCCACATGCCCCTGCTGGCATTGGCCACCATCCTCCTTTCTGTCATGTGGCTTTGCTGCAGACAGAGGGTCCGCGTGGAGGGAGCCCGTCGAGTGCAGTGGACTCTGGGCCCGGCATGGGCGCGCTGCGGCGGGTGGGCTTTGGGAGGGTGAGCGTGCTGCCGGTGGAGGATTCGGTTCCTTCCCTGAGGTGGCCCCTCGCCTCTGCCCGCAGCGCCCCGGTCCCTTCGGGTCTCCAGGACACGCGTGACACCCCTCATGGACTCCGCAGCTCTCAGTTCTCACCCCCAATCTGTTCTCAGAGGGGAGTGTCCCGTAGCTGCAGCCGCCTTCTCCTGCCGTCATGACACACAGCACGGCACCTGTAATTTTGAAAGACAGAGCCAGCGCGTGCACGAGCAGGGAAGGGGCCGAGACGGGGGAGAGAGAATCCCAAGCAGCGGGACACTCGGCATTGACCGTGCGGAACTGAGTCTCACAGCTCATTGCTCGACCTCACAAACGGCGAGATCATGACCTGAGCTGAAATCAAGAGTCTGATGCTTGGCTGACCGAGCCACCCGGGCGCCCCGGAGACAAAGTGTTTTAAAGTAATGAAACCAGGGGCGGGGGGCGCCTGGGTGGCTCAGTCAGTTGAGCAGTTTGTGGGTTCGAGCCCCACGTCAGGCTCTGTGCTGACAGCTAGCCCAGAGCCTGGAGCCTGTCTTCAGATTCTGTGTCTCCCTCTCTCTCTGACCCTCCCCTGCTCATGCCATCTCTCTCTCTCTCTCTCTCAAAAATAAATAAAACATTAAAAATAATAATAATAAAGTAATGAAAATGGGAACCAGACAGGTGGGGACTGGTGCCATCCCTTTTGCTCGCGGAGAAGCAGGGTGACCCTGGCCCCAGCAGTCCCTGCCCTGCTTTTGGGGACCCCATGGAGGAGGCCTGCTCCGTCTCCCCTGCGGGCCTTCTCACTCCCCGCGCCTCTGCAGGGGTAAGGCTGGCCTCCCGCCCCCTGCCCACCAGCTCAGGGTCTGGGCCCCCAGGGGCAGTCCAGGCCCAGGCGGCACATGCCCCGGGTGGGGACAGCCGGCTGCCGGCCTCCAGCTGACTTGTAGTCTAGAGTTTTAGAAAGATCTCTTGGGACAAGGGGGCTCTCTCCACATTGAACAGGAAGGGCGCTGAGACCTTGGCCTGGGTCAGCGTGGTGGCCAGCCCTTTCGAACCAGGAGACCGGGGTGTGGGGCCCGATGGCTCCTATTGGTCATGTCTGTGTGAGTGTCCTTGGGCCGCTGGGACCGGGGCCCCAGGGAGGACCCTTCCTGCCTCTTCCAGCCTCTGGTGGCTGCAGGCGCACCCTCCCACCTCTGCCTCTGCCGTCCCGCCTGGGTGTGTGCGCGCACCCTGGACACATGGCCCAGCATGGCACTGGGGTCCCCTGAGCAGTAGTGTTTCCTCATCCCAGCTGGTCACACCCGCGCAGACCCCGGTGCTGTGAGAGGTCACCTGCACCGGCCCCTGGCGGGCAGGAACTCCGCCCTGTTTGAGCCAGAGCACCGCCCTCCAGTCCAGCCCCACCCGCCGCCTCTCTCCCTTCTCCTCTGTCTCCCCCTTTCTGCGGCACTGACTGGGGACCCTTAAGACCCAAGAAGCAGGGGGAAGCCTGGGGCACAGTGACTCTTTCTCTCTAGAAATTACCAGGCCTACCTGCCTCTGCCTTCTTTTTTCCCACTAGACCCTTGGCATTAAAGTAGCCACATCCGCGTGTAGATACAGCATGATTACTTAACTGGCTTAATGTTCTGCTGTCACAGAATGTAGTGATTCTGTGGCTTCCGCGCCATCTGATACATGTTGGGGGGTTGATACTGAAGGAGGATTCCGGAGCTGAGCACATAAGCTTTTGCTTCCGCTGGCCCCTCAGGGCGGGGCGCTGAGAGCTTTGGGTCTTCATCCAGAAGGTCAGGGGCAGGCGGCATGCGGTTCCGGTCCCCCGCACGGGGCCAGGGCAGCTCCTCCCCAGGGAGCGCTCACCCCCACGTCTGGGGGGAGGGGTCCAGAGTTTCCCTTCCCCCTTGTTCAGCCGGCTTTGATAAGACAGAAATACCGGCCTTGCCCTTGTAGAGGCAGCAGCGGAGAGTTCTCCAGATGGGGAGTCGTGGCCGTTGCTAATATTTACAGGAGCTTTTCTCCCCCGACGGGTGGGGCCCACAGAGAAGCCATAGTTGTTTGGAAATACAGGTCTGCTGTTTTCACTGTGCTGATCGATCGGTCCTGGAAGGTTCCGTGTCTCATAGGCGCTTACGCTTATCCGCTGGTAGCTTGGCCACAAGGCTTTCCAGTGCCCCCAGAGTCTTCCTGCCAGCCTCTGCCGGGTGGCTGTCACTTATCCGAGAGCACAGGCATCTCTCCGTCTTGGAGCGTGTGTATCACACAGCTCTTCTGGTGTATGTGCATATCACATCTCACACGTATATACACGATACATCTGCCGTGTGCATGTCACATCTCACAGACACACGTAGTATCACACCCACACACCTCGGAACACACACTTGCGTGTGCTCATGGATTTACTACATGTGCACGTTTCGCTGGAAGGCGCCTGTCCGCCGACCGTGTGTGGCGTTAATGAGCCCCACCTTCTTCCCCAGGGAACAGGGACCCCAGTACCCCTGTGGCGGCCATGGGGGCAGCCCAGCCCCAGAGAGACCTGGCGGCTGTTGGGGTGTGGACACTTGGGGCCTTTTTCAGTGTCTGAACGTGCGCTTGAGCTAAGGGTCCTGCATAGACAGTGGTGACATTTGGGCTGTGCTGGCCTCTGCTTCCCATTAGCCGGGCTCGATGAGCCCTTGGGGGTGGGGTGGGCCCATCACTGGGGTATTCTAGTGATTTCATGCCCGGATTTAAAGCCAGCAGGGCAGGGGTGCCTGGTGGCTCGTCCGATAAGCATTTGACTTCAGCTCAGGTCATGATCTCACCGTTCGTGGGTTCGAGCCCCGTGTCGGGCTCTGTGCTGACAGCTCAGAGTCTGAGCTGCTTCAGATTCTGCGTCTCCCTCGCTCTCTGCCCCTCGCCTGCTCACGCTCTTTCTGTCTGTCTTTCTCAAAACCAAATGTTAAAAAAATTATTTCAGCCAGCAGGGCAACGCTGTGAGGGGACTCTGCCTTCGTGGCTCAAGTCCGTGCGGGCCCCGCCAGGCCCCTCGTGGCTGCACGCAGCAAGGATTTATTAGGCTGGGGGGAGGGGGTGGCTCTTTCTTAAAAAAATTTCTTTAAAAGGCATTTCTTGAGGACAGTTGAGTTCAGCCGTGAATTTTACCAGACGGGCACCACACAGACTCTGCTCCTACGGCCTTTTCTCTGGACAGTGAGACGGGAAGTGACAGTTTATTTGTGGAGGAAAAGGGTAAATTATCCACTGCCACTTCAACACTCAGGGCTTGTTTCTTTGGAACCAACCACTCGGCTCCTTTCTCAGCCTCCCCTGGAGACGGGTTCTCTGAGCCTTGGATAACGGTAATTAAGCTGCAGAATGGTGTTCAGACCCTGTGCGATTTGGAGCAGAGCCACGAGCAGGAAGAGCAGAACGTTTAAAACTGGCTTTTGAAAGAAGCTGTAAAATTGCAACCTGAAATGAATTTGCCCAAGTCAGAGAGGCCTGGCCGGGGGACAGACAGGGGAGCAAGGGGCCCTGAACTTGGTGGCTACTCCTCAGGCTCAGCCAGAAGTGCCGGCTGAGGGAGGAAAGGTGCAGATGTTAGAGCCACCCGAAGGAGGGTGGCTGGACCACCATCAGCACGGGAGGCCTGGCCATGGCCACATGCAGGGCGGGGCCCCTGGGGGAAGGCGGCCGTCAGAGGGTCCCATGGCAGGGGGCGGGGGGGGGGTACCCTACACCAGGCCGAGGACGGGTCCCTTGCTGTCCTGTGGGAGAAGCCTGCATCTCCTGCCGTGCCCGAGGAACCCCAGTTTTTGTTCCAAGTTGTATATCCGTGCTTATTCTTCTTGGCTCCAAGGCCCTGTGGTCCATTGAGAAAACCACAGTGGGGCTGTCTGCGCTTTGGGGAGCGTCCCTTGCGATCATGCGGCCCATGGACAGGCGGGGGGTCAGCAGAGCAAGGATGCAAGGGCTGGCAGAACGCCCATGCTCCCCTCACCGTGCTGGGGCTCCCCGGATGCTGTGGTTGGGAGTCCAGGAAGGGAAGGGCGAGTGTAAGATAAGTGACTGATGGTTGGCGTGCCAGTGTTTCAGCAGGGACACACTGGGAGCGGGCTAAGTGCCCACTCGTGGGTGACGTTAGGTCAATGGATTCCGCTAATGGGTGAGAGGAGGAAATATTGCTACTTTGAAACTTCCCACAGGGGCATCTGGGTGGCTCAGTCGGTTGAGTGTCCGAATCTTGGACTCTTGGTTTCGGCTCAGGGCATGATCTCATGGTTGGGGAGTTCAAGCCCCGCAGGGGGCTCCCTGCTGACGGTGTGGGGCCTGCTTGGGATCCTGTGCCCTCTCCCACTTGCTTGCTCTCTTTCTCAAAATCAACATTTTTTAAAAAAAGTATAGAATTAAAAAAAAAGTCTCCTTGCAAAGCATGGTAGAAGTAGCTGTATACACGTGGGTGTAAAAACAATTCTAGGAACCACATGAAGCAACCATTTGAGTCGGGTTATGTCCGGGGCAGAAGGACGTGTAAACATAAATTATCAGAAAAGCAGTAGACGGCTCCAGTTACATAAATGTGGGCCACACGGGGAAGCCTTGAGCCCAGGAGGCTGAGCCAGGCCTGGCCGGGGAGGCCGCGGGAGGGAGGCCGGGCTCCGGCTGCCGGGCTGACCGTGCGTCCGCGCCTCTCCGCAGTATTCCCGCCAGGAGCAGGAGGAGGAGGGCCGGAAGCGGTACGAGGCCCAGAAGCTGGAGCGCATGGAGACCAAGTGGAGGAACGGAGACATCGTGCAGCCCGTCCCGAACCCAGGTAAAAGCTGGGGTGCGGGGTGGGGGCCACTTCCTGCCAGCCGGGGAGGGACGTGCCAGGCTCCGGGACGTTCTCTCCAGGGCGGTGCGGTTCCCACACCGGCTGGTGTCTCCTGCGACCAGGTCCTCTGGGTTCCCGCGGGCCCTGTCCCCGCGCCATACGGACGTCTCCCCAGCATCAGGGTCCGCAGGGAGGGGACGGGATCGCTCAGCGAGGCCCCGCACGCCCGTGGAGCGCTGTGGCGGAGGCCCCACTGCCTGGGCAGCGCGGCGCGCACCTGTGCCTGGAGTTGCTATCGTGTTCTCCCCCAGTGTGCTCAGGAGCACGTTGGTTACGGGATTTCCAGCTCATAAAAAACAGACAAATGGCAGCAGCTTTCCCCACGCTGTTCCTCACCAGCCCACCACCCGCCTGTCACCGTGGCCAGTGGCCTCCCTGGCCGTGCAGGCGAGAGTGCTCTGTGGGCGCACCGGCTCCCCCCTGGTCCTTCACTCCTCTGCCTGCAAGTCCAGGTGGCTTTCACCGTGCATCCTTCCAGACTCCAGACAGATGGGTCCAGGGAGGGTTCACTGCGGATGGGAGGCGGCTCCCCCGTGCCCAGCCAGGTCAGGGCAGTCTGTTCCCATCAGGCCACGGCAAGCCCTTGGGTCGTGGGTCTTTCCGGTAACCTGGGTTTCCCCTGCACACGCAGTGACCGAGTTTTATCTGCGTGGAGAACCTGCCGTGTGTTGTTGTGGGGATCCCCAGGGTGACCCCTGAGGGCGTCCTGGACACAGGTAGCGTCTGAGTTCCTGGTCTGGTCCTCTGTAGCCGAGGACCTGTCCTGAGGAATCCCTTTCCTTGCTCGGTGTCATGCCCCGACATGCCCGGGCTCTGCCAGCTCTGAGCTGTGCCCGGCTCCCACGACCAGGACCACGGTGAGCTCCAGGGCCTGGACCAGACAAAGTTTCCGGCCACCCACCCACCTGCCCCGGCTGCAGGCCACATCCAGCATCAAGACAGGACTGGTGAGGGGCCAGCAGGGTGCATATGAGGACAGGACCTCCTGGGTGTCGAGTTCCACCGTTTGGCTGGAATGCTCTGGCTTCCCCAGGCAGGGTCTGTCTGCACGAGAGTCTGCACATCTTTTGGTCCCTCCTGTGGGTCTCCCCCTTAGCCTTCTCATGTTCCAGCCTCAGCCCACCCGCAGGGAAGGCTGGTGGAGTGTTCGTGGGTTGGTGTCCTTACTGCTCTTTTCACCTCTGCTGGCCAGCAAACGCCAAAATGATAAATTGCTTGCCTGAAGTGTTGCTGCTCGGATGGATTTCGATGAAGCGGTGTCCCTAAGAGAAAAAGTAAATACGGTCTGTTTATAACACAGTAACCCACTGAGATAGGCCTGGGGTCACTCCTGATGACGAAGGTCCAGCCCAGGCCGAGGCAGCTGCTAAGGGTGGCCATGATGTCAGACCCAGGCTCTGCTCTGGGCGGGGTGAGCGTGCAGGCTGGTCAGGCAAGGGCACGGAGATCTACAGGTGATGTCAGGGAGGGGCGGGGGAATAGGGGGGTCCTTAGGAAGAGGGACAGACTCAGCGCTGAGCGAATTCCAGGATAAAGAAGCTGGAGGGAGCTGCACGGCAGGCCTCCCCGGAAGACATGTCCATGTCAGACCCTTACTTGCAGAAAAGGTGTTTGGAGGTGTAGTCAAGTGAAGGACCTCAAGATGAGGTCATTCTGCCTTCCCCAGGTGAGCCCCAGGCCCAGTCATCATCAGTGTTCTTTTTTGGTTTTGTTTTTCTAGAGAGAGCGTGCACGAGGGAGGGGCAGAGGGAGGGAGAGAATCGTAAGCAGGCTCCATGCTCAGCCATGGGGCTTGATCTCCCAACCTGTGAGATCATGACCTGCGTCAGCATCAAGATTTGGACCCTCAACTGACTCAGCCACCCAGGCGCCCTGTGACCAGTGTTCTCATTAGACAGGAAGGGGAGACAGTGCCAGGCCGGCAGCAGCAAGGGTGGGGCTGAGGAGAAGCTGGGGCGGCGTGTGGGGTCTGCTTGGGTGCTCTCCTCCGTGGGAGACTTCTGGCGGTGCTTGGAGTAGAAGCTGGGCCGAGGGCCGAGTCTGGGGCTTTGAGAACCTGAGGTCAGTCCTGGTTTCCTCCTTGAGGGTCTGGGAAACTGAAAATAAATCTCACGGTTTCCAGTTTAAAGTCCCTTTGTGCACGGGGTTATTTTCTGTTTGCTGTGGTGTTTGACTGTAAATCTGGTACATCCAAAGATATTAACCAAAGCTGGCCTTCTGAATCTCGAGATTTCTTTTTCTTTATTTTTATTTTTATTTTTTTTTGATATGTCTATGTTAATATAGTTTATTGTCAAGTTAGCTTCCATATAACACCCAGTGCTCACCCCCACGGGTGGCCTCCTCCGTGCCCATCACCACCTTTCCCCAACCCCCAACCCCATCAGCCCTGTTTGTTCTCAGTATACGTCTCTACTGTTTGCCTCCCTCCGTCACATTAACTATTTTTCCCCTTCCCCTCCCCCATGGTCCTCTGTGAAGATTCTCCTGTTACACTTATGAGTGAAAACATACGGTATCTGTCCTTCTCTACCTGACTTATTTCACTTAGCATGACACCCTCGGGTTACATCCACGTTGCTACAAATAGATTTCATTCTATCTCGTTGCCACGTAGTATTTCACTGTATATATAAATCGCATCTTCTTGATCCATTTGTCAGTTGATGGAGATTTAGACTCTTTCCATGATTTGACTATTGTTGAAAGTGCTGCTATGAACATCGGGGTACAAGTGCCCCTGTGCACCGACACTCCTGTATCCCTTGGGTAAAACTCCTAGGGGAGTTCTACTGTTAATTTTTTGAGGAACCTCCACACTGTTTTCCAGAGCGGCTGCACCACTTCATATTCCCACCAACAGTGTAGGAGGGTGCCCGTTTCACAAAATCCTTGCGAGCATCTGTAGTCTCCTGATTTGTACATTTTAGCCCCTCTGAAAGGCATGAGGTGGTAGCTCAGTGTGTGGATTTGATTTGTATTTCCCTGATGAGTGACACTGGGCATTATTTGATGTGTCTGTTGGCCACCTGGATGTCCTCTTTTGGAAAAGTGTCTTCACTGGATTATTTTGCTTTTCGGGTGTGGAGTATGGTGAGTTCCTTATAGATTTTGGATACTAGCCCTTTATCCCATATGTCGTTTGCAAATATCATTTCCCATTCCATTACTTGCCTATTTGTTTTGTTGATTGTTTCCTTTGCAGTGCAGAAGCTTTTTATTTTGATGATATTCATTTTTGCACCTGATATCCTTCCCTTTGGGGATGTGTCAGGGAGGAAATTGCTGCGATTGAGGTCAAGGAGGTGGTTTTCTGCTTTCCCTTCTAGGGTTTTGATGGTTTCCTGT
>NC_043707.1:137711098-137741099 GCF_006229205.1 Suricata suricatta
ATATGACTTTGGCTGTTCGGGTTTTTTTGTGGTTCCATACGAATTCTAAAATAATTTGTTCTAGCTTTGAGAAGAATGTTGGTGCAATTTTCATGGGGATTGCACTGAATGTGTAGATTGCTTTGGGTAGTAATGACATTTTAACAATGTTTATTCTTCTGAGCCATGAGCACAGAAATTATTCCATTTCTTGGTGTCTTCTTCAATTTCCTTCAGAAGTTTTCTATAGATCTCAGCCTACAGATTTTTACATTTGTGGTTAGGTTTTATCCTAGGTATTGTATGGTTTTTCATGCAATTGTGAATGGGATCAGTTTCTTGATTCTTTCTCTTGCTTCATTATTGGTGTCTAAAAATGCAACCAATTTCTGTATGGTGATTTGGTACCCTGCGACTTTGCAGAATTCATGAATCAGTTCTACTAGACTTTTGGTGGAGTTAAGTCGGGTTTTCCGTGTAGAGTATCATGTCATCTCTGAAAAGTGAAGGATTGACTTCATCTTTGCCAATTCTGATGCCTTTTATTGTCTGATTGCTGATGCTAGGCCTTCCAGCACTATGTTAAACAACAGAGGTGAGAGTGGACTTTTTCTTTATTTTTATATGTTTTATTATTTATTTTTGAGAGAGAGAGAGCGTGAGCAGGGGAGGGGCAGAGAGAGAGGGAGACAGAATCCGAAGCAGGCTCCAGGCTCCGAGCTGTCAGTGGAGAGCCCGATGCGGGGTTCAAACCCACAAACCCTGAGATCATGACCTGAGCTGAAGCCGGACGCTCAACCAGCTGAGCCCTCCCAGGCGCCCGGAATTTCAAGATTTCTTGATAGATTTTTACAAGCTTTTAGTTTTTACTTTTCTGTGTTCTAATAAAAATTCATCTTTATTGGATGATTGGCTTAGGGGCTGGCTTTTAAATGCTTCTTAAGGAAGTCATATGTCCGTTCCTTGGTGTTTTGAATGTCGTCTGCACTTATGACCCCAGTCTCCCGGGAGAGCTGGCCTCGCTCGGCTCAGCAAGGCCCCCTGCCTGGAGCAGGACGGGCTCCCGGGACCCTCCGCCGCCTCCCGCGTGGCTCTGGACGGGCTGCGTTTGGCGCCGTGCTTGACCCAGCAGGTCAGGAGCCCAGCAGGAAGGGCTGAGCATGTGCTCAGCACTGGGGGCGTCGTTCCAACACTCGAGCCCCTTCCTGTGGGAGGACCCCCTCCGCGCCACGTATCTGTGTCTCTCTGTCACTGTTGAGACCAGAACCAGATTTCAGCCGGCTGTTGCCTAGCAACCTCCTTGCGGGCCTGACCTCATCCTTGAGATGCCTTTTCCGAGAGTCTGGGAATTCTTTAAAACCCAGCTTTTCTTCTTACTGTTTTCTCCATCTGACGAGAGAAAATACAACTACTTTGAACTTGTCCATGCACGGCCATCAGCTGTCCAGCTTTGATCGTGTGGGGACTGTTTGGCCATCTGGAGCCTTTGGCGGGGGCTGTCAGGTTTATGACACAGTCAGCCTGGCTCTGGTCGTTGGCCTGGGCCCAGGTTCTGCCTCCCTGTGGCCGGCCTGTGACCAGCCACCCCCACGGGCACATCCTCTCCGAGCCATCCATGAGAGTGCTTGGGATCTGACCAGGCCCCACCATCCGGCCCCCATGAGCACTTGCTCTGGGGAGGGAGCGAGGTGTGGGGAGGCAGGGACCAGGGGGTGAGGGGAAGATCTAGAGTCAGACGGCCCGGTCTGAAAACCACCTCTGGCTCTGTGGGGGCTGAGTCTCTCTGTGCCTCTGTTTCCTTGGCTGGAGACACAGTGAAGGGGAATTCTGTGTTTGTTTATGGCCGAGCTGCTCCTCTCCTGCTGCAGCCCCAGGGGCCTCCCTCAGGTTTCGGATGTCACGGCCAAGTTGAGGTTCAAAGATTAGGCTCTGGGGGGCGCCTGGGGGGCTCAGGTCTCGATTTCACAGCTTATGAGTTCAAGCCCCGCATCAGGCTCTGTGCTGACAGCTCAGAGCCTAGAGCCTCCTTCCGATTCTGTCTCCCTCTCTCTCTCTCTGCCCTTCTCCCACTCGTGATTTCTCTTTCAAAAATAAATAAAACATTAAAAAAAAAAAGATTAGACTCTATTAGCCAAGGTCATGGTAGCTGCCAAACCCTAAAATCCTAATGCCTGACTTAACTAGAGATTTATTTCCTATAAAGTTCAAAGCGGTGTTCTACCCAGGGGGTGACTAGGGGACTCTGTCCTGAGGCTCTTCATCTCCAACAGGTGTCCTCTGGGGTTCTCTGGGAAGGGGAGAGAGCAGGGAGCCTCACGCACCTGGGGCTTGGAGGGCTGGGCCCAGCAGCAGCGAGGAGCACTTCCGCTCACGCCCGTTTGGCCGGAAGGCGGCCTGCACCTGCACGGGGCGGGGGGGGGGGGGGGGGGGCAGGCGTGGGTCCCGTTTCATCGCTTTGCACGTGTGGGTCACCCCACCCGGAATCCTGTCCAGCCCCTGCCTGGCATCAGAGAGCGGTGTCTTGGGTTACGTGTGTGGTCTCCTGTTGCATTTAGACACAGTACTTTGGGGACGGGGTGGGGGAGGGACGGTGAGCTAACGATGGGTCCCCTGACTTGCACCGTCTGCTCAGAGGCGGGACGGCGGACGCGAGATGCAGGGCAGAGGTGCCCACCTGTTCTCAGTGCTGACGTGCTGGGGGGGGGGGGGGGCCGGCGGGCCCCGGGGCCGCTCTGGGGGGGGGGGGGGGGCGCTCTCTGTCCCTTTTGGCTGCTAGAAGGGCCTTCCGTGTCCCCTGTCCCCCTCGGCCTCACTGGAGCGGGTCCCTGCTCGTCTGCAGCTAGGGATGTCAGAGGTTGTCCCCTCCTAAACTTAGTGGTCGTCGGGTCCTGTGACCTCCTGTCAGCTGCTTGTGACGGTCACACTGAGAGTCCTTTGCAGGCACACTTCTCAAGCTCTCTCGGCTGGACGGCGGCTTCCTTGACACTGTCTCGTGGTCACATTCATGGGCTGAGTGGTGACGGACTGTGCTCGCTGTGACCCTCAGTCCCCAGGAGCAGTGGGCTCCTCCCACCTTTTGATGCCCCCGGTTTCTGGGCTCCGTTCAGTCTCAGTTTTGCTTCCAAACTGGCCGTGTCCCTTTTTTTTTTTTTTTAACATTTATTTCCTAATGAGAAACAGACTGAGCATGAGCAGGGGAGGGGCAGAGAGAGAGGGGGAGACACAGAATCGGAAGCAGGCTCCAAGCTCCGAGCTGTCAGCACAGAGCCCGACGCGGGGCTCGAACCCACGAGTAGTGAGATCATGGCCTGAGCCAAGCCGGACGCTTCACCGACTGAGCCCCCCAGGCGCCCCGGCCGTGTCTCTCTTGAGCTCATTTCTTTCTCTCCCTTCTCGGAGCAGGGCCGCCCGACGGTCTTCTCCAATTCCCTGGCTGCTCCAGACGTGTATCTTCAGGCTGACCCACAGTGCCCTTGACTCTCAAAACAGAGGGTTTCCTCCGGGCGGGGCCCCACTTTATGTGCCCCCGACGGCAGCATGGCAGCAGTCACGGACGGCCCCCAGGGCGCCGTGGCTCCTCCGTGCACTTGGCAGAGGCTTTCTCTCTGTGTGGCTGTGACTCCCTGAGGCGCAGGACACGAAGGATCAGGGAGGGGCCGCTGAGGACGGCCGGCGACTGGGAACCAAACACGGGAAAAAACAGACACAGGCCCACCCGCGAAGACCCCCCGTGGGGGCCAAGTTCACGGCCCAGGGAAGCAGGCCGGGGGTGCGGCCGGGTGGGGGTGTTGTTTTCCCATCAGAATCGGGGGCTTTCACTTCTTAGAAGCTCATCTGTCCAGTTTCTGGAACAGTCCGTTCTCAGACCTGACTGTGAACGCTGCTGGAGAGCAGTGGGCGCGTGTCTTCCACGAGGGTGTGATCGTCATTCAGGCGGGTTGTCATCTGAATAAAAGGGTATCTGACATGACAATGATGTTTGTGTGCAGTTTCCACGGTTTGATCTTTTAGATGTTTCATCATTTTCCACTTGCAGGTCTCTTTGCTGGCCCAGGCGGGTCCTGGGATTGGGCCAGATTTGACACCGCTGGTTTTCGTTTGTGCCACAAGAGTGACTTTTGTGTCTCTCATGAGCAGGACACGCACGTAGGCAGCAGAGTGTGCCCCGTGGTTCCCGGGGCCTTTCTGCCGTCCGCCCGCGTGCTTTGCAGAGACAGGGCCCGAGGGAGACAGTGTTTGAGATCAGCGTGTTGTCGACTGGACGGCGCTGGGGGGGGGCGGTCTCTGACAGGCAAGGAGAGGGTCCTCATCGGTGTGCCTTGTGGCTCCTCCAGCTGTCCAGAGGACAGGGGAGGGTCCCGCTGTCTGAGCCCCCAGGGCAGGCTGCGGGCGTGGCCTTGGCTGGGTGCACCCTCACCAGCAGGGGCCGTTACCTGCACCCCCATAGCCGAGCAAGGGTTGGGGGTACATCTTTTCCATTTCTAAGTGAAATTAGAACCCCGGGAGGGCAGAGTCCCCCCAGGGCCCCTGGGAGGCCTGCACTCAAGCCAACACCATGGGCCGTCTTACTGCGTGCGGTCTCCATGGACTCCGGGGGACGCCGGGAGTGCCTTTCCCAGCGCTTTTGATGTTACCCCCATGCCCCCTCGCTTGGAGTCATCGGTGTCGTCTCTTGGTTGGTTTTGGGTAGCGTCCTTGCCCCCCAGCTCGTGGAGGGGCCCCTTGTGAGGGCCGTTTGGCCCACATCCAGGCAGGTGGGCTGGGTGGCCAGGTCCCCAGCACGTGGCCTCCCACGGGGGAACCTGTCACTACCCCCAGCAGAGCCCGAGGCAGGAGCTGGGACCTCACTGGGAGCCAGGAAGGAAGGTGGGGGGAGCAGGGCCAGTGGCGGGCCCCCCTGGAGGTGAGAACCGATGGCCCTGAGAAGCCCCCCCAGAGGCGGAGCCACTTTCCGGCCTCCTGAGCCGCCGACGGCCTCTTCCGCCTTCCACGGGGCCTCCCGGTGGATGGCATGTCACACGAGCACTCGGAACTTGAGTCTAAATCTCTCTACGCTGCGAGGCTCAAGGACAAGTACAAAATGTCTTGAGTTTGGAGTGGAATACTTAACGGCCCCAGTTCACACGGGCTCCAGTTTTCCTGCCCTGCGACCCCTTCAGGCCACCGTGAGGCTTGCGGTTCCGTGTGGAGGAGCGGCGCACAGTCTCCAGGGGACTGCAGGTTCAGGAGACGCCGCGCCACCAGCTCTTGCCCGCAGGGTGGCGCTCCCGTTTGCGCAGACTGTTCTGTGCTCGGCCACCCGCAGAGGACCCCTCATCTGCACCGTGTCCATGTCATGCGGGGGCCCCGGGGGCCGGCTTCCGCAACAGCTTGGCCTTGCTGGGGCGGGAAGGGTCACCCCTTCTGAGCACCAGCCGTCCTGGCAGGAGACATATGAGCGTCATCTCTACCTGGAAGGCTCTGGAAGGTGGGAGCAGTGGCTGGGTCTGTTACCCGCACCTGTTAGAGGAGATAGTGTCTCCTTATAATAATAATCGCCTTCTGGGGACAGGGTTTTAGTGTGTCTTGTTTTAAGACACACTAAAGGTAGCCTCCAACCTCTTGCAGATACTTGGGCAGTGTCAAGGGAGGGAGGGATGCCCTGGGGATTTGGGGTGCTGGGCGGTGACTGGGAGGGAGAGGCTGGTGTGCCTCTGGGTGCCCAGCCTTCCTGGGCGAGTCACAGCCTGGGGGCCTGGTGGGAGGCTGAGTCTGCGGCGTCCCCCTCACATTCCTGGTACACCTTGCGGTTCCTGTCACGCCTCGCCGTTGTGTTCGGTGAACTGTTTCATGCTTACAAGGTTGTGTGGTAAGTTTCTGAGACCCTGTCAACCATCATTTACAAAATTGGGAGTCCGAGCCAGACGGAAGTCCGCCCTGACGGAGGGAGCCCACAGCCCTGGGAGCGTGTAGCCGAGAGGGGTCTGCCAGCTGCCTGTGGCTTGGGAGAGGACTTTGCTGGGGACACGGGTGTCCCCAGGTCCCCAGGGAGTGACATCAAGACCCACCAACAGAGTGGCTGATCAGCTTGAAAGCCTTTCCCTTCCCTGGCTGGAGCACACTGAGAAATCAGCCCGGAGCTGTCCGTGGGGCGTAGTGCTCCCTGCCCCGCGCTCCCTGCCCTGCCGTGGGCCCCGATCTGTCGCGACACCTAATCTCTCTCCTTTGCGATTGCAGAGCCGAACACGGTCAGCTACAGCCAGTCGAGCTTGATCCACCTGGTGGGGCCTTCCGACTGCACCCTGCACGGCTTCGTGCACGGAGGTAAGAGGGCAGCGCCCCCATTCCGCGCGGCCCCGTTGATCCCCTGGGAGCCCAGATGCCATCTGACCTAGTTCAGGCTCTTGTGTTTAATGAAGTAGAAGTTTAAACTTTTACGAGGCTGCATAATAAATTACCGAAATACGGTCGATGCCTGTTTTTAAAATTGGAAATGAGAGTCAGATGGATGGCTCTCCTGACAGAGGGTCACACGCAACCCCGGGGCCGTATCACTGTGAGCTGTTCAGCTGGGGACCGTGGTGTGCTCAGTGAGTGCCAGTGTGACCCCCTAACAGAGAGTGGCTACGTGAATGTGGTTTTGCCGCTGAAGTTTTTCTTTATTTCTTCCTTTGATCAGATTCCACCTTAAGTAACGCGGCCCTTAGAGTTCCTGGCTCGGGACGTCTGGCAGGGCACAAGGAGGGCTTAGCTCCGGGTTCACAGCAGGCACGTTTTACCTCAACGAGTGAATTGCTGTTTGTGATTTACAGAAAACAGTGAATACACAGGCGCTGGCTCAGTGCCATTCACTTAAGCTCCCACTTCAGTCACCTGGCGAACCCAGCTTCTCTTTTTTCTCCTCAGAGAACTCCTATTCATCCTTCAAAGCCCAGCTCAAATGGTACCACTCCGTGCAGGGTTACATTGATAGTTCCACCAGGGGAGGCCTCAGGACCGAGGCTCGATCTGATTGTCTGCGTGGCCTCCAGGGCCTCACACAGACTCAAAGAGCTGCTTTACAGCGGCTCCTTCCGTGAGCAAGAGGCACAGATCACTTCCAGGCTGAGAAGCGAGGATCATGGGCTGTGGGATTAGAGATGCATTTTTAAAGTTTGTTTCTTCTTTTTTCTTTCTTTCTTTTTTTTTTTAGCTAACCCTCTTTTGGCTATATATGTATTTTTTAATTTCCTGATGGTTTTCCTCTCTCAACTACATGCTGGCGGCAGTGCCCTTAGATAGGATTGACTTAGATCGTACCCAATGGAAGCCACGCTTCAGACCAACAGTACCTCCCAGTGTGGGCGTGCGGTGGCAGGCGGGCGTCTCTGTGCCCCGCGGCCTCGTAGGCTGTCTTGTCCCCTTTTCTTCACCAGCCCGCGCCTCCCTCCTGGATGCGGGGGGCAGGCCCTCTTCCGGGCCCCACTCCCCCAGAGCCCAGGCCCCTGTAACTGCCAACTATCTTTCAGCATCGCTGACCTCCATCCTGCCTGGAATTTGTGAAACTCTGTTCTAGAATTGTTGCTTTTCTGGTCCACTGTTGGAAGTTCGGGAGAGGTGGCGTTGCCTCCGTTCTCGGGCTCCTCGTCGGGAAGGCCGGGCTCTGTCTCCCGTGCAGGAGGGTGCGAGGGAGGGAGCTGTCAGAACCCTGACTCCTGCGCGGTGTCACGTTCATCCCCGGGGCTGCGCTGATGCGTCCATTCGCTACAGGCACGCGGTTTTAGACGTGCATTTAAGGCCTGTTTACGATGGCTTTTCAGTATTTAATGCCGATTTTAGTGGGAGTTTTGTGCCCACAAGTTAGAAAGAACACACCTCATATTTTTTTAAACGGAATCTCTAAACAGTGTCTAGTAACTCACCAGGGGCAATGAACAAAATAAACAGTGTGCTAGAAACGCCCGCGAGAGGGCTGGGACTTCATGACGGTTTACTGCAGAGGGAACGCCGTCGACAGAATGTCGAGATGCCCTGGGACCCGGGTCTCCTCTGGCCAGTACCTCACGAGGGTGCTGATCACAGGAGAAGTGTGTGAGCGGACACGGGTGCCGATTTGGCTTTTATTCAGTCATCCTCTACCGCACATGTGTCTTTGAAAGGCCGTCCCCCGTGCCATTTTCTGTGATTTTCACACCCGGATAGCCTTGATCTTGTGGACCCGCTCCTGTCCCACCACTTACAAACACGGCGCAGACGCTGGCCACTGGCCATGCTAAAACTGGTGAGGGACTCGGGGGTGGGGGGGAGGTCCCCGATGGACTGCAGGACTCTAGCCAGATGCCCGGCCTTTCGTCCTGTCCTGGGTGCGTGGACAGGCCCTCCGGGGACTCAGCGAGGGAAGCAAGAGCAGCAGGGAGCCGGCAGGAGGGCGCAGAGGGCGCCGGGAAGGAGTGCTGTCTGCATCCCCCTGGTTCTGCCGTCGGGGCCTCCGCACAAGCGCCAGCCTGGGGTTTGGCCTCTGCCTTCCCTGAGCCCTGGGGGAGCCCATGCGGGTCCTCTCTGGCCTCCCCTCCGCCTCCCCTCGCCCGCTGTTGGTTGAGGCCCCTTAAGGGGTGACTTGGCAGGAATCTGGGGGGGGCGGTAGGTTCATGCCACAGTGAGGACCTTTTCATAAACTCACCCAACTCCTTGCTGAAAACACTGTGAAAATAGGAACGATGGTCCTTCCAGAACAGGATCAAACGCAGGTATCTAATTCCTCGCGTGAGCGTCTTACTCAGCCGGGGAGCCCTGAGGACCGTCCCTTGCGGTCAGGACTAGGGTGAGGGTCCGCCCTCTCACTGCTAACTAACATTGCTTTGGAGATTTTAGCCACTGCCGTCCAATAAGAGGGAAACTCAGAGGCACAGGAATCAGCAGAAAAGAAGTAAAGATGTCTGTCTCTGTGGCTGGCGCAGGAACAAACCTGGATGCCCCAAGAGATTCCAGGACAAAAATAACTCAGATAATTAAAGAAATCAGTAAGCTGGCAGCATGTAAAATGACTGATCATAGTAGTAATAAAAAAAAAGTCTGCCTGAAATAGAAGAACTAGTTTTCACTGGTTTTGTTTGTAGGTATGTTTGTTTCCTCAGATGTGTTTTGGGTGGATTTTAACTGTATCATGTTGCTTTCTAGTAATTCGGTGAAATGGTGGGGCTGATTCTGTGCCTATCGATTCGTCTTCTTAAAGGCCTTGTTCTCTCCTTCCCTGTTGGTTCCCAAGGTGTTCTGTGCTGCTCTCCCGTTTTCTTTTAATTTAAATTTATTTTTTAAGGGGCGCCTGGGTGTCTCAGTCGGTTAAGCCTCCGACTTCGGCTCAGGTCAGATCTCACGTTCATGGGTTTGAGCCCCGTGTCAGGCTCTGTGCTGACAGCTAGCTCAGAGCCTGGAGCCTGCTTCCGGTTCTGTGTCTCCTCCTCTCTCTGCCCCTCCCCCTCTCATGCTCTGTCTCTCTCTGTATCAAAAATAAATAAAACATTTAAAAAATTATTTTTTAAGTTTATTAATTTATTTTGAGAGAGAGAGAGAGAGAAAGCATGAGTCGGGGAGGGCCAGAGAGAGAGACAGAGACAGAGTCGCTAGCAGGCTCCACACTGTCCGCACGGAGCCCAGCGCGCAGCTCTATCCCTCGAACTGTGAGATCGTGACCTGAGCTGACGTCGGGCTTTTAACAACGGAGCCACCCAGGCCCGCTACCCCCCTTTTCTTAAGGAACTTGTTTTTCATTTAAATGTATTTATTTATTTTGAGGGCGAGCTCACGCATGGGGGGGGCAGGGGGCAGAGACAAAGGGAGAGACAGAGTCCCAAGCAGTCTCCGTCCTGTCTGTGTAGACCCGGACTTGGAGGTCCATCTAACGAACTGTGAGATGACCTGAGCCGAAATTAAGAGTCTTGACGGACTGCGCCCCCCAGGCGCCCCCCATGCTTCTTTCTTCCTCCGGGCCGCTCTTTGCCCGGCTCTCTGCTCCATGTGGGAGGAAGGGTGCCCTGGGCTCACCACCCCCCCAACCACGATGATGGTGGGGGCCCCTGGGGGGAGCCCGCCGTCCTGTTCAGGGCGGACCGGGGGTGGCCCTCATGTGAATTCTGCACTTCTGAACTTTTGGTGGCCTGGGATTTTTTCCTTGGCACTGAGAAATTTTTTTAATTAATTATTTTCAAGCCAGATGTTCTGTGGAAGGGGTCCACGATGGCTTTTCACCAAGCCCAGCTGCCCCTGACCCCGCCAGCTCCTCTGGCTGTGCTTCTGTGGTGTCTGTGGCTCGGTGTCCCCGCGTCACTCAGACCCCGCCGGCCGAGTGCCACCCGTGCCGAGCCAGGCAGAGCGCCGCGGCTGCGTCGCCGTGGGGCTCTGGCACCACGGTCCCGCCTCGTCACCTCATCGTCCACCCGCTTTGAACAGCCGGCTAAGCCCCTTCCGGCCTCTGTAAAATGGCAGCACAGTCCTGCCTGCCAGGCGGTCAGCCGCTCAGTATGCGGTTCGCCGGCGAGAGCGCCCTCCGCCCTCCCGAGCCGGCCTGCCGGGTCCCTGCACCTGCTCTGCACGGCTCTCCTGGGCCGGGCACTCAGACTCCTAGAGCTTCTAGTTTTCTCTTTGCTGGTTTAGGTGGAGCACGTCCTCAAGTGGCTTCCTGTGAAAGGTGTATATTATCCAGATTAATGGTTCAGCCGCTGGGATGAAATGGCTTCCAGGAGACCGAGGACTGTTGTGTCCCATGGAGTGATGTAGTTGTGAGAGGTCTGGAGGCTCCCCCTGCCCCCGTGGGCTGTCCCTGGGCGGCCCAGTGTTCCGCCCAGAAGGCAGTGGGGGCTCCCAGGGAACTGCACCCAATGCTGGGGTCTGCTGGTGAGTCTCACTGGCCAGACGTGGCTGTCAAACACTGGAGTTGCTATAGAAGGAAGGGAGAAGTGAAGGGGCTGGCGGGGCAGCCCCTATGGGGGCTCAGGAGTAGTTTATCTGTACCTTGTGTGTTTCCTGGCTGGGTCTGGCATTCTTTCCCCAGGGCTTGGAGGCATTGGTGCATAGCTTTACACTTCTGAGGTCCCTGTTCAGAAACCCGGGGAGTCTGGCCACACCTCTGCCTGCCCCCTACCTGATCCTGGCTCCCCATCCTGGCCTCTGCCCAGGGCCCATCCACCGCCTTCCAGCCCCCTGCTGTCCTGAATAGCAAATGCCTTCTGTGGTTTCTGGGCCCCTGTGGCATGTGATGTCACCCTCCCCCCTGCTGTGCCTAACAAACCCTCCCTTCGCAGCCACTGCTCTGCATGGCTGTTCCCCTCCCCTGCGGGATTCTGAACACATCTGGTGACCTCGCTGGGGAGCTGCTGCTCCTGAGAGGAGTCCTTGCCACTCGTGGTTGGAATCAGATTGGAATCAGATTCCTGCGGCTCGGGCCCAGCCCCACCAGGCCCCGCCCCCAACCCCGCCCCTGCTGGGACAGCCTTTGCGGATGGTCTTACCTGTCCATGTCCGGTTGCTTTCTGAAACCTCCTCTACCTCAGGATGCCTTCTCCCGCACTGCCCCCCCTCCTCCTTTTCTGTAGAGTCAGCTCTCCGTTTGGACTTTGGACCCTCTTCTTGCCCACTTCTGGAGTTTTGCTCCATTGACCAGCTCATCCTTCCCACAGTGTCGGTCTGTCCACTTCCCCGAGAGGCTGTGGATTGTGGTCCCGTCCTTGCTGCCCGCTGCAATCACCAGGGCACTCAACAATGCAGGTGCCCAGGCCCCACCAGTAGGACCAGATGCCGTGGGGAGGCCCGGGTGTGGCAGTTTCTGGAGCTGCCGGTGATTCTGTTGGTCGGGACGGCCTGGGAGAGAGCACTCAGCTGGGCACAGAGGACCTTGCTCGGATCCAGCGCCCAGAGTGCGTTTCCTGCCTTTGAAAACCATTCCCAGCTCTGAAATCTTGTCCGCCCAGCGCCCTGCTTCCTGCCACCTGCTGTGGAGCTGGAGGAGGGAGAACATCGATCCTGCAGCTGATTATTGCTGCCCTCTTTTTTCTTTTGAGTTTATTTATTTATTTTGAGAGGGAGAGAGAGAGAGTCCCAGCAGGCTCCGTGCTGTCAGCGCAGAGCCAGACGTGGGGCACGAACTCACGAACCATGAGATCGTGACCTGAAATGAGAGCGAGAATCGGACACTTGACTGACGGAGTCCCCGCCCCCCGGCCCTACTGTTGTCCTGTTGACCCCGTGAGACCCCCAAAGCTGGGAGAGGAGCGGAGCTTACAGACCCTCCGCAAAGGAGGGCTGTCCTCAGCTACAGCAGCTTCTCTGTTAGAATCGCAGGCAGTCAAACTGCGTATGGAGTGCCAGTGTCCTTGGATCAAGCGGCCTGGGTGGGCCCCAGGTGGCAGGCTGGTGTCTTTCCCACAGGCCTGTGTGCAGACCACGTCCCGAGGAGCCGTGCCCATCAGCCTGACCCTGCCGGGCAGTTGGTTTTGAGCATGGGGTGGTCCGTGACCAGAACGATTCTGCCTCTTGAGCCTCAGACGTGCCTGCACCCCGGCCCCGGGTCTCAGAGCGGTGAATGCGGAGACCGCTCGGAGAGCGGGAACGCTGATTGGCTCCAGGAGTGAATGCCTCCTTTTCAGAAAAGAAGGGGCCAGAGTGCACGGCTCTCTGTCCTGTGCTGTCGTGAATCCTCCCTGAGTGTGTGGCGAGGCCCCTACCCCTGGCTCCGATGCGCTCTGGCGGTCTGGGGGGACGTGCTGGCTGTGCCGGGGCCCCTGATTCCTCGGGTGGCCTTGCTGACCGGACACGGCTCCCAGCTCTGCTGTTCGCTTGCTCTGGAAGAAGAATAATGGGGTCGTGACTGTCATAAAAACCTTTGTCATCAGAGTCACCGATGTTCCACTTGTCACAGTGGCCTTAGTGTCCTCAGGCCAGCTGGAGGCCAGTCCCCCCTTTCCTGGCAGAGAGGTGTCCCCTCCCCACCTGCACCCCAGACCTCCGCTCCCCCTTTCAACATAGTTTCTCAACCAGCCCCTTGTGCTCCATCCCTCCTGTCTCTCATCATCCTTTCTGGAACCTGCTCCCAGCACTTCCCTCCCAGACCCCTTCCCTCCCCCCCTGCACCCTGAGCTCCTTCCCTCCAGGAATCCCTCTGGGACTCATCTGGCCTCACGCTGCCCTAGGCCTGTGGGTTCATAGCCCCAGCCACACCTCCCCCCTGGCCTCCGGCTAAGTCACCGGGACCTCCCTCAGGATGGCTGAGGGCTCTGTGCCCCCCCCGCCCCGTTCTCCCAGGCACCCCCCTGTAGTGGCGGCCAGGCTGTCCCCTGGGTGGTCTGGCCAGCATTCCGTGATGGCCTGATGGCCCGGCTGGCTCTCTCACAGACTCTCCACCTCGTCTCTCAGCCTGTCCTCTGGGCTCCACCTTCAGAACGTGCCAGAATGTGAGCTCTCACCCCCTCCCCCAGCTCCCCCTGGTCCCAAGTACCAGGGAAATGGCCTCTCGCCTGCTTCTCCCCACTTCCCTGAACCACGTCTTTCTTCAGTGCTGCGGCCTCACTGGTCCTGTTAGGCCAGAAAGTCCGGCAAGCCTGCGCCCCAGACCCCTGGTGCCTCCCGGAGTGAGCCGCCAGACCTTTTAACTTGTGCCGCTTCTGTCCCTAAGAGGCCCTCCAGGAGGCCCTCCCCTGTGCTTCCCCTAACCCCCCCTCATCTTGTCCACCCTCCTGCCTGGCTCCTGCCCCTCACAGTCCTAGGACCGTTGGCCACTTCCGGCTGCGGGCCCTGCCCCCGCTGCTCCCCTTCCGCCCCCACCCCTCCACCCCCCACCCGCTCTCTGTGTTCACATGCGCTCACCACCCCTCCCGGAGCACAGGCTCACAGGGTGGGGACTTGGTGTGACCTGCTCCTGGCACTCCGAGCAGGGCCTTGAGCAGGGCAGACCTGCAAGGTGCAGAACGAACTGGAAAGAAGGGCCCCCTGTGCGGAAGAAGGCCGCGGCATGGCAGTGGAGGCGGCCCCACAGGAGGAGTGTGGGGGTGGGGGGTGAGAGGCCCAGGGTCACAGGAGAGTGCAACACAGATGCCGTCCACCCAAAACGTCAGGGGACTGATCTCCTCCCCGCCACACCCACATCGGGCAGCCAAGGCTGGGGGACCCAAGGCTGGGGGACCGCAGGGCTTAGCTGGGACCTAAGGGAGCAGGCAGAGGGGAGGGAGGTGGGGGGTGCACAGGCAGGGAGAAGCCTGGTGGCCCAAGCAGAGGACATCTGGGAGGCAAGGTGCAGAAGGAGGCCCCCTGCTCAGATGCTCTTACTTGCTTGGTTTCCGCGCGGCGGTTGGGAAATAGCAGTGTTTTGCACCTGTGGGAGGAATTGATTTCACTGCAAAATCCAGAATAAGGCACAGATGCTCCTTTCCAGTTTTGTGGCCTCATTTAACTAGAGCCCCCGCCGCGTGGTAGACAGCGTGTGTGGCGGGGTGGGAGAGGAGCGAGGCACGGCTCAGACTTCTGGGGACCTGGCCCCGTGGGGCCCCGGGGTGAGCATGCAGATGCTGGTTTGGGGTCTCGGTTTCGTCACCACGAGGCCGACACTTGGGCCAGTGACGGCTGCGCTCCTCCCCGTTCCCACTTCCTAAGAATCTTTGGTTTTGCAAAAGGTGTTCTCTGTTTCCCGGAGGGCAGCTTCGTGCCCAGACAGACAGCCCTGGGAAGTGGGGCAGCAGACCCCAGGGCTGGGACCCCGGTGCTGCTCCCGCCCCCCTGGGGCTGGCGGTGGTGAGGGCCCTGCTGATGCCATTCTTGGGAACGGGTCTCCTCCGGCCCCCCGGCCCCCTCCGGGCCTCCTCCAGCCTGGGGGACATGTGTGGCCGGCACACGCAGCTCTTCTTCCGGAAATGCGGAGAAGCCCGGTCAGCCGTACGGCAGCAGCATGTTCTCTGCCGGTGCCCTGGGAACTTCGGTCTTCTGTGCCAGATTAATTAGCTTTCGCTTCCTATTTAGCTGCCTCGTTCAGGGCACGGACGTCCCCCAGCAGGGTCTTTCCTGTTCAGTATCGTGGGCGTGGAACCCTGTAATGTCCCCCTTTACCCTGACTTGGGTCTTTCCTTTGAGGAGCTGACCCACGCTGGTGCTTGGCCTCCAGAGATGCGACCTTGCCCTGCGTGGACCCAGGCCTCCCCGAAGTGGGGAGCACTGAGGGGGTCTGTGCGGGCCGCCACCTCGTCCCAGTCCCCCTGGGCTGTTGGGGCAGGAATGTGCCTGCCCTCCTTTCCCCACTGTCTCGTTCAGAACAGGGACGCATCGATCCTCAATCAGCAGCCGGCTCATTCGCTCGTGACCTTCTTGAGTTCCCGGACACGGAGGGTGAGGGGTAGAGCATGGCCGGCAGCCCTGGCTCCTGGCTCCCTGGGTCCGTGGTGCTCCGGGCTGTGCTGGAAACCTCTGCCAGAGTTCTTGCTTTTGGCATTTTGACATCAGAAACCCATCGTGACTACCCTGTGTCATTACTTGCCAAAAAGAACCCTTATTACTTACCTCACTGAATAGTCCCCTGCCCATGCATGGCCCTGGCTCACAGAGAGGCCCACAGGGACGTTGGGAACCTGGGAGGGAGGAGCCAGACTCTCTCAGGAGGCTGTCACTCCGCCGGCTCTCAGAATAACCCCTTGCCATTCCAGGGGGCGGGGGGAGGCTAGTAAAAATAGGATGAACTTACTATTGTTTTCTTAATATAGGAGGCTGGCACCCACGTTCTGTCAGTTGGGATTAAATATAGAAACGGGGGCATCTCAGATCGCCACCCACAGCGTAGGCAGCGGCTCAGGGCGCTGAGCTGCTCACGGCTGCTCCGGCTTTGTAGGCACGCGTGACCCAGCCCGCCGGTCGGGTCCGGGAAAATAAATTTAAGCCTCTATTTTTAAGCCAGCCGACACGCTGCCGATACTTGAAAAACCCTTGAGCAGTTAAATGTTAGAGTCAAAAATATCTCCGGTACCCGATGTTTATCTGCCGTTGGTGGCCGAGCAGGTCGCTTTTGCTGCCTTCCCATGATTCCAGCAATGGATGCAGAGTCCAAGGACAGCACATCTGCAATTTTGTTGTCATCTTTTAAATGGTGAAGCTTGGATCATGAGGACTGCCCACGACAGACTGCAATTTGCCGGAGTGATTTTCCCGTCACCGCGAGCCCCCTTGTACCTAAAGGGGGAGAGATGTTGATAAGGTTTTCCAGTAGACCCTGCGCCGAGGTGCTTTGGGGAGGCTCGGGTACTTGGGTTGTTTTTTTTTTAATGTTTATTTATATTTGAGACCTAGAGAGACAGAGCGTGAGCAGGGGAGGGGCAGAGAGAGAGGGAGACACAGAATCCGAAGCAGGCGCCAGGCTCCGAGCTGTCAGCACAGAGCCCGATGTGGGGCTTGAACCCACAAACCGTGAGATCATGACCTGAGCCGAAATCAGACACTCAACCTACTGAGCCACCCAGGCGCCCCAAGTACTTGATGTTTTAAGTGTCAAAGAGTGAACAGGACGTATGACAGTGTCAAGGACGGCCAGTGGCTTTGGCTTCCCTGGCCAGCCAGAGGGCCCGGCAGCAAAGTTACAGGGACACCTGTCACAGACTGGTCAGGGGAGTTCCCAAGAGGGGTGGACACATGGCTTGTGATCTACTGTGGCTCGTGTCATAGATGCTGGGTTTTGTGGAACCAGGGCTTGCCCCCGTGTCAGGACGGGAGGAGGCCTTTCGTGGTCTTACCTCTGACCTCATCGTTTTGTCTTAGCGGCAGGTAATGAGAATGTGTCAGAACCAGCCCCCCGCAGTGCTGTGTCCAGGGCCGTTCCCCCCACCCCCCCAAATCAGGAAGAGGGAACAGGTGGCTTGAAATCAGCATCTTATGACAATCTCGACGTTTCCGAGTCCAGCTCTCTTTCCTCCAAGTGGACACCGGAAGTCACTTGACACGCAGGACCCAAAGGACCACAGCGTCCTTGCCTCATCTGGGAGCAGCTGAAATAAGCGTTTGTAGGAATCCAGACTCCGGGGGCTGCCAGGAGCGAGGCCTGTCTTCTCTGGCAGACGTTTCTGCCTCCAGCTCTGACCCATGCTTCGCGCAGACGCTTTGGGCACGAGGGGCCTTCCCTTTCCAATGCCAAACACTTGAGCTGTGGACAGAGCTTTTCCACGTAGTGAGCCCTAGAGTTGGCCTTGCTGTCCCTTCCCGTCGAGCCTGCTGTGGCCTCCCTGGGAGACACAGGTTGATGGATGTGGCCGCGTTGGTCCAGGTGGCAGCCTTCCTGGAGCTTGGACCCCACCGGCCCCCTAGGCTGTCCCGTGCAAGGGTCGCTGCCCCTATGAGTCCCTGTTCCCGGTACCCGGGATCAACCCCCAATTTGGAGTACAAACTCCAAAGAGACACGCACGCGGTCACCATGTCTGCCCCTAGCCGGGTTCTAGGATCTGAGGACTCAGTCCACGAGTGGCCTTAGCCATAAAAAGCCAGCGTCCTGTGTGAGGTGTGCCGCTGTCCCAGCTCAGATTTCTAGGCTGGCTGTCAGGGCCAGGAGGAGGCTATCTTTTTAAATGTCGCTCTCCAGAAGCAACTGGGGGCTCGGTCAGTTAAGCAGCCGACTTCGGCTCAAGTCACGATCTCACAGTTTGTGGGTCTGAGCCCCACATCGGGCTCTGTGCTGACAGCTCAGAGCCTGGAGCCTGTCTTCGGATTCTGTGTCTCCCTCTCTCTCAGACCCTCCCCTGCTCACACTGTCTCTCTCTCTCCCAAAAATAAATACAACATTAAAAGTTTTTTTTTAATGTTGCCCTCCTGCAGACACAACAGGTAGTATTGAGGATCGGCCTTACCTGGCGGGTCCCCCGGCTCACCTGTCTCTGGGCTGGACATGCAGGCCTTCCTGGCCTTGGCAGTGAGTGAGTGTGAACCAGACCGTTACCCAAACGCGGGCCCTATGGCTCGCTACCGGAGCGGCGTCCTTGGGTTGAATGTGATCCGTAGCTGGCGATCTTCGTTGGTTCGTTTGTTCGTTCATCCATCCATTTGGTGTAACCCTTTCCTGAGCATTCTATGCCAGATTCCGAATTGGGCAGGCACACAGTCAGGCACAGCTGTCCCCCCATTGCTGGCCTCCATGTCGCACCAGATACACACAGTCTGGGGATGCAGCACAGGGGCTGACGGGGGTGTCCGGCAGCAGGAGGTCCCCCCGCGGCTCTGTCTTTCCCCGGAGTCTGCCCCGGGCTCGGAGCCAATCCTGGTTGGCGCACGCTCGGATCCTGCAGTGTTTCTAATAACCATGAAGTGGCTTGTGGCCTCTCGACCTGCATTTTGGGTACATGGGCAAGGGCCCCGTTTGAAGGAGCTGATTACGCCCTATCTCCATTTATCCTTCCATTCCTAATGGCGTCTGTTTTTCCGAACCCATCAGCAAGGCGTTCGTGGTGGGGACTTCTGCGTTCCAAACATTACTTCCAGTTCAGACTCTGCCTTCCGCCTCCTTACTGTCCTCCCCGCCCCCTAGGCCCTGAAGTTGGTGACACCGCCTGGTGGCTCACGGCTGGCAGCTCTGGTTTCGAGACCTTCCACACCCACACTCGCTAATTTTGCTGCCACCCGCACCTGTCACCATGGTCTTGCGCTCTCTTCATCCCCCACCTCGAATCTCGGTGTTGCAGGTCCTGGGTCGAGAGGCAGCGCAGCACGGCCTCTGGCCCTCCGTGATCGGGGGCGGGTCCCCACTCTCCCCCAGCGAGTGTTGTGCCTTTGGACGCAGGTCTCTCTGTGCCTCCAGTCCCTGCTTCGAAAGACGGAGGCGGATGACGTGCCTTCCTCACAGGGCTGCCATCCAGGGAGCGTCGGTGTTCATTCAGTCCTTCCCTCCTTCCTTCCTTCATTCCTGCTTTCAGTGTTCACGGAGAGCCTACCAGGGAGCACAGCAGGTGCTCCCCTCCAGGGCCCCCCCGCCCCCCCACACTCGGGGCTGCAGCATGTCTGAGTGGTGGCTGTCGCTGCCGCCACCCACATTGTTGCTCCTCTGCTTCCTTCCCACACCCGCGCCACACTTCTGTGTCTCCTCCTCTGTTTTCTCTCGAAAATCCTCCCCGTCCCTGGCTCATCAGGAGGACCCCGATGGTGGCTCCATAATGGCCACACATTAGATGCGTTCTGTTACAAACGTCTGAAATCTTCTAGTTAAAATGCCCCAGATGCTTGTACTGAAAGTAACTCTTTGGGAAAATGCCTTCTGAGTTCAAAACCAGCAGGCAGGGCCCTTGTCCAGCCGTTGGGACAGCTCCGTTCTGCATGAGGCAAACCGACCCGGGAGAACTTGGTGTGCGGGCTCTCCCTCTGCGGAACTGAGCACACGTGCACACGAGTGTGTGCACTCCTGCACTCACATGCACTTTCCGGCACACGCGTGCATTCTCACATATGCACATGTGTACGTTCCTGCACACGTGCACTCACACATGCACACGCACACTCCCGAACACGCACGCCTCCCGCACCCCCTGAAGCCACGCCGTGTCAGGAGGCGGCCCCCCGGCCTCAGGCCTGCTTCTGGGCCTCTGTGGTTCACACCCGTAGGAGATAGTGTCACTCCGACTCCCCACTTGTCCCCTGGGCCAAGCATGTGACTCTCAGTCCGTGTGTTTCCTGGCGTTCTGGGACATTTCATTCCTCTTTCCTTTCTTATTTATCTTCCAAAGTCTGATCTCTTACAGAGTGTTCAATCAAGTAGGTGTTGAGTTTCACAGACCGTCACTGGTCTGCCCTACCGGCAGCACAGGGCTCGTCCCTTATTTCTGTCATAGCAGAGCCCAGGACTCAGAGGGCCGTGTGCCCGCCCAGGGTCCCCAGCCAGGCAGCGGGGAGGGGCGGTCAGGCCCAGGCCGTCTGAGCCACCGAAAGGGGAGGCCCTGCTCATACCGCGGTGTGGGTCCCCCAGACGCCCAGCAACCCCCAGGGGTGCGGTCCGTCCTGACAAGCACGGTGACCTCTCTGAGTTCTGTGTTGTGTTTTCCCTGCTTGGAGGGCTGGGCTGGGGGCGCCTGGGCTTCCCCGCCTTTGCCGAGGCCCCTGGGGTGGGTTGGAAGGCCCACAGGGCCTCGTGGTGGGCTTCAGGAAGGCACCCGTCTTGTTTCCAGTACCCCTGTCACCCCCCAGAGGCTCCTGGCCAAGCAGAGCATGGCTGTTTGTCTCAGACCCCTGAGCTGGGCTGCTGGAGGGCCAGAGGCCCAGCCTCAGTCGCCTGGAGCTGAAAGCCGGTGCCGGCAATTCTTTCCTCTCAATAGAGCTTTGCCCCAGCATCCTGTCTGCAGTCCTGGGGATCGGACCAATGTGTGCCTGAGCCTCTGTTGTTAATTTGAAAAGTGGGGATACCGTGTGAGCAGGGCCTCCCCTCTCGGTTTCTCAGATGGCCTGGGCCTGATGCCCCATCCATCCCCCTGCCTGGCTGGGGACCCTGGGCGGGCACGCGGCCCTCTGAGTCCTGGCCTCTGCTGCTGCAGACTCCTGCTTGGATTAGCCAGATCCATGTGCCAGCACCTCAGAAGGCGCCTTTGGACGGGCAGGCCGCGGCCAAGTCTCTGCTCCTCAGGTCGTTTATCATCACCGTCATGTAGGAGTGTTTTCTTTTAAAAAGTCCTGGTAACAGAAGAATTGTTTTTAACCAAGAACACTAAGGTGCTTTTTAAAAGCTTTTTGACCTGGAAATGCTCAAACAGGCACAGACGTGGAGAGAGTATACGGGAGCCCAGGTTTCCCTCTCCCGAGCTGGGGCCCCGCTCTGTCTCCCGGGTTCCTTTTAAGTAGTGTGGTCTCCGTGCCTGGGAGGCCCCTGGTCCAGCACAGGGGGCACTTCTGTTCTTTTTAGTTATATCGGATTTTGTTTCCTCCACACAGTAAAGAGGATTTTAATTAGTCACCAATGTTTAAAAATTGGTAGATTCTTCATAAATGTGTGGGTTTGAGTCTTGTCTAGAAACATCGGGCGGCCGGTAGCAGGGGGCCCTCGCTCCTGGGGGTGGGAGGCAGCAGGCGGGGTCCGGGCAGCGGCCGCCTCACCTCCCCACATCACCTGTCACCCCCTGCTCCCCCCCGCCCCGTCATCCGTGTCCGCAAGCCTTACCCTGAACGTGCTTCCCCCGTGAGCCTGGCTTTCGGGAGTGCGATGGAGTCCGCTTCCTGCCTCTCTCTGGGTTTCCAGAAAGCGTCTGTATCCTAGGGCGAATGTGCGTGGCCTTCTAAGATGTCTGGGAGATACTGCTCTGCTGCCTTTGTAGGTTGGAAGTGGTCGAATGGTGGCGATCCCATACAGTTGGCCTAGGACGAGACACAGTTTAAATGTTTAAGTAGGGGCCCCCGGGGTGGCTCAGTGGGTGAAATATCTGACTCCTGATTTCGGCTCAGGTCATGATCTCGGGGTCCTGGAATCGAGCCCCCCATTGACCTTTGCACTGACAGTATGGAGCCTGCTTGGGATTCTTTCTCTCCATCTCTCTCTGCCCCTCCCCTGCTCCCATTTGCACGCACGCACTCTCGCTCTCTCTCTCTCAAAAAAAAAAAAAAAATTAATGTTTAAGTATGAAAGAAGTATGATGTGGTGTACTGGGGGGGAGAGTCGGGGAGGGGCGGCGAGCAGGTGCGCAGTCAGGATGCCAGCAAGTGAAAGCAGGGCTGTGAGCAAGCGTCTGCAGCCTGAGGGTTTGGAGACAGCGTGGCCTCCTGTGAGCCCGCTTTCTCGTTTGTTTTATCTAACAGCTTTATTGAGATAATTCACCTGTTCCAGGGCGGGGAGGAGCCTCCCCGTGTCTAACCTGCCACGTGGCCACTCTCCACGCAGGCGTCACCATGAAGCTCATGGACGAGGTGGCTGGGATCGTGGCGGCCCGTCACTGCAAGACCAACATCGTCACCGCTTCCGTGGACGCCATTAACTTCCACGACAAGATCAGAAAAGGTAACGGGGACTCTGCTGACAGAGGGAAGGCGGGTGGCCGTTGGCTGTCTGGCTCCCTTTGCCAGTTTGCTTTTGGTTCGTGCCCCGTGCGGCCCGTTTGCCACGAGGGACGGGAGGCCAGAGTTCTGCACTCTCTTCTTGTTGGTGCGTCTGAGAGACGGGGATTTACCCGTTCGACTCTTCGGTCTGACAAGACTTACAACTCCTGTTGGGGCCTTTATCCTGTAAAGGGCACTGCGCCCTCCTCTTAAAATGCTCCGTGAACGGAGCCCTCTGAACATCTAATGTGCACAGCCCTGGTGACTGTTGCCACCAGAGGGTGCCCCCCCCCCCCCTGCTCCCCGCACGTTCCCTCTGGGGCAGGACTGACCGTTGACGTGTAAGTAGTGGCAGGACCCGTGTGGAGAAGCCCAGGGACCACAGTCTGGCCAGCCCGCCCGCACCCCCGGGGCAGCGCTGGGTGTGCTGTGTCCCCAGACCCAGCACCGCGGCCACCACCCACGCAGCGCTTGCTGTCTCCCTGTGCATCTGCCACCACGCCAGGCAGGGATAGCTCAAGTCGCTTGTCCCACGTCACTGCTGCAGGTGTGGAGTGGCCGTCCCCTCCCAGGACACGGTGATATCCATGTGTGTTGTGTCTTCCGAGGGGCGGCCCTGTGCCCTGGAAATGTAGCTCTTGGCTGCAGGGCTGCAAGAGCCTGGCATGGATTCTGGATCAGCCCTGCTGTGACAGTGGCCTCGCTGGGAAGCTGTTAGGACAGACCATTCCTGGCTGGGGGTGGGGGGGTGATGTAGCTGAAGGGCGCTCCCCGAGGGGGCAGAACAGTGCCAGTCCTGAGCCCCCCTCCTACGCCCCCCACCCCGAGGCCTTATCGACCCTAAAGGCCCCAGGCTGGCACTGCCACCGGGCTCCATCCTGCAGGACGCGGCCAGCGAGGGAGCCCCTCGGGGGCTGTTAGCCACTGTCACTCCTTCTCTGCTGTTTTCCAGAGGTACCTCCCCAGGCAAAGCGGTGGGATCCTCTGCAGGACAGCCCCCAGTAGCGTTAGGGGCTGCGCTGCCCCCACCTCGGAGACCAAACGTGCACACATTGTCTTCAGCCCCAGGGGACCGAGGTCCCTGCAGGCATGGCCACTTTCACCGACCCCTGTCCTCCTACGTCCTTTGCTCCTTTCTGGGGATGCACAGTGGAGGCTGGCAGGAGCCTGCGGGCTGTAGGCATTGCAGGGGCACCAGGAGCTCACTGAGGGCGACAGAAACTGACCTTCTCACTCGTCCTGCTTTGATTTTCTGATGCAAAACTGCTGAGATCCTGTTATGCCCAAACCTGAGGGGCTCTGGCGTAGTCCGTGATCCAGTGTCTCCTCCACGCTACTGGGAAGGGGCCGGGCCTGCCCGCAGGGGGGCACCCAGCAGTGTGCACCACGGCCAGGGCCAGGGCGGAGATCAGTGCTCTGTGCGGTGGTATGTGTGTCCCCGGGCTGCACCGAAAGGGACCACAGACTGGGGGCTGCAAACAGCCGATGTCTGCTCTCTCACAGTCTGGAAGCCCCAAGTCCCCAACCCGGGTGTGGGCAGGGCCCCTCCGGACGGCCTAGGGGAGGACCCTTCCTGCCTCTTTCAGCCTCTGGTGGCTCCTGGCTCGTGGCCACATCGCTGTACCTTCTGCCTCCACCGTCCCGTGGCCTCTCCCTTTTTCTCTCTTCTGAGGACTCTTGTGTCAGGATTTGGGCTCCCCCAGATAATCCCGCAGGGTTTCATCCTGAAGTCCTTGACTCGGGAGCATCTGCAAAGACCCCTGTTTCCCAGTGAAGTCATATTCTGAGGTTCTGAATGGACTTACCTTTTGGGGAGCCACCATTCAGCCCAACACAAATGCTTTCTCTCCCAACGGCTTGATTCTCGGTAGATGCGAGCTCACTTTCTCTTGCGCAAAATCATGAGGTGGGTAAAGTCTGTGCCCCAAGTTACCCCTTTCCCCACACGGATGTGAGTCCTTCCCTTGAGGGAGCCAGGCAGGGTAAAGTCGGCACCCACCCCAGACAAGGGACCCTTCTCGGGTACAGAAGGGAGGCTCTCGGTTTTGAGAAAAACAGTCCTACAGCCAGGGTCAGGGACAGCCCGGGGACCTGACTCCTGAGAGCAGTCCCCCCAGAACAAGACTGAGAAGCCCCACGCTTCTCGGTCATGGGGCCCCAGTGGGGGACCAATGACTTGCCCGCGTGTGGCAGGAGATGGGTCCACCCGAAGACCCAGACGTGTAGAAATGACAAAATGGCAACACACGAAGCGCAGAACGCGGGACCGCCCTTCTCGTTGGGCACAGAACTAACTGGTTCCTGGGTCGAGCATACAGTGTGATGATCGCATAAGGACTGGGTTTGTTTGGTTTTTTTTTAGTTTATTTCAGTTATTTTGAGATGGAGAGAGAGGGAGGGGGAATCCCAAGCAGGCTCTGTGATGTCAGCGCAGAGCCCGACACGGGGCTCCATCTCATGTACCGTGAGATCATCGCCTGAGCCCCAACTAAGAGTCCGACGCTTACCCGGCTGAGCCACCCGGGTGCCCCCAAGGACTATTTTTTAAGTAATGATATTTTCACAGAAAAGGCCCATGCAGGCCACCGAGCTGGTGGACACACAGCGTGGCAGCTGTCCACAGCCGGCGCCTGGCCTCCGGGCCCGTGCCACATGCCGTCTCTGAGACCCACAGCCCTGGAGGATGCACTGTAAGAGGCCGCTCCTCCTGGGAGGGGTGCCCCACCCTCCGAAGGCTGATCTGACGCAGTGGAGAAAAGCCCAGAAGTGTAGACACGTTGCCAGGCAGATGTGCGGCCTGTGAGCCCCCTGTGGCTGCTGGGTGGCTTCACCACAGGCCTGGTGGTTTAGCGGGCTCACCCGCGCCCTTACGGTTCTGGAGGTCAGGGTCTAAAAGTGGTCCTCGGGCGGCATGCCCTCCGGGACGGTCTGTCGCCTTGCCTTCTGCAGCTTTGCGAGGCCGGCTGGGTGCTTCCCCGAAGCCTCCATGACCGTCACCGCCTCTTCCTCTCGCCTCTGCGGCCTGCTCCCACCCTCTTATGGGGGACCTGCAGGGCCCGGGGTCGACCAGACGCCACTCACGGCTGATGAAGCCCAGAAATCAGAACTTACTTCTGTAGGGTCTTGTGCTCCGTTGCTGGGTGGTTGTTATTTGTTTGTTTGTTTAAGTTGAGATGTTAAAATGCCCAGGCAGCTGTTGAGGAAGTTCCGACCGTGGTCTGGGAAGCCCGGAGCAGGAGCTGTGCCGGTGGGGAAGCCATCTCCCCAGACTCTCGGGTGGGAAGTGAGGGATCTTCTAGAAAATGCTCTGGGCTGCACAGCAGTTATGTAAGAGATGCCAAAGTTACTTCAACATGCCCGTGCGTTTCTGAGAAAGCTCACTGTCGCTGCTCTTTTTGGAGCTTAAACACTGAGCTGTTCTTGCCGTTTGAAGAGTTTGGCAGCCTGGCAGCTGTGGTAGGAGCAACTTTATTTTCTTTTCCAAACCTGCATGCGCGCTGCTGCTGGTGGCTCTGGGGGTGCGGCCGGGCAGCTCAGCCCTGGTCCAGGAACAGAGGGGCTGGGGGTCGTAAGGGTGATTTATGCCTCGCTGGGGGTCAGGAACCGTACTTCTCCCCAGTTTTCTGATCTGCAAACCAGCCATGCCGAAGGTCTGGTCTGTTCCGGACCCTGGAGGGCAGGTTGGACAGCCAGTGTCACCTCTGCGGTACTGAGCCTCCCCCCTGGACAGTCACACGCAGCGCCATTCACCTATGACGCTCCCTCGGCTGCCTGAGTGGCGGCTGGCCTGAGCAGCAGTGTGTGAACCTCCTGGCTTTCTCCGGCCTCTTGAAAACGTGACTGGGGCTCCTCCCTGTCGGGGGAGGTCTGGCCCCTGGCATCGCCCTTGGCCCCGGGGCCCCTTTCCCACTGACCTGAGAGAGAGGCGGGCACCTCGGCCTCCTCCTGCCTCCACTGCCCGTGGGCTTTGCCTGGGGGGGGCCCACCTGTGCGTCCCCCAGCGCAATAGCTGGCCACACGTGGCTGTTTGCATCCTAATTAGAGGGAAGCAAAATGGAAAATGGTCGCGCCTGCCACATTTCCAGTGCTCAGAAGCCACATGTGGCGGGTGGCCACTGCATCCGACAGAGCGGAGTGAGGACATCCCACCGTCGCAGAGCGTTCTGGGCAGCACTGGTGTCTGGACCTTCTGGACTCGGTCCCCAGTGTCTCTAGGAGGGATTTCCACCGACCCCTACAGTCATCTAGACAGTCGGCCCGAAGCCTGGTGCCCCCTTGAGCAGGGCCCCACGACCACGCGGCTCGCGCAGAGCCCCCCCCCCACCGAGAGGCCGCCCGCGGTCCAGGGCGCTCACAGCATGCCGTCCGCAGGGACGCCCGGTCAGGGGCCCGGCTGGGGTTCCCCGGGCACAGCCCGCCTCTGGGTGGTTCTCAGGCGGCACCACTTTTTCCTTGGGATTCACAAGAGGACTTTCATCTGAGCTCCAGCTTCAGTGAGAGATCTGTCCGACGGCTGCACCGCCAGAGAGGCCGCCGAACGTACGCAATACTTGTCCGTCGGGAGTCACCACAGTCGCGTCTGCTCATTTTGGCTCGATGCCTTTTAACAAAGTAACTGCACGGACTGACTTCCTGGGCCCCGGATGCACCGCCGCCGACCCTCCTTCCCGGCAGAAGCCCCCCGACCTGCGGCCGTGTGGCTGCCGGGACCCTGGCGCCGTGGCCTTCGGGATTCATCTGGTTTTCCTTGGATCTTCAGTCACGTTTCTGGATTCTTTGTGTTGTCATCGAATCCTGATTCAAACATGGAGATGTCATGTTAAGTGGTAGAAACGCATGAGAAAACCATTTCAGAATGATGTTCTCTGGGCTTTACGAAGTGTCACACTCCTGATTTTATAGTCCCTAACGACGTATTGTCAGTGTCCGTAGCGGCCCCGAGAAACTGGATTTTACGTTTACATCATCCAGCGGAGCGTCTGTGAGTTTTCTGTGGCTGCTGTGACAGCTTACCAAGATGGCTGGGACAACACAAGCCCCGCTGTCCCCCAGTCCCCGCGGTCAGAGCCCGGCCGGGTCTCTGGGCCGACGCCAGGGGTCCGCGGGGAACAGGGCCGCTCCTCCTAGAGACGCGGGGAGAATCCGTGTCTCGCCCGTGGCCCCTCCACCATCTCCGCCGTCAGCAGCGCAGCATTTCTCTGCCCCTCCCCTCCTGCCTCCTTGTCCGCTTAGAACGACCCTTGTGAGGACCTGGGGCCCCCCTCGGTATCCAGGCCGGTCTCCACGTCTCAGGGTCCTTAACCTAACTGCATCCGTAAAGACCCTTTGCCGAGTAAGGTCACACAGTTCACAGCCTCAGGGGCTCAGGACACCTTTCCGGGCCACCACTCCACCTACATTCCACTGGACACGGATTTCTGAGCTCTGCCTCCCCCTCCCCTGCCAGCCGTGTCCCGTCCTGTACGCTCTGTGGCCGGGACTCTGGCAGAGAGCACAGGAGGACAAGGAGGGGCCCAGCCTGGGGCTCTAGGGGTGCGTGAGAGGACAGGTGCCAGGGAGGTTTGGGAGATGAGAGGCGACAGAGTCTGCGAGCTTCCAGCGAGTCTCAGCCTCTTAGAGTCTGCACCGGGACTCGGGTCCAGAGGGGACCCGGCGTCCTGATGTCCTGGGGCCCGGTGAGCCCGGCTGTGGGCCAGGCCTTCCCTCGCGGGGTCACCGGTGCTGCGGGCACGTCTGGCGTCGGTCTGGCACAGTGATGACGTCCCAGAGCGCAGAGAGAAAGAACAGGGTTTTCTAAGGCTTTGTTACCCGTGTTCTCCAGGCCGAAAATGTAAGACCCCCCTCTTGCAGCCGCAGTAGCCCACGTCAGTCATTTCGACGGTGTTAGAACCCGCTTCTTCTTTTTTTAATTTTTTACCATTTGCTTATTTTTGAGCAAGAGTGACAGAGTGTGAATGGGGGAGGGGCAGAGAGAGAGGGAGACCCCAGATCTGAGGCAGGATCCAGGCTCCAAGCTGTCAGCACAGAGCCCGACGCGGGGCCAGAGCTCACACACTGCGAGATCACGACCTGAGCCCCCCAGGCGCCCCGGAAGCGGCTTCTTGGGGCCGGTGTAAACGCGCCTCTCCAGAAAAAGAGTGCAGATTTCTTCCGCACGGGTACAGATCGCCCGGCGACAGGCTGGCATGTGTGGGCACACACTCTGCGGCTGGTTTGAGGTGGCTTTTCCCGCAGGACTGTTAAGGAAGGACACTCAGACCTTTTACCGGAAATTTCTGTCCTGGGCTTGCGTCCCTGTGAAATATTTAACGTGGGGAGGTGACCTCCGCGTGGCCGCATTTGCAGCTCGGTGTCCTCACAGCCCCCCCGGGAGACGTTCCTCGTGTGCCTGCTTGCAGATGAGGCCACAGCACAGTGTGGCCCCCGGCTTGCTGCCCGCCCGGGGGACCCCAACCCCACCCCCAGCACAGTGCAGCCCGAGGGACATCCGGCCGCCCAGGGCTCGCACCGGGCCTCAGACAGCCTGCCTTTCATGGAGACACTTTTTGGGAACATCTGTGCGTCCTCCAGGCCGGGAGAGTGGCCCTGATGCTGTGAGCCTGTCCTAGGTGTATTTTGAGAGAGAGAGAGAGAGAGAACATGCACGTGCACACACACACAGGCATGAGCAGGTTAGGAGCAGACAGAGGGAGAGACAGAATACCAAGCAGGCTCTGCACTGTCAGCACAGAGCCCGTGCCGGTCTCAAACTCACAAACCATGAGATCATGACCTGAGCCGAGACCAAGAGCCAGATGCTTCACCGGATGGGCCACCCAGGCGCCCCACGCCTGGCCTTCTAAATAAATATGCTGCTCTCTGTGTGGATTTGGGCATGTGACCTCATGGAAAAGTCCCCAGGCAACGTCTCGGTGCTTTGGACACTTGGCCGCCGCTGCCCCCTACGGAGAGCCTTCCAGCATGTGGCCACTGCGCCCGGCAGGCTCCCTCTCTCTGCAGCTTCTCGGGTGCACTGAAGTGGATGGAAGCATAGGCTGGACCCAGACTAGGGTCCTTCCCTGTTCAGGCGGTCTGCCCGTGTCCCAAGCAAGGGCTGGGGCAGGGCAGGTGCGCCCTTCCTGTGGTCCTGCCCCTGGACGGGGGGAGAGACGGAATGAGCCAGACCTCGTGGGAAGGAGCCTCGCCGGCCCATCCCCGTGAGCTCTCTGGGCACCCTGCCCTCCCCGCTCAGGCAGCGTGCCTCTGGCTCCGTGTCCGAGCCCCATGCGCGCCAGTAAACCACGCCGATGTGGCTCCTTGGCCTTGCCCGGCCTCCACGTGGTGGAGGGGTCTCCAGGCACCCGGTGTGGGCTGGGATCCAGGGGAAACCAGTACACGAGGCTCGAGGAATTGGCAGGGAGGGGGTGCCGGCCAGGCTGAGCCTTGGAGCAGGTTCTGTCCCCAGTACCCTGCACACGATGGCCGCTGTCCTTAACCCCCCCCCCCCGGGGTGTGAGCACCTGCCCTCGGTGACCTCTGGCCACGTGAGAGGAGTGGCCGTCACTGGACGTGGGCGGGGCGAGCCCAGAGGCTGTATGTCCTCTCAGATGTCCCACAGCCCCTGGCTGGGTGCAGCTATGGGGCCTTCATGCTGGGGACACTCAGACACAGGTGTGACCCTGCCTCCGAACACGTGCACCCATGGGGTCATTCACAACATGGCCTTGTGGGGCGCCTGGTGGCTCGGTCAGTTAAGCATAGGACTCTGGATTCCGGCTGCAGTCGTGATCTCATGGTCTGTGAGATCGAGCCCCGAGTCGGGCTGTATGCTGACCACTCGGAGCCTGCTTGGGATCCTCTCTCTGCCTCTCCCTCCGCCCCTCCCCCCGCTCGCATGTTCCCACATGTTCTCTCTCTCAAAAGAGATAAATAAATGTAAACAACAACAACAAAACCTATGGCCTTCAACTTGGGGGCAACAGGACACTTTCAGGGGTCTCCTGACCCCCTGAAATCTTAAGCAAAATCGATCTGTCACAGGGCAGTCACAGATTCCCAGAGGGTGGAGGGGATG
>NC_043707.1:137741199-137759546 GCF_006229205.1 Suricata suricatta
CAGCCGGGGAGCATGGCAGGGACCAGGGAAGGAACCCCAGCCGGGGAGCATGGCAGGGGACAGGGAAGGACCCCAGCCGGGGAGCATGGCAGGGGACAGGGAAGGACCTTAGCCGGGGAGCACGGCAGGGGACAGGGAAGGACCCCAGCCGGGGAGCACGGCAGGGACCAGGGAAGGAACCCCAGCCGGGGAGCATGGCAGGAGACAGGGAAGGAACCCCAGCCGGGGAGCACGGCAGGGACAGGGAAGGACCCCAGCCGGGGAGCACAGCAGGGGACAGGGAAGGAACCCCAGCCGGGGAGCACGGCAGGGACAAGGAAGACTGAAGGAGGCTCTTCAGTGGCACTTGGAGCAACGAGCTGGGTCAGCCGTGTGGTTCTAGTAAGGCCACAGTGGAGACAGTGGGTTCGCTTGGCCTTCACGTTCCGCAGAGGGATGGAGCCAGCTCACCCCGCGGCCACCTGACAGCAGGTTGGGGGTGTGAACCTCGGGCAGGCGTGTCTCTGGCATTCTTCCAGCAGACGCTGCCCCTCCCAGGGGGCACAGACCCACACTTGGGCAGAGGGCCAGCGACCCTCCAGCTCTGAAGGCTCACGTAGATGCGAAAAGTAAGCGCCTGCTCCCGAGAAAGGTGACCGTCCCGGGGCGCTGTGGTGTCCCATCTGGACGCCCTCGTGTATTAGAGTGACGGCACCTAGCCAGGTGTCTTCTGACGCCCCCGTAGCCCCGATGCCCGCGTCCTCCTCGCCCAGCCCGGCCGCCCCGCCTGCGCCCTCCACTAACACACTGTGCGCTCTGCAGGGTGCGTCATCACCATCTCTGGGCGCATGACCTTCACGAGCAACAAGTCCATGGAGATCGAGGTGCTGGTGGACGCCGACCCCGTGGTGGACAACTCGCAGAAGCGCTACCGGGCCGCCAGCGCCTTCTTCACCTATGTGTCCCTGAGCCAGGAGGGCAAGTCGCTGCCAGTGCCACAGCTCGTGGTGAGTGACCGCCCACCCTGCCGGTTCCCAGGAGAGACTGAGTCACATGAGCCCCTTCTGGGGAGCAGGGCCCTGGCCTGGCTGCTCCCTGGCTGCGCCGCCCCTCAGATGTGAGGGCCTTCCCCCGCCGGCCAGACAGACAGGACAAGAGAGACCACCTCACCAGCTCCTTGCCCAGGGGGTCCTCTCTCGGGGGTGAGGACAGCACCCCGGAAGTCCCATGCTGTGCACACAGCTGCAGTGGGGCTGAGGACCCTCCCAAGGGACAGGTTCTCACGGAGCCGTGGCTTGTGTGTCCTGCTGTGTGGGGTCCAGCCAGACCCCTGCACCATGGGGCTGGGCGCCGGGGCCCCATGGCCTGCCTCGGCTGCCTGGCCAGGCTCTGCCCTGCGCACACAGAGAGAGAGATGGCAGGTGTCTGGCCACACAGCCCCACACGTGGGCCGCTACCACCCCGGCATCAAAGGGTCTGGAGCTGGAAGCCCAGCACCTTGACCAGTGCTGACCACGGGGGTGTTTGAGAATCAGGGAGCCAGAAGCAGCCGGGGTTCAGGGTGGGGAGTGGGAAGGTGTGGGTGTTAGGCTGGGAGATTTAGTCGTCATGTATTGAATGAACGAATGATACTTCCAGATCTCCCTCGAGGACAGCGTTGGTCTTACAGTCAGCCTCACAAATTCCCTAGCACCTCCGGGCACAGCGAGTGCCCTGCCGGGAGCACGTCCGGGCCCCTGCTAGCGAGCCCTCTGTGCCCCGTCAGCGAAAGCCAAGGCACCTGTGGAGGGTCGTACGTTCCATCCTGCGGAACCTGGCTTGGGGTCCAGCACACGACTTTCCGTAGCTCAGAGGCGGGGGGCCTCTGCTCAGGCTGTGCCTGATTTCTCCCGGGGCCGTGCTCAGAGCACCCTGCCATCTGTGGGGAGCCCTGGCCGCCTGCAGAGCCCTGCTTTGCAACCTGTCTCCATTTGCCCTTTGCCCTTACGACTAGTGAGCCAGGTGGGCTCAAGAGATGTCTCCGGATGACAGAGCAGAGGGGGCTGCAAAGGGGAGGATTATGAACCTGGCCTTGAGGGCTAAGGGGGTTTAACCAGGCAGAAGGGAAGGAAGGCAAGAGCTGGGGCGGGAGCCTCCCTCAGGCAGACAGCCCCCAGCCCCCCATTTCCAACAGGCCTTGTCAGCCCCCCGCTCTCCTCTCTGCCCAGCCGGCTGCGACAAAGCCTTCCCCTCCGTGGGCTCTCCCTCAGTCTGGCAGGGTGGCTTCCATCCCCATCCCACCCCTCTGCATGTGCGTGATTCCCACTCCTGACCACTTATGGCCTTGACCTTGGCAGCCTTGTGTCTCTGGGTCTTGGGCCATTTCTCAGAACCCTGCCTGCTCCCCTTGGCCCCCCAACACAGGCTCTCTCCGCTGCACACAGGCGAACACTCGACCTCTCTTCTCTTTGGCCTCCAGGCTCCAAGGGGTGGCCAGATCCAGGGACACTCTGTGTCCTCTCTCCCTGGCCTGGCATGTGCACCTCGGGGAAGCTGGTGCTCCCTTGACACGGGACTGCTGTGTCCAGACTGTCCACCCGTGACCCCTAGACACCAAGCGCTGAGGGTCCCCGTGCCCCTCCATCCTCCGTGGGCAGCTGGGCCCAGGCCCTGAGTGCAGGCGTCACTGCGGTCACCGTTGGCTCTCTGGCCGACATTGCCAGTTCTGTGTCTCTTGGTCTCCACACACGTCTCAAACGTGATTGGTTTATCCTGAACTGAACTCATTATCTTTCCCCCCGAGATGCCACTCGGCCTCACGCATTCCCTCTCTCAGTGAGCCTGGGAACCCACCCGGCCCCTCTGTCCTGCTCAGCCCCCCACTCCCACTGTCTTGGGCCCCATCCCTGGCTGGATCCCCGCTCCGCCCGGAGCTCCCCGCCCCCTCCGTTCTTGCCGCCCTCGCTCTGACCCCGCACTGGAGCCAAGTGAGTTAAAACAAAATCAGATTTTCTCCGCTTCCTGCCTAGTCTGCTGGGCAGCTCCTCGGCGCCCTCAGCACGGGGTCCAGTGAGGCTCTGTCCGCGGTCCCCAAACTCGTTCCTGCCTCGGGCCCTTTGTACCTGCTGCACCTCCGCCTGTATGATCTCAGGCTCCTGCTTCCTGGGTGCCTCCGTTCTTCACCTGTACAACGGGGACGGCCACAGAGGGCGGTGTGGCTTCTGTGCACTAGTTCACACCAGGCGCTCCATGCTTGCGGGCTGCTTTTCACTGTCCTTTCCTGGAACCCTCTGGAGCCCCCCTGGGGGGAAGGCGCGAACAGGCGGGGACGATGGACAGGGTTAGAGGGCGGCGAGGGGCCTGCGGGGAGAAGCAGGAGGTGGGGGTGGCCGGCGTTCACTGCGGCTCCCTGGGTAGGTTCCCTCCGAGGTGGGCCGTGTAGAGCAGGGCCCGGAGTTGGGGGCAGGAGAGCCGCTTCTCAGAGAATGTCTGGGTAAAAGGAACCAGGGACTCGAAGGACTAGCGGCAGGGGCCAGCCAGCTGTGATGGCAGAGGAGGGGCAGGAATACATAGGAGGCCACCCAGCTGGTCCCGGCCGGGCCCAGCCTCCGCCTCGGGACCACTGGGGCCCTCTCCTTTGGTGCCAGCTGAGGGGCGTGGCCAGGGGCCCGCGGGGCTCCCCAAATGGGTATGAGAGTAAGGACAGCCGAGGAGTTGGCCCATCTTCATGTTGCAAAGCCTTATTCTGAGCAGATGGAAATTGCCGGGGTTCTCCGGCCAGGTCTGAAGCACGAGCTAGAGCCACATCCTGAGGCTCGCCTGCTCCCGAGCCCAGCAGCTGCCGTGGCCTTGATTGGAGGTGACGCGGCTGCCCCCGCCCGCACACACCCCAGAACTCAGCCTGCCCGGGAGACCAGCGCTGTGGCCGGGAGGAGAGCCTCGGTCCCCTGGGGGTCCAGTCTCCCGTGGAGGGTGGCCTGCAGTCCAGGAGCCCTCGTGTGGGGACCCAAGACCTTCATGGAGACAGGAAGCAGTCCCGGGTCTGGGCCAGGCTGTGTGCGCAGAAAGCTGCCCGTGCCCTTTCTAGAAACCTGTGACGGGGAACGGTGATTTCCGGCAGAGGTGAGGGGGCCAGCCCAGAGGACGAGGTGCTGGGCCCGCCAGGGCTGCAGAGGGACGGTGGGGAAAGACACCAGCCCAGAGGACAGAGGACAGTGACCGAATCCCCGAAGTTCGGGGGGCCAGCAGTTAGTGAAGGCCGCGTCTTCCTGCCGGAGGCCTCACATTGATCCAGGCTGTTCTCTCTTCAGAATTAAAGATGGTCTTCGATTCTTCAGTGAGGTGTCCGGGGGGCCCACCCGGGGCAGGGAGGGGCTCCGGCCTGTCCTCCGTGGCGCTCACCCAAGGCCCGCTGCCGCCGCAGCGCCATCTGTGTCCCGGAGCACACGTGTGCTCCCTGCGGCCTACGTGCCTGTGCCTGCGGGGGGCACTCGGCCCTCCCCCCCCCCCCATCAGCAATTCTTCAACCTCCTGCTTATTTTTAGCTCCCATCCCCAGGGCCCGGCTGACACGGGAGGCGGCGCTGCTGTTTGGAGTTTTCCTTGATGAATATTTTATTCTGGGCCGGCTGCGCCGAGTCCAGTGGCTGCCGGCACTTTCCAGGCTAATCGTTAAAGAGGCAGCGGCGGAGTTATGGGGCCAGGCTGCCGGGCTGGACGCCAGGCCCAGGCCCCGCTGCTGCCCGCCTGCCTCTGAAGGCCTCCCTGTGGCCATGAGTCCTGACCTCTGGGCTGGAGGGCATGCCCTTGATCCCCCCCGAGCGGGGCCGGGAAGGTGGCCTGTGCAGAGCGACGTGGTGGAAAGCACGAGGCGGCTCCCTGGGGCTCTGACACCAGCTTGGCCTCAACGCCCTTTTTAGCCTCAGTTTCTTTTCAGAACCTGGAGAACCAAATTATTTCTGTGTTGAAGCCGGAGGAAGCACATTCTGGGCGCCCCACCTGCCTCCCGTTCTCTGCTTCGGATGTGGGTGCTGCTGCCCCCAAGGGCCCCAGGCAGACGGGAGGTGTGGCTGGAGAGCGTGGAGGGCGGGGTGCCAGGGCCGCGGTGCCAGGGCCTGCTGTGACTGGGGTGTGTCCACACAGGACGGGGGACCCAGCCCGGCACATAGGCAGTGCGGGTTCTGAGAGACCCCTTGAGTACAGCTGCTCTATCCATGGATCATTTGGAAAAGGACCCTTTTCTTTAAAAAAAATTTTTTTTTAATGTTTATTTTTGAAGGAGAGAGACAGCATGAGCAGGGGAGGGGCAGAGAAAGAGGGAGACACCGAATCAGAAGCAGCTCCAGGCTTTGTCAGCCCAGGGCCCAATGTGGGGCTCGAACTCACAAGCTGTGAGATCATGACCTCAGCCAGCCGCCTGGGAAGGGGCCAGTGGCCTGGCTGTCCCCGGTGCCCATAGTGACGACAGCCGGAGCCCTCACGGAGAGCCGGCCCACTTCTGTTGGACCCTTACCAGGGTTCAGGCCAGGTTGTTCCCGTCCTGCAGTCGGCGGGCCGTGACAGAGGTGGGAGGTAACGTGACCAACGTCAGATGGCTAGTCTGGTCCAGGGGACCTGGTGCAGGACCTCGAACCCCAGCCGTGACTGGTCCCGTCCCACCGGAGCCTCTGTTTCCCCACTGGACCCATCACGGGCCAAACGGTTGCTCTGCGGGCCTCTCAGAATCGTCCCAGAGATGACCTGAGGCTCCTCGCCCCTGTGCCCTGAAGTGGACGTCAGCGCCCTCTGCACCCAGGCCTGACCCCAGGCACGGGGTGTGCAGGGGGCTGGGCCCTCCCGCTGGCCCCATTCCTCGAGACGAAGCGTCAACAGCCAAGGAGGCTGCCCGCCCCCCCGCCCCCAACCACAGCCAGGCCTGCTCTGCACAGCCCAGCACGGCGAGGAGACGCATGTTGAAGGAAAGTGGAGGTCCCCACCCTGGTACTGGCGGGGCGGCGTCCCCAAGTGGCACTCAGTGTCCGGGAGTGATTTTCACTTGCTCCCTAATTGAAGAAACTCGATGTATTGTGTCGCGGGGGGACTGGTGCCGTTCGGGAAGGGGATGACAAGCCGCAGGACCCCGGTGCTCCCCGCTGCCTCCCCATGCCCTTCCCTGCACAGGGGTGAGTCAGGGACTGGACTCCATGAAGCGTCTTGATCCAGGTCCCTACTCCCCCTTGGTTCTGGACGCTTCACAGCGACGCTGTCTTGTGATGGGAAAATGTCCGTGTCCTGAAGTTGCTCCCGTCACCTGAATGCTTGGTGCCGGGAAGCTTCCAGTGGCCTGTGAGAACTGGGGGTGTGGATGAGAGCAGGCAGCCCCCACCATCAGGGCCCTCACCTCTGCCCTTCCTCCAGCCACCTTTACTTGTGTCCCCTGAAGCCCCACTGTGTCCCTGCCAGTCCACGGTGGCCCCTTTGCTGGAGCGGCCAGTGTTTTGGAGACCCCCTTCCCCCCTCTAATATCCAACAGCCAGCTGCCCAAAAGGGAGGGCCCATGGCGCCAACGATAACAGCTCTTCTTGTCAGAACGCTCGTAGGTTCTGCTCGGGAAGCACCGGTCTCCTTGCTTTGTGGTCGTGTTTTCAAATCCAGGTGACCCCTGGCTGTTTTGTCTCTCGAGTGTGAGAACCCAGAAGCCGCTCTCAGCGCAGGGAGGCCTGGCTCCAGCGGTGCCAGGAAGGCGGCTGGAGGAGGGAGGACTGTGGGCGAGGCTGGCAGAGGTGTAGTCTCCTGGGGACAGGGTGGGGGACCCCAGCTGGTCAGGTTGTCGGGACCAGACAAGGGCCAGCCAGGGCAGGAGGCCCGAGCAAGGGGATTTCGGCAGAACAAGCTCCTGGCTGGTGCGTCCCCGGGGTGGAATTTGGACCCACCTGCCCCTGGCCCCGTGCTTTCTCTGGAAGGTGGCCAAGACCCCCTGCATCCAGGGACACTCCTGAACCCTGTACTCAAAGGTACCGGTGAGACACAGGCCCTGGAGCCCCGCGGTGGCAGGAAGGACGCAAAAGGGCCTCCCAGCACACATACGCGGACTCCAGGCGAAAGCGTGTCGGCACCGCCAGCAGAGGGGAGGTACTTCTGGGGACTTCATCCACACCCAGGTGGGCCGGCCACTCCCGGCCATGGCTTTGTCACTGGTGTGGGCTCCTGTCGAGCCCCCGGTGGCCTGCGTGGGAACGGAAGATGTTTGACTACCTGTCACTGGAGCAAAACCGCTGGTTGGAACCTTTGGCACAAACAACACAGCGATTTGGAATTGAGGCTTGTTTCGTTCCTCCGTCTGTTGGATCATTCCCTCGTTCCTTCGTGCGGCCCATTCCTCCTGGGCTGGGCCCAGCCTCAGCCAATGGCCGGATCTTTATCGTTGTTGTCCTGGGGGGACGGCCGTGTGCACACCCACTCCTGGCACAGGAGTGAGGGCTGAGACACCCCCCACCCCACCCCGCTCTGTGCCCTGGAAGAAGCTGCGGAGAAGCCGCCCGATAGGACCGAGTCCTGATTCTCCTGTACCAGAGCCTGGGACCTTGGCCGCCTTTCCCGACGCCTCCTGCGGGCCCTCTCAGAGGGGAGGCCACGGGCCCCCTGCCCCGCACAGCCGTCATTCCGTGCTGCGGGGCAAGGGGCCCCGACACGCGCCATCTCACCGCTGGAGCCATCGCAGGGGGCGGCCATGGGGAGCCCCCCACACAGGGCACCAGGCAGGGTGGCAAAGGGCTCTGCCGCCCGCCCGGCCCGCCCAGGTTGCATCTGTGGGTGGAGCCGCGCTCTGGGGACACAGCTGCTTGCCAGGCGAGGGGGTCCCGGATGCTAAGCTCATCCTCGCCTGGCCACACACGGGCCCCCACCAGGCCATGCTGAGTGGCCCCAGGCATCAGAAGACATCTGACTGCCCGCACGATCGTCCCCAGACCCCTCCTGTCTCCCATTGTGAAGATGGGAGAGAGAGCGTGCACGGCTTCCTAATTAAGAATGTCTGTGTCCCTCAGGCTTGCAGGAAGCTGTTCTATCACCGCTGGAAACCCTTTTCACACCAGACGTTCATTAATTACAAAAAGGACAAGCTATTGATTTTACCGAGGGTGGAACTGAGTCACTGGCCCTCACGCCAAGTTCCAAGTGTGCGCTCGTGGCACAGAAAATTGCAGACTGGAAAACATGTGGTTTGCACATTAGGCTCCAAGAGCCACAGGCTTCCCTCCTGTGGAAGGAGGCCGGAAGACAGCGGCTGGCAGGGGGGAGAGGACGCGGCCCTGAGGCCCCTGCAGCTGATGGGCGGGGTCGTTGGGGCTCCCTGAGCAGAGGGGCGGGGGCACTGGTGACCCCCGTGTCTCTGCTGGGTGTGAAGTTCCAAAGGGCGTGATGCCTTAGGGGACCCCCAGGACCATCCACCCTTCTCCCCGGGCAGCGCTGGGGGACCCCCGTCCCTCCTCCCTTCTCCCTCCTCCCCGGGCAGTGCCTTGGGTTGGCATTCTGTCTCTGAGGCTGTGACATGAATACCTCACAGACACGTGCAGAGAACGCCTGGCCAGGACACCTCAGGTCCCTGGTTGGCAGGTGTGAGAACCGTGCCCTGGGAAGACGGGGGCCGTCCCTGCACCCCAGAGCCCGGCTTCCTCACGACCCCTCCACTGTCCGCTCCGAGAGGCAGGCACCTCCTCGCACCCACGGGAGATGGTGCGCCTGGGGTCCTGAGCCTTTCTCCCCATCAGCGGCTCCAGGTGCTTTAAGGCAAATGTGGTTTCCCACAGAAGCGCTTTCTCCCTGCCCGCCGCCCCCAGCACGCCATTAAAACCAGCAACAGCCAACAACTTATGTATTTATTTACTCTGCCGGCTGCAGGGAGGTGGCAGCTGGGCCGTGGGCGGTGACCGTGTGCAGGGAGCCATCTGTCCCGTCCCGTCGGCTTCACGCCCGGCAGAGAGGTGGTGGCCCCCCTTAGTCACTTGGCTGGGAGGGCTGTTTATTGGAACTCACGGCCCTGGAGGCCCAGTGTCCTCCAGCCCACAGGGCCGGGCTGTGCCAGCACAGAGCGGAGCCCTGCCCTACCCACCTCAGTTCGCTTCCCTCTCCCCCTCGAGGGGCAGCGAGGGCCCTGACCGGCTTTATAAATCCCTGCTCTGGCTGGACACCTTCCAGGGCCGCCGGGTGACGGGCGCCGCATTCACAGGGTGGGTGCTCGATGCCTCGATGCCAGCCTGATACTGCCCCTAGGCCTGGTGGGGCTCCATAGAGCCCAGAATATTCCGCACAAGCCATCATCCCAACCCCAGAGGAGATGAGCCCTCTGCTCGCCCCTTCCTCTGAGGCCTCGCTGGGCTGGCCGGCTGCCCGCACATCCTTGACGAGGTGGCGTGCGTCCTGTCCGAGGGCGGGTCCCAGCTGGTGACTTCGCTGAGGAGTACTGACTGTTGGTGCTGTGCTCTGGCCTCTCCCTGCACGAGTGGATGCTGGAATTTACTGCGTTTTGTGCCAGTGGCATAGACGGGAATCATCTGCACTTGGACTCTGCCCCGGCACGCCTCGACTGATCTGATGAGAGAAGCTGCCAGAGCTTCTGGCACACACATTCCCGAGCCCTCGCTGGCCCGCTGGCTGCTGAGGGGGGGAGTCTCTGCGGCGGTTGGGGGTCATCTGGTGGAGGGCTGGCTTCAGGCCCGACCGGACTGGGAGCTCTAGAAAGCCTTGCCAGACTGGATCGTCACAGCCGCATGCCGGGGCCAGGTCGGGTGAGGGGAGGCTGGTGAGCTGCCACCCCGCATGTGCACGGCCCCAGGCATGAGCGCCTCCTCGGGACTGGGGCCAGGGCGCCTTGCTCGTCTCCCAAGACCCGGCCCTGATGGGGACCCAGTGTGACGCTCCCCTGACCTGCGACTCTGATGTGCCCGTACAGATGCTCCCAAGGTTGGTGAACTGGAGAGAGGGCGGGGAGGGAGTATGGGGCGACAGCTTCCCCTAAACGTGACAGAAGGGCTGGCACAGGGCTCGTGTCTGGAAATGGGGAGGGTGCTCTGGCTGCTCCCGGTGCCTCGGTAGCCCTGGGCCCCTGCAGCCCCTTGTGTTGGACCCTCCCCCCTCGTGGGAGCGCCTGGAAGCCGAGCGGAACAAGGGACGATGCTCCGCACCTCTGCCCTGAGGCACCTGCTCCACGGCTGGAGTGGGGGGCCTGGGCCAGGAGCGCACCCCTGACCCCGGGCCCCTGGCAGGCCAGCGCCAGCTCGGGAGGGGGCCTTCGCCCCACTGGGCTCCAGCCTTGTTCCAGGCCACATGGGAGGGTCACCATACTCCCCATTGCCTGCTGAGGAGCCCACAGAGAAGCGCCCACTGGCACGGGGTGGCCCGGGGGACGGCGCAGTGCCCAGGCTCAAATGGAGGCTCTGCGGCTTGACCAGAGGTCATTTGGGCAAGTCGCCCACCCTCTCTGGGCCTCCCATACTCGTCGGTGGACAGGAAACCGTAATGACCCCGGTATTCCTCGTGAGTGGCTGGGCCGACGATGGTATTGGGCCGGCGTGGTGCGGGCACGTGCCGGACATCCTCAGTGCAGGCCGCTCCCTCGAAGCCACGGCCCAGAGAACTTCTGAGAACCCGCCTGGGTTTTTTCCGGGCGGGAAAGCTCTGGGCTCCGTCACCGCGCAAGATTCCCCTGGGCGGTGGGATATTGTCACCGGTGCGTGCGTTGACCCAGGACACTGCGGATTTGGTTCTGGACCAGAGGAGGGTGCCAGGCAGGAGGTTGGCGAGGGGGCTGCAGGGAAATAGAGCTGGGGCGGGGGGCGGGGAGGGCAGCTCCCCTCCGATGCCGGACTCAGTCCCTCCACTGACTGTGACTTGAAGTCTTTGTGTCCAGGACAGGGAGAAGGGGTCCCTGCAGCTGCCCTCATGGGCCTAGTTAGGTTTTCCTTTTTCTGCCTTCTAATTATAGGAAAGTCAAATACGTGCAGAAGTAAAGAGAAGAAAGATGTCTTACTTAAGTGGTTCTCAGCACGGGGCCAGTCTTGCTCGTCTGCCCCCTGCCCGCCCCACCACCCAGGCTGGCAGAGGCAAATGTGAGACCGCGCCATCGCCCCCGAGTACCTCAGTGTTGGTCCGGGAGAGAGGAGAGCTCTTTGTCCATTGTCGCCGGCTTTCTCACACCAGTGGACTGGACTCTGGGCCACCCCGCGCCCCACGAGACCTGGCCCGGGGGCCCGGCCTTCTTGCTCCTGGCTTCTCTAGGACCAGTGGCCCCAGCGGCAGGCTCTTGAGTGTAACCACAGCACCGCCCAGTGTTAGACGGGCCCGGAAGGTCATCCACATGGATGCCCGCCCCACCGGCAGGTCACCTGGCACTCACCGGGGCCACCATGTTGAGGCCTTGGGTTGGGGAGGGTCTGCGTGCTCTCCCTGGTCCTCGTAAGCAGGCAGACCCAGGGAGGTCTGGGAACTCCCACTCCACAGGGGAGGTCCCTGAGGAGATCCTGTGACTCTGCCCTCTGCTTTTCCCAAGGGGGCCCCTCCGGCACGTGACGGCTTGCTCTGCCCAAGGGGTCCTGGCGCTGCCTCTTGCCTGACCAGATGGGGGGACAGTCGCTGCTGTTGGCGGGTGACCCGCCCACCTCCCCAGCAGCACCCGGCCGTTGAGACTCCCTCGCTCTGCTTGACTTTGTAGTGGGGCTGCGTCATTGTCACTTTCCAACATACTGGATGGTCCGCCTAGTTTTCTGTGTGTTGCCAGCTACACCGTCGGCTCCTGAGACGGGTCCGCGCACCTGGCACAGAGCAGCCCTCGGGGGAGGAATGAATGAATGGATGGATGGATGAGGGAGGGAGGGCTTGGCCGCTGTAGGGGAAGTGCCGGGTTAATTCAGTGAGCGTTTCCTCGCGCCGCTGCCGAGTGGGGGCCAGGACTCGGGTGGGAGGCACTGCCGCGCTGGACCTTCTCCTGGACTTTCTGGGCACTGCGAGCAGGGTGTTCACCTCTGGTGTCGGGAGCGCTGATCACATGCCGCACGGCTCCCTGTGCACAGGGGACGGACCCGTGGGTGTCGGTGTGTTCACAGAGGTACACAGCCATCACCATAGTCGATTTTAGAACACGTTAGCCCCCCCAAAAGGAACAGGGCCGTCAGCCCTTCCCCACCCCTGGTGCCACTAACCTGTGATATCCGTGTGGATGTGATTAGTCTAAAGGTTCCGTGTAAATGTGAAGTGGGCGGGGCTTCTGTCACTCTCTTGTTGGGGACAGCTAGGAGGACTTTGGTCCCCCCAGCAGCCTGGTAGGGTGGGTACTGGACCATCTTATAGAAGATGGCGTAGGGGAGTCTGTGAGCTTTAGGACGGGTAAGCGGCGAAGCCAGATTGACAGCATCCTGGCCGGCCCGTCGCTCTGGCTTTGGAGGGGAGGCGGGGCTGGTTCTGGGGCGGAATGAAGAGGCCACTCCAGGAAGGGTGTGCAGCGTGGTGGGGGTCCCAAGGCGGGCCAGACTGTTCGCTCCACAGGCTGGGTGGCGCTGACCCGCGTCTGTCTAGGCACCCCCCCTGGGGCTGCAGGGACCAGCTTTGAAGGTTCGTGCCACATGCCGGTGGCAGGAGAACGTGGGCAGCCCCTGGCCACTCGGCCAACCCCAAGACTGGGGGTCGCAGATTCAACAGTCGAACAGATTTCTTTGACTTCAAGATCTTCAAAGCCTCAGTCCCATGTGCACTGTTAATTGTGAACGGCCAGTTAGTGTGCAGCCCCCCACCCACTTCCCAGCACCCCTCAGGAGGACTTCCTCTTCCTTCCAAGGGTGGGGACGCTGAGGCCGGGGCCAGGGCCGGGCACAGAGGCTGCGGAGACCCCACTCCCTCTGCAGCTTTGCAGTCAGCGGCTTTCACACAAAGGGAACAAGGGAGCGTGTCCCCAAGGGAGAGAACCAGAGTGCGCGGTGCGGACGGCCCAGAGGGAGCTGGAGACAGACTGGCGGACAGATGGACAGAAAGATGACTGCAGAGGGGGGTGCTGCTCCCCAGGGCCTTGACCTCGGTGGGCCATTTTTGCCCACCCTCTAGGACCCCCCCATCATGGCTCCATTTGCTGCTTCCCCCTGGACCCCACCCTACTCTTCTGAGCCCTGAGAGCCCTTGGCTGGTGACCCAGACACTTGGGGACCAAGTTCCTCATGCAAATCCCAGGTCTGCCAATTTCCAGAAATGCTGGTGGGTTGGGGAAGCAGGCCCCCGCATCAGGCAGGACCTGGCTCCAGGAGGCTCTGCCGGGGGCCTGGGTGGCCATCGCTCTCCAGCCCACTGCCTTGCTCACAGTGCTTGCTTTTGAGAAATTCTTTTCTTTCCAAGCCTCTTGCTTTCTTTCCCCTGCCCCAGGATGGAAAGTCCACCAGCTGGAGGGAGGGCCCTCGGCGCATAGCCCAGCCCACCCTCTCTCCCTCTCCAGTCTCCCCCTCTGTCCCCATTTCCCAGCTCCAGGACTCAAACATACTGCCCACGAGCGGCCGCCTGGCTGCAGCCCCTCCCCGGTGGTCACCGCACGTAGATGGGAGTCACAGGTTTTCCTCAGTGACGCCAAGCACGTTCCACGGGGGAGGGGGGAGGAAAGGGCCCCCAACTGTCTCAGCCCTGTGGCCTCGACCTTGCATTCTTGGCCTCTTTGGCTGTCCCCCATCTGGTGCAGGGATGGATGGATGGGGGCAGAGTGGCCTACAGGCCAGTGGCCACGCATCATCTGGATGCTTATTAGAAATGAGTCCCAGCCTCTGGCCCTCGACCCACTGGGTCAGAACCTGGGTGACCCACGCACGCAGAGGCGTTGGAAGAGCCCCCGTCTGACACACCCTGCCTGGGCCGCACAGAAACGGGGCCCAGCTGGATGCGGCCTGTGTTTGTGGGGGGCCCTCGGAAACAGGGAGTGGGCCCCCAGCCCTCCCCGTCCCCAGGAGGCCCCCAGTTGGCACTCCTGCCATCGAGGAGAGAACATCTTGTCTCCTGGGCTCTTTAAGGTCAGATTGCATGGCCTCAAATTTCATTTTTAAAAAAGCCAGCCAGAGACGCGCCCGGAGCCCCAGGAGCACCTTCCTCAGTCAAGTGTCCTTCCGCTTTCCACGTGTGCTCTTCAAAGAGGCGCCAGAACCACACTAAGGAGCACGAGCCCCGTTCTTTAAATACCCGAAAGTTCCGCTGGCCCCAAGCCACAAGGTTTTGACAGTTTACACCTGGTGACATTTAGCGAACAATTTCTGAGGAGGAGGAAGTATTTGGTTTAACTTGACGTTACATCCTCTGGCCGATTGCTCTCCCTTCTGCCAATATAGCATTTGCCTGTAAAACACTTAGGCCTAAAAATAGCCGCTGGGGCTCAGTGTCATTGTAGATGAAGGGCACCTGCCCCATTTCTCTGGCTTTCAGACACCCTCAAAGCAGCGCACGAAAACGCCCCAGAGCGATTGGCAGAGCTCTTGAAACCTGAATTCCTGATTGGTGTGCAGGACAGAACTCCGCAGTGGGACAGACGGGGCCCTGGGAAGTGACCACCTGAGCTGCTGCGGTGGCCTCTGTGCTTAGCGGCCAGGCCACCCTTGGAGAGCAGAAGGGGGCACATGGGCAGGCACGAACCAAGACCTCCCGGGCAAAGCCCAGCCTTTGGCCGGGCCAGTCCCAGGATGCAGACGCGGCCTCTTAGGTTGCTCAGAAGAAAGAGGTGCAGAGAAGGGGCAAGCAGGACCCAAGGTGCCTCTCCTGTCATCTGTGCCGTCCAGGGCTTGTGCCCACACAGCCGTCACACAGTGCTCCTGGTCCACTGAAGTGGCCATCCCAAGGTCACATGGCCAGCACAGTGCTTGTCTCCACTTCCCTTGGGGGCAGGGACTGTGAGCAGCTGGCATGCCCTTGGGAGTGGACCCAGGAGGTCCCCCCCTTCCTCACTCTCAGCCCTGCTCTGGACCTTCCGGCCCACGTTTTACCAAGTGCATTTCCAGCTGAAGTTCATTATCAGAGAGGCCCTGGGCTTGGGATGCCACCTGCCATGGAGGGTGGCGTGGAGGTGCCGGTGATGCTGGCACCCCGATGAGGACCCCTTGCCAGGGTCTCCTCGGCCGCCCCAGGCTGCCAGCAGAGCGGGAGTTGGGTGGTCTAGGCCCCTCCCTGCCCGGGCAGGGCCCAGGCCACCGCCCACAGTCAGGGTGCCGTGGCCTCTCTAACCTGCCTGTCTCTGTGTGTGGTCCACAGCCCGAGACCGAGGACGAGAAGAAGCGCTTTGAGGAAGGCAAAGGGCGGTACCTGCAGATGAAGGCAAAACGGCAGGGCCCTGCGGAGCCCCAGCCCTAGGCACCCCTGCCCCCAACCTGGCCCGCGCCCGGCCTTCGGGGGCCCCAGTGTCTAGTCACTTAGAATTTACCCCCTTGGCCAAAAACCCAGTCCACATGGAGAGCTGTTGTTGTGTGCAGTGTTGTCTTGCAGTGTTAACCCGTGCTCTCTCCTGAAAACCTACACACCAAAGCTTTATTTATACCCCCTGGGGCCGCCCTCCGCTGGCGGCGCTCCCCAGGGGCTGCTTGCGTGCACACTGCACGACGTGTACAGAGTCCAGCGTCACCAATAAAACTGCTGTTTGGCTGGACCTTGGTCCTGGGTCATCATTTGTCTTGGGGGGGCTGCTTTCCTGGTGGGCACAGGAATGGGGAGCTGGAGGCTTCCACAGGCCCTCCCGCACTCCCACCCCGCTCCCGGGTGCCGATACGTGCATGGGCCCCTGAGCTCACCCCTTCCCTGCCAGGGCCCGGGTTCCATATCCTGGCCCCGAGACCCCAGCCAGCACCCCACTTGCCCTCCATCTGGCTCATACTGGCTGCCAGCTCTAAGCCTCAGGTGGCCTTCCCATAGAGGGAATGGGGGTGCCTGTGGGGACCCCACGAGGTGACGTGCCGGGAGAGCAGAACCCTGCCTGACCAGGGCACCCTCAGCAAGTGGGAGCCCTGCCCTGGCCTCCCTCTGCCTCTTCTGCAGTTCTGGCTCCTTAGCCCCCTGGAGGAAGAGGTGGGGATTCTTCTAGAAGGAGCCTCCTGGTGGGTGCCAGGGCCCTTGTGCCTGTTGTGGAAACCCCCAGCCGCTCGGGCCAGGGGTATGCTGGGAAGGTTTGTGGGGCGGAGGTCAGAGTGGCAGTGTGTGTGTGTGTGTGTGTGTGAGTGAATGGTGTCCGAGGGCAGCTGTGTGTGCGCATGCGTGCGTGCACATCTGTGGCCGTGTGTACGCCTGTGTGAGATGTGAGGTCGTGCGTGTGCATCTAGGCCAGCAGCCTGAGGGGGCAGACAGGCTGCCGAGCACCACAGGGGTCACCCCTGCACCCCCACCCGTGGCTGGGAAAGACTCCACCAAGCACCCCTGGAGGTGGAAGAATGTTCCCAGCCCAGGCTCACGGCGGAAGCCTGGAGATGCCAGTGGCCACCAACAGCTGCAGCCTCGCGCAGGGCTCTCCGGGGCCCAGAGAGAGGGAACGCGGCTCCAGATGTACAGAAACACCCGCCAGGAGCTCAGGATCTGTCTCAGGCCTCAGTCCCAGCTGCCGGGTTATTTCCTGCCCAGAAATAACCGGGGAGGGGGAGGGAACAGGCCACTGGAGGCCACAGCGCCAATCCCTTCCGCCTCCCCAGCTCCACCCAAGCCCTGTTCTGACATCCTGAAGGCCGCGGGTGGTGCCCTGGGCTGGGAGTGACCAGGAGGCGTCCCCTGCAGGTCCGGCAGAAAGCTCAGCCCCGCCCCGGGCAGCTGAACCATCGTCTGTGAAACCAGAGCCCAAGGGAAGGGGACATCGGAGGACATCAGGGCATCTACATCCTTCTCAGTCTTGGCTTGGCCGTTCACCTATGTGGCTTTGGGCAAGCCAAGTACCTAAAATCCAATTCCCAGGACAGCTGGGAGGAGCCCAGGCTAGCAAAGCATTTAGCACAAGGCTCCTAGGGTGGCCATGGGAGGCCCATCTCCCACCGGCCCCCAGGGCAGCTGAGCCCAGGGCAGGGGCACTAGTACAGGCAGTAGAGGGTGAGCTGGGCTGCTGGAGGGGCACTGGGGGCCACAGGCCTGGGAAGGCTGTCCTCTGCCAGTGGGGCAGTAGCGTGGCCAGAGGCTCGGGATGACTGGATCACCTGTGTTTGCCTTAGAAACGCCATGCTTGATTACCAACCTCTGTGTGGCAGCCTCCCACTGCCAGTGGCCTATTTATAACCAGGGCCACCTGGACACAGAGCTGGCCCATCCAGAGAGCTCACTAGGGGTCCTGACTTCCCAGAAGCCGTACATGGGGTGTACACCAGCCCCACTTCATTGCAGAGCCTTCGAATACAAACACCTTTATTTCTGTCGCAAAGCACTGGCCCTAAGGCCTGCCCTGGGTCTCCTAACAGCTGCCCCTAACTCCCAGCTGCTCTTGGGATATAGAGATGGTGTGGGGGGAGGGGGTGGGGGTGGGGACTCTGCTGCACAGTGGTGCAGGCAGCAGTGGCTGCATTTGGGTGGGTCCGGTCCTATCTGGACAGGTGCCCCCTTCCTCAGACACTGGGCTGCACACTCTTGGATGTTTCCCAGGTGCGTGGGAAGGACAGGGCCATGCCAAGCAGCCCAGAGTGACTTCGGGCCTTGTGCCCAGGCTGTGTGTGGTTATGGGTATCCTGGAAGAGACAGGCAGGGTCCTCTGTAGGGATGGGAGACTAAGACTCCAAGAGTCCCCAGAGGCCCCCATCAAGGAGACAATAGGATTCCCTCTGGATGCCTGTGCCCCCACTAGAAATTCTAATGAAGGAACTCCCGAGGTGGGTACCAGGAGTGCTGGGTTGCAGGCCTGACCTCTCTCAGCTGCCATTTCCTGGTTCCAGCTTGAGAGAACATTCCTGAGCCCATGGGATGAAGGACAACCATCCGGCGGACCCGTGGTCCATTCACCATCCCACAGCGGACCTCCCCAGAACCAGGGATAAGTTTGAATCCTTAGCTCACCCAACCTTGCCTCTCTACCCCAGCCTCTGATCCTGGCCGACTCCCCAGTTCCTGGAAGTCACCATAGATGTGGCTTCCTCCGGGAAGGCTTCCCTGAGTGCCATGCCCGGCCCTAGATTTTCACTGTCCGTTCCAGTCCTAGGCCCCCTGGGCCCGCCACCCTCCAGAGCTCCAGGCCTCTCCTTTTCCAGGAGGCTCGGAGGCGGCATCGGGGCAGTGGACCGACCAGAGACGGCAGCGAGGAGCCGCTGCGTAGGGCAGGCGTCCCAAGAGGCGCCGCTCGCCCGAGGGGGCTTCGGGGCCGAGGCAGAGGCGGGGTGCCGGGGTCGGGGGGAAACCAAGGACCCACAGATGCGCAGACCGACGGACGTGGCGGTGGGCCGCACCTCCGGG
>NC_043707.1:137759646-137767403 GCF_006229205.1 Suricata suricatta
GGGAGGGTCGAAGCACCGAGAGGCAGGAACCACTCGCCGGGTTTGGAGGCGGGCGTGGCGGGCGGAGGGGGGGCGTGCCGGAGATGCGGAGGCTCCGCGCTGCGAGCCCCGCCCGGGGCGGCCGCGGGCCCGGGTGTCGCCGGCATCGCGGGCCGTTGGGCGGCAGCGCGGGCGGGTGCGGCGGGAGCCCGGGGAATCCTTTCAAGTTCTGGGTTCTCTTTGTTACGCAATAGAGCCCTGGGGCCACGAGGCTTCATTGGCCCGGGGCCGTGACGTCACGCCGGGGCCCCGCCTGCAGAAGTCTTCTGGGCCAGCTGGGTCCCGCCCCGGGTCACATCTGCAGGGGGCCGTGCGACGTGCTATGGGGGGAAGGGAGAAAGGCGGGATTCCAGGCTCTGAGGGAGGCAGGAAGCCCCAATCTGAAATGCTGGGGGGACTCTTTGAGTGTGTTGCCAGTGAAACTTCCCAGTAGGGGGCGGCGACCCCTGGGTGCTCGGACCGCACGAGCTGGAGCCCAGCCTGGGGTCCGGCCCTCAGTATCCGCTGCTCCCTGTGAAGAATGAACAGCAGGCATGTGGTCAGTGGGTCTTTGGTCATCAGCCTGGAGGATGGGGTCTCCCAGTTCGTGCAGTTAGCCCCTCTCACTGTGAATTTGGAGACCTTTGGAAATCCACTCCCCACCTCCACCCACCTCCATCCCGGTGACGTTTCCCCCACGACCACCGCTCTCTGGAATTCTGGGCTCCAAACCTGGCCCTCGTATTTCCTCCTTTTGTTGCTCTGGCTTCCGAGCCTCAGTGTTACTATCTGAAGATTGGGAACAGTAGGACCCCCACCCCCCACCCCTGCAGGGACAGGGGATTGAAAGGCAACCTCAGGGGGCACCTGAATGGCTCAGTCGGTTAAGCGGTTAAGCGTTCCACTTCGGCTCAGGTCATGATCTCACAGTTCGCTTGGGCTCTGTGCTGACAGCTCAGAGCCTGGGGCCTGTCTTCAAATTTTGTGTCTCCCTCTCTCTCTGACTCTCCCCTGCTCATGCTGTCTCTTTCTCCCTCAAAAATAAATAAGACATTTAAAAAAATTTTTTTAAAGAAAAGAAAAGCAAGGCAACCTCAGTTCAAGGACAGAAATGCCTGTACCTGCTCAGGTTCAAGTTCAGGTTCCGGTTTGGGTTTGAGAGGCCCAGATTCTGATGTCAGCCAAGTGGGGGTTGGGCCCTGGATCGTGCAGGCCGTAGCTCGGGGCTAATGGATTTACCTCTCTGACTATCTTTACAGTGGGGACACTGTTGGTATTTATCACACAGAATCCTGGGGATGCTCAACAGGAGTGTGCCAATTCACGTTCTGCCCACAGAACTGGGGCCTTTCCCTGCAGTGAGAGACTTAGGCCAGACAAGGGGAGGAGCTGGCCAGCTGCAGCCCGTGGCACGTTCCCCACCACCCTGCACCAGTGATCCACAGGGCCCCGGGTGACAGGGGTCACACAGAGCCTGTGGGGCACCGGAGGGAAGGCCTCCCAATATGACAGCCAAGGAGACCCAACGCGGGTGGAAATAGATGCCGGCCCACTGGGTGCATGCTGAATCCAGCTTCCTATTGGACAATGTAAAGATCACCGGAGTCTGTGGTCTCTGGCCCCACAGCAGCACCCACATCCTGCCTGCTCCACACCCCTCAGTACGCCCTGTGCCCTCCTCACCCCAAAGCCGGGCTGTCCCAGGTTCCGGTTGAGGTGACTGTGTCTACCCACACGGGTATGAGGCTTACCCACACCTCCAAGCTCAGGGTCCTGGCCCTTCAGGGACAGCAGAGCTCAGTGAGCAGAGGGCTGTAGTGCAGACGTCTGCCTGGCAAGCATTTATTATTATTATGCTTGGCTGCATTCCTTGGCATAGCGTATCCATGACCCACAGCACTTTCCGAGGTGGGTGCTGTCATGTCCTGCTTACAGATGAGAAAAATGAGGCACAGCTGAGTCAAGTAACTGGCTGAAGAGCTAGACCTAGAGTCTAGCAGCTCTTTACCCCACCCCATGTGGCCTCCGTATTCGGACATCAAAGAGTTTTGCCGGTCACCGGAATGGCTGGTGGAGGGTCTGACGGGGCCACCCCATCTCCCACACTGGGTCTGAGGTGGGGAAGAGGAGGACGCTCGAAGCAGAAGCCAATGTTTGGGAGGGAATTTTCCTGGCCCCAGAATCCCCTCCAGCCCCCTACGAGGCCTTTAAGGAGCTCTCCTGTGGTCCAGGATAGCCTCCTCTCCGGGTCGCCAGGCAGGCCCGCAGCAGGGGCAGAGAGAGGAGACGCTCCCTCAGGGGTCCTTCAGTGTCCAGGGGGATCAGGCCACAGACAGACCAAAAGAACTCCGGATAAGAGGAGATGGGGCGGAGTGGCATTGCCTCCCCTGCCCAGAGAGCCAGGGGCCTGCAGCCCCGTGTCCATCCCGAACCAGAAACGGTCCCTGGCTGGGGGGGGGGGGGGGGGGGGGGGGGGGTCAGGTCCCATGGCTGTGTCTGGTACAGTAGGTGCTCAAAAGTGTTGGGGGCAAGAGAATTGCAACCAGTGAGATTAAATGGGCCCTCAAGTAAGAAGGGCTAAATATAGGCAGAGGCCTTCACCCAGTATTGTACCTCTCCCCATGCTGCCTGCTCCAGGCCAAGGCCAGATTGTCCTGTTGTCAGGGCCTCATATCAGAAGGACCAGCCGGTGCTCCGCAAGGGGAGGTAGCTTCAGGCTGCCGGGCTTGGAAGGGGGAGGGAGGGACTCTGCCTGGGCGTCTGGCACCAGGAGTACCTCTCCAACATGTGCGTTCTGCCCAGCTTCCTGTGTCCCTGGCTGTGAGCCGTTCCTCGTTGGGGTCAAGGTCTGGTCCGCGGGCTGTCTCCAGACCCATGCTGTCCAAGGCATCCAGAGCATAATACTGGTCACCTGCCCAGAGCACCACTGTGTGCAAGACCTGGACCCAGAGCATAAGTGTGGCCACCACCCAGAGGGCCCACTGGGCGTGAGACCCGGCCCAGGGCTTTAGGGAGGCGGCATCTGTCCACCCCAGCCTCACCCTGGAGGAATCCTCGTCATCCCCATCACAGAGGACCTGGGTGCGGGAACCTTGCTCAAGCCACACAGCTGGCACACTGGAGCTTAGTTTGAGCCCCAGCCCGTGGCAATGCTGGGTGCTGACCCAGGGAAAGCAGGCTGCCCGTTCCCAAGCTGCCCGTGGAAGTGGTCGCCAGATCGCCCCTCCCGCACAGGGAGTGTCGGGGGCTCACCCTCTGAGGCACGTCCTCATTTGGCCAAACAAAGTAGGACAGGCTAAGACGAGGGCCCCTGACGTGCGCCGGGGACGCATCGTGCGGGCTGTCTGAGGGCTGGGGACACTGGTTGAGGGTGCTGGTCCCTGAGCAGGCCCAGGGCACAGGGGGCAAGAGCGCCCAACCAGGGTGGACGCAGCTGTCCTGGAAGCAAACCCAGACCCATCCCTTGGCCAGGAGCAGGTGGAAGGGAGCATGTTTGCACTTTACTGGGCCCCCTGGCCGCCAGGAACAGGGGCTGGAGGCCCCGGAGTAGAGAGGGGGCAAAGCAGCCCAGCCCAGGCCAGGACCACGCAGGCCATGGTGCCTCAGGAGACCCCCTCCATCCCCTACTCCAAGGAGCCAGAGGGACAGTCTCCCAGCACTCACAGGCCCCTCCCCCACAGCAGGTGCTCGTGGTCCCTGGTGTCTCCGAGCCACCGCGCCTGAGGGCCGCTGCCCCCAGCTGAGGCCTGGCCCCAACGAGGATGTTTCAGCTGCCGGCTGGCGCCCGTCTGCACCATGAGTGATGAGCGGCGGCTGCCAGGCAGCGCGGTGGGCTGGCTGGCGTGCGGAGGCCTCTCCCTGCTGGCCAACGCCTGGGGCATCCTGAGTGTGGGCGCCAAGCAGAAGAAGTGGAAGCCGCTGGAGTTTCTGCTGTGCACGCTCGCGGCCACCCACATGCTCAACGTCGCGGTGCCCATCACCACGTACGCTGTGGTGCAGCTGCGGCGGCAGCGCCCCGCCTATGAGTGGAATGAGGGCCTCTGCAAGGTCTTTGTCTCCACCTTCTACACCCTCACCCTGGCCACCTGCCTCTCCGTCACCTCCCTCTCCTACCACCGCATGTGGATGGTCCGCTGGCCCGTCAACTACCGGTGAGCTCTGGATGAGTGTGCGTGCGCGTGTGTGTGTGTGCACTCCAGTGTCTGGCGGTGGGGGGGGAGGTGTGGGCAGCGCACACGAGGACTGTCAGGCGCACTAATGCCCCCAGGGTGCTGATGGGGGCGGTGGGGGCAGATAGGGAGACTCAGGAAGGCCGTTCTAGGCCGCGGCTGGCATGCACATGTAGGTGTGCAAGGGGGTCCATGGCGTCCGGTTCAGAAATGCTTGGTGAGAGGGTCGTGTGACGACACGCATGAGTATCCCCTGTGTGAGGGACAAGGCCGCCCATCGTGGCTGTGATGTACCAGGCGGCCAGGGCAGTCCCTCTGCAGGTCCCCGGGGCTCTGGGAAGAAAGAACCTGTGAGTGACACCTCGGTCCTGTCCCTACCCTGTGCCAGGCTGAGCAATGCCAAGAAGCAGGCAGTGCACACGGTCATGGGCATCTGGATGGTGTCCTTCATCCTGTCCGCCCTGCCCGCCGTCGGCTGGCACGACACCACCGAGCGCTTCTACACCCACGGCTGCCGCTTCATCGTGGCCGAGATCGGCCTGGGCTTCGGCGTCTGCTTCCTGCTGTTGGTGGGCGGCAGTGTGGCCATGGGTGTGGTCTGCGCGGCCATCGCCCTCTTCCAGACGCTGGCCGTGCAGGTGGGGCCGCGGGCCGGCCACCGTGCCTTCACCGTGCCCACCATCGTGGTGGAGGACGCTCAGGGCAAGCGCCGCTCCTCCATCGACGGCTCCGAGCCTGCCAAAACCTCGCTGCAGATCACGGGCCTGGTGGCCACCATCGTCCTCATCTATGACTGCCTCATGGGCTTCCCAGTGCTGGTGGGTGAGACTGCCCGCTGGTGCGAGCCTGCGAGGGGGCACGGGGACAGCCTTGGGGCTGAGGCATGCTCTGGGCATCAGGTGGTTGAATCCTCCTGCCCTGTCCTCTGGGACGGGGAGAGGTTGGGGGCAGGGCCAGGGCAGCCGGCCTCATCATCATCCCATTTTACAGATTTGGAAACTGAGGTTCAGAGAGGTAAAATGACCCACCTACAGTTCAGGCACCTGTATTAGGACTTGAGCCCCAAGTCAGATGATTTTAGACCCCAGGACCTTTCTGGCACACTCCAGGGGACATTCCTTACCAGACTGAGGCCCGTTCAAGCAGAGGGTGCAGGAGGTGGAGTAACGTGACCACCTGTCCCAAGAATAAAGTCTGGATTCAACAGCCTGGGCCTCGCGCCTATAGGGCTCCAGCCCAGCGCCCTGCAGGGTCTGGGCGGGTCAGGAAGGGGTCTAGGGGCTAGGACCAGCCCAAGATTTTGTCCACACAGCGAGGCAGAGCTGTGTCCCTGCGGTCACTGCAGGACACAAGCTGCAGAAGGTGACAGGTGGGGTGGTAGCCTCATAGGGGATGCCCTCAGGGTGCAGTCCCAGGTAACCTGTGGCCCCACCCTCAGTGGGCCTGCTACCTGCCCTCCTCCCCATACCCCCCCCCCCACCCGGTGCTGGGCTCTTCTGTGTCCGGGGCGGCCCTGCATCTCCAGTCTGTGCTGATGGAGAGGAGAAGTGTGTGTCCCATTGCAGAGCCACAAGGGGACAGCGGCGGAGGAAGAGCCTTCCCTCACCTTGTCTCCAGGGCACAGAAGGGGGTGCCATTTATGGAGCCCACTCCATGCTGCAGGCCTGGTTTGGTCACAGATCTTGACCTCACTCCGTGGGGTGTTTTTGGCCCATTTCATAGATGAAGAAACTGAGCCCCAGGGAGGTTCGGCCCTTTTCCAAGGGTCACACAGCTCACATAGTGGAACCAGTGTGATGAGTGGATCATACCCACTTCTGCTCTCATGAGAGAATAACAGAAGGTCACTCTGGTGGGGGAGGAGCTCTCCTGGGAGAGGAGGGATGAGGGACCCGAAGGCTGCGTGGACCACTCTCAGAAACTGCTTTGACTCTCCTCTGAAGTCCATGGCCTAGGACATCCCCCCCACCCCATCTAGAGGAAGAGCCATGGAGGAGTGAGGATGGCAAAAAGTCCCGGAACTGGGGGGCCCGAGGCCTGGTTCTCCAAACCTCGGTTTCCTCTTCCCACAAAGGGGCGGGTAAACCGTACCCCAACCTCTCTCCTTGGGTGGTCAGGAGGCTGACGGGAGGGAGGCCCGCCCCGTGCTGCATGCTGGGAAGGGCCGTCTGTGCACACTCCGGGCTGTGGCCCTGCATCCGGCAGCCAGCAGCTCTTGGTGGACACAGATTTTCACCCTCACACTTGGGCTCTTTCCAGCCCAAGAGCCTATAGCTCTGTGTCCTGCCTCCTCCTCCCGCAGGTGGGATGGGTGAGGGCAGGGGGAGGGGGTGCTGCCAGGTGCCAGGCGAGCCCTGTGCCCACAGGTGGTGAGCTTCAGCAGCCTTCGGGCGGCCGCCTCGGCACCCTGGATGGCGCTGTGTGTGCTGTGGTGCTCCGTGGCCCAGGCGCTCCTGCTGCCCGTGTTCCTCTGGGCCTGCGACCGCTACCGCGCCGACCCCAAGGCCGTCTGGGAGAAGTTGGTGGCCCTCATGGCTAACAAGGAGGACTCAGACAATGGTGAGGGTGGCCCGAGAGAGGCCCCAGCGAGAACGCGGCCTGGGCGAGGTCCGCCGGGTGACAGCTGTCAGTGACCACCCCGTGGCACTGACGTGACCCCTGTCTCCAATGTCCTGGAATCCCTAAGGGACCTAAGAGCCCCCTGGGGGCCTTCTCCTCTCCAGCTTGGCTGTCCCAGGCACTATCTGTCTGTGGACACCAGACTGAATGTGCTCCACAGCTTTCCCCCTTAGGGGTCCCCAAGGGGCCCCCGAAGACACAGGTGTGGCCTCACCCCAACAATCACAGTGTTAGCCGAGCCTTTGCTGTGTACCAGGCACTTTGAGACCCAAAACCCCCCAGCCAACATCACATCCCATCCCCATAGAGGAGGGGCCCCGCTCAGGTGAGGCCCACAGCCCAAAGGGACCACAGAATTTGAACCCAGGACCCTGCCCTTCCCCTTTTCCACTGACCAGCCCCCTGTCCTGCGTGTCTCTGAGGGCCCCTGGAACTCACTCTCCGATGCCCCCAGGTTTCCATGGCGCCTAAGCTTTTGCCCCACCCTGCAGATCCCAGCCTGGAGGGTGGCATCCCCCCAGACCTGGTGCTGGAGCACTCTCTCGACTGCAGCTATGGAGGTGACTTTGTGGCCCTGGACAGGATGGCCAAGTATGAGCTCTCTGCCCTGGAGGGGGGCCTGCCCCAGTTCTACCCGCTGCGGCCCTTGCAGGAGGACAAGACGCAGTACCTGCAGGTAGGGACAGGGCAAGGCCTGAAAATGCGGGTGGGGGGAGGATCGTGATCTCCCCAAAGCCTTTCTGAGCCCCGCGTCGGTCCCCGTTTTCCAGGAGGGCAGCCCGGGTTAACCCCGCCCGTCCTGACAGGTCCCGCCCACGCGACGCCTCTCCCAGGACGACGCGGAAGTGTGGGCCGCCATCCAGCTGCCCGCCTTCCTGCCGCGCTGGGGCTCGGGCGAGGACCTGGCCGCCCTGGTGCTGCCGTCGGGGGCTGGCCCGCGCCGCGGCAGCC
>NC_043707.1:137767503-137774261 GCF_006229205.1 Suricata suricatta
GCTGCAGGGGGCGGCGGCGGCGGCAGCACCAGCAGCTTCCTGAGCTCGCCCTCCGAGTCCTCGGGCTACGTCACGCTGCACTCGGACTCGCTGGGCTCCGCGTCCTAGGGCCTACCGGCGCCTCCCCACGCGCGCGTCCGGCGGGCCGGGCCGCCCGCAGAGACCAAAGCACCAAAGATGCCGCGCTTGACCCAGGCTGGGCTCCGGGCAGCGCCACGCGGGGCCCGCTGATGGCATCTGGCCGTGTGCCAGCTCTCCCTGCGTGACTGAGCCACAGGCATTGCCTGGAGTGAGGGCACGGACCAGCTGCGGGGTACCGCTTCTCGGGGCCGAGCGAGGCTGGCTTGGGTAAAGGCCCTGATGCACTTCGCCCAGCCTCGGGTTGGGGGTGGCGGCAGGGAGCCCAGGGACAGGGCCGCCGCTAGATGGAACAAAGCCCCGCCCTGCGGGAGCAGGAGTCACGGGGCTGCACCCTGCTTTCCACTTTGCACTGCAACTGGCACACCCCCGCGGGGGGCAGGGTACAGAGATCTCTAAGCACAGGGGTCTTCGAAGCCCAAACAAGCTCTCTGAGCAGGCGTTCCTGCTGACCAGTTCTGCCTCGGTTTCCCCATCTGTTTTGAGCAGGTGACCATGATAACTCTCAGGACTGTTTGGAGAAGTCTCCTGGTCCATGTGCACTGGCTCCTGAATGGACGGGGTGTGAGAGCATCTAGGGCCCTCTGTGGGCTCTTTGCAGGGGGGTGGGGGGGTCAGTGTTCAGTGTGGGGCCGGTTGTGGCCTCTGCACCTGAGGCCTCCCACTCTCAGTGCCCCTGCCTCCCCCCGCCCCCCAGGAACACACGCCAGCTAAAGCACAGCACTTTTGCGCCACCACCCACCTTGACCTCTGTTAGTGCCCCCACCCTCTTCACTCTGCCATCCCTGTCTCCCCACCAAGTCAGCCTGTGACTCCTCCCATTATGAAGGCTGTGGGTCCGTGATGGGAAAGGACTGAAGCCCAGGGAGAATGGGCTTCCTTATCCTGATGCCCCAGGCAAGGAGTCCTGGCTCAGCGTCCTCCTGGGTTCTGGGCCTGGTCTGGTCAGGGTCCTCCCTCACCCTGCGGACAGGGCTCTTTGCTTTGCCATGGGTCTTGGGGAAGGGCCTCTGCTGGGTCTTCTGTGGAGCAAGACCCTAGGCTCAGGCTAAGGAGAAGCCCAGGAATCTGACCTTAAGCTGCAGACAAGGGCACATGCAGACGCTGCCTCATCCTGGCCCCTGCCTTTGCACAATGGCCCCTATATGTGCAAATCCCTCACAGATTGCAGGGCCCGCACGGACCTGCTCTGTAACCTGGGATTGTCTCACGGTCCCAGACCCTCCAGTGGTCAAGCCTCCTTCCTCACCACGCCCCCGCGGACAAGGTCTCAGCGTCAGCAGGGGCCCTGGGAGGGGTGAGGCTAGGGAACCACCTGGCTCCATCTTGGCTTCAGATGCCCTGTTGGTCCTAGGCTGTGGGGCACCTGGGGAGGGAGGAGCCCGCCACAGGGGAGCAGCAGCGCCCCAGCCCCGGGAGGGGCCGCCTCTGGCCAATGCTGCCGTGCCTTCCAGGACCAACTCGAGTCAGGCAGAGATGGGCAGCTAGCCACTGTGTCATCTCCCAGCCCCACCCCCTGCTCAGACCGGCCCCTTGTCACATCGGGTTTTTACTCTGCTATTTCATATCCAATGGCAATACTTGCAGGGAGACATGACACCCCCCAAATCCCTCCCGTTCTGATTTTTACAAAAATAAAGAGGAGGGAGGACCCCAAACGGTGGACCCTGGGGCCTGGTCTCCCCCCTCACACTTTGTGCAGCCTCCAGACCTATTTGCTGCGTTGATAAGCAGCTTGGCTCCAGACTCACGGGGGAGGGAGCTCTGTCTTCAGACCACCACCCACCCAGAGCCAGGAATCCGTTTGTAGTTTCTTTTGACAACTGAGCATTTCTCTTCTGTATCGAATACAATAAAAACTTCCTATGATTTGCACATGGCATTCCTAGGGTGGTTTCATGGAAACAGCTTTGTAGAATAGAGCCACACTGCTAGTCAGCTGCCCCCAAATGTCTCTCACTCCGGGTCCAGAAGTCCTCCTAGTGCTCCATCCTTTGGGTCAGTGCCCCTTTCTACGAAAGCGCTGCAACCCCACCCAGCGAGCTAGACCGGCCTGGATCATGGCAGGTTGGAGGGGTGGGGTCGGTACCACAGCCCTAAGAGCAGGAGAAGCCCCATAAGCTCAGCGGGCAGCCTCAGCACCAGGAATGTCTGGGGGTCGGGGGGGGGGTAGCCCCTGTGAGGTTGATTCCTGACAACAAGAAGTGCCAAGGCCTGGGGGCGCCAGACCTATTGTGCCTGGTGGTGACCCGCTCCAGCCCGGGGAACGAGTTTGGAGGCCGATGCCCGGGTCTGCGGCATAAGGTCGCCATCCAGTGGCTGGCAGAGGGATTAGTGCGGCTGCCCTTGTCCCCCACGAGCCCACGACACAGCACGAGGTGGGGATCCCAGACGCCACCCCCCGACTCCCACAGCCAGGACCCCCTCCCCTCCTGCGCTCCCGAGAGACTGATGGGTGGAGTGGGGGAGGCGGGCCGCTCTCTCGCGCACTCTAGCCAGAGCGGGTTGAGCGCACACAGGCAGAGCAGGGGCATCCCTAAACGGAAAATGCTTTCTAGAAAGTCAGCTATTTGTAGTTCAAAAGATGCACCCAAGTAGGCATCGTGAGAGAAATTTGGACGTCGTGGTCTCTTTATACCCATTTCACAGGTTCGCACTGTCTGTATTCTGAATTTCAAGCTGGAAGTGCCAGGATCTCTCCCAGGGCGCGGCACAGGATTCCCCTTCCCCCCCCACCAGGCTGCCCCCTCGAACACCGGAACCCCGGGCTAGGGTCGGAGCACAGCAATGACCTCATTTTCGGACGAATAAACAGGCGCAGAGCGCTCGGAGGGCTGTCTAGGGTCGCGGGTTCCATGGCGACAACAGCGGTCGGGCGGCCGGAGCTACGCGCTGCAGGGTGTAGGGTGAACCGAGCGGTGGGCGGAGCATTTTGCTGGCGGGGCTGCTGAGCTCGGGGCAGCTCTTCTGAGATGGGCGGACCTCGGAGAGCGCGCCGGCCGGGTGGGCTGCGCTGCGTGCGAGGGGGTGGGGACCCGTGGAAGCCGAGAAGGTCCAAGGTGGGGGTGGGCTGGGGGCCCCTCGCCGGCGGGGCGGGACCCGGCGCGCTTTGTGCCGGTGGGAACCGGGCGTCCTCGGCTGGCTGAATGGGCCGGGGCGGGGCAGCGATTCTCCTCGCCGCGAGGGGTCCGCTCTGCGCCGCTGCGGACGGCGACCTTCCCACAGCGCCGAGGCTGCGGGGCGGGGGCGGGGGCGGGCTGCCGGCCGGGGGCCCTGGGAAAGAGGAGCCTCCTGGGACGTCCCCTCCCAGCCCCGCGAAGTGGGAAGAGGAGAGAGCGGGTCCAGCGAGAGTCAGTGGGGCTAGGGCGGGGGGTGGACGCAGGTCCCCCCGAGGCTCCGTATATTCCCTCGCGTTCGCGGGCACACGGCACCACCCCAGCCAGCCCTGCCACGGGACCAAGACGGAAGACTGGGGTCCCGACCATCACCACAGGCGCGCTCTAAACAGTCTCTGCGTCCCCGGGCCAGACGGGGGCCCTCTAGAGTTTGAGGCCGCGCCGGGACTCACCAGGGCCGCCAAACCCCCAGACCCGGCCCCGGGCTCTCGGCGCAGCGGCGAGGCGCCGGCTGCGGCCCTGGGACGCTGGGAGACGGGCCGGGGAGACCTCCAGGGAAGAGGACCCGGGGTGGCGGGGAACGCGAGACGCCGATGGCCGGAGCAGGGGACCAAATGGCGGGGACGCAGGGGCCAAGTGGCGCGGGCGCCTCCGGGCTCGGGCCGGCGCTGTCCATGGTGCTGCCACCTGCGCGCTCATGCGCCAGGGGGCAGCGCAGGCCACCGCCGCCCTCCTCTCCGCGCCGCAGAAGCTGGCTAACTCCTGGCAGACAACTGCGGAAGCCAGGGAACTCTGCTCCGCTGGGGACCGTCCAGAGCCCTGGGGGGAGGGGAGCGGACAGGAGAAATGTGAAGGGGAGGGAAGAATAGGAGAGGGGAGGAGGAAAGGAGAGGTGTAGAGAGAGAAAAGGAAAGGAGAAAAGTGGCAGGGAAGGGAGGGGAGGGGCTAGGCAACCTTAATTTCTTTCCCAGGGTCCAGACCTTCGCTCACCCGGATTGCGAATGCACAAGCCTGCAGGGTCTTTGCAGCCTCCTGCCTCCAGCAATCTGGGGCCCTCCCAGCTGCCCACTGCTCCAAGTTTCTTCTTCACTCATCCCTCCTTTATCTGACCTTGTCATATCCACGGATCTGACGCCACAATCCCCCCTCCCCCCACCGCAGATCCTTGCCCTATCCCCTCCAGACTCCCTCCCACCTTGAACCGAGTTCTGAAGGCTTTTCATGTACTTGACGCTCAGCTCCAGTATGTCCGCCTTCTCCAACTTGCGTTTCCGGATCTGCGGATCCGTGGAAAGGGCTCTTAGCTTAACAGTCCGACTCGGAGGGGATGAGGTTGGGGATCATATCACCCCCACCTCACCACATGCCCCCGTCTCACCTGGTGGGAGTAGTGTTTTTCCAGCAACGACTTCAGCTGCTCAAGTGAAACATTGATGCGTGCCCGTCGCTTCTTCTCCATCAGCGGCTTGGAGATCTGTGGAGGAGTGGCATTATATGGCAGGGCCAGGGTCCTCTTGCCCTTTGCCCCCCCCCCCCCCCCCCCCCGGCTTGGCAGGCCCGCACCCTGCGCCCTTCAGGACCCCAGACCTTGCGGAAGCCACCAGCGTGGCCACCAGAGCTGCCCTGGGTCGTGGGCTTAGTGCCCATGTTGTCGTATCTGTGCCTGTGGGAGGCAGTGCTGCCTTTATAGGGGCCCCTCGTTTACATGTCAATGAGGTGCTCCTGGACTCGAGGAACCCCGAGGGGGAGGAGATGAGAGGGGGATGCACTGGGAAATTCCCCACCTCTTTCTGTCCTCTTCTGTCCTCTCAAAGCCCAGGCTTCAGCCTCACCTCCAAGAACCCGCCTTTCCCCCAAGGGGCCCCTTTTCCCCTTTCTCAGTCTTTCCCGTGTCCCTTTCATCCCCACGACTTCGCAAGTCTGAGATCCCCTCCCATGCACATCCCTGCATGCCCTGTTCTGTCCCAGTGTTTAGTGTCCCTAGGGACTGAGCCTCACTAGTCCCACTTACCTAGTGCTTGCTGTCCCTTGTCTCCAGGCATCCTGGGTGGAGGCACCCACTGAGGAAGGTCCATGGGTCCAGCTGGTTCTGAGCCCCGCTAATTACTGTGACAACATGCCATGCCTCCGTGGGCCTGATGAAGATGCGGAGGCAGGAGGACCCGCCAGCAAGGCCTTTCTGCGGGTTTCACGCTCTGGCCATGCTGGCAACGCCACATTAGTCGCCCTAATGTTGGGACAATGCAGCGATTTTCTGCCTGTAGTTGCTCAAAGCCGGGCACAGGCTGGGCCCGAGGGGGCCACACAGCGACATGTGTCCCATTAAAGCGTGCAGCCCGCCCTTGGGGCCATAGCCAGTCTCCTCCTAGCTGGGGTCTTAGACTGGGGAGCACACCTGTGCTGAGGTGCATCCTGGCCTCGTGTGGCCTCTGGCCCTTTTAGGCCCCAATCCACACGCTTCGCTGGGGGGAGGCTGCAGGCAGCCTCAAGCGGGGGCTAGTTTCAGTCCTGAGTTTTCAGGCTGGACAACTTAGGCTCTGACAATTTCCCTCACAGCTTGGGCGTTTACTCCCACCAGCCTTCTCTCGCTCCCAACAAATGGAAGGTGACCGTGGGAAAGATCACTGATGGTAAGGCTGGCCGAGAGAGCACCGTTCTGCGCTCTTGGAGGTCTGGGACCCCCAAACACTGTTCGTTATTCAGGCTGTGGTTGGAGACCCAGGAAGTGCAGTGGAGGAGGCAGCCCCAGGCCCCCGCCCAGGACCTGTTAGGCCCTAGAGCAGGACTGATGCAGTCCCGGGTTAGGCCCCAGGAGCAGGACTCCAGTAGCTGTGGCTGATAGACTGACGTCCCTGGGTTCATCCTCAGTTATCTCCCGGTCCTGGGCTCGCAGGGCCCCAGGTTCAAGGCTTGTAAAATGGGACTCCGAGCAAAGCGGGCCCCCATGGCTACTCGCCAGGGCAAGGAAGTAGCATCTGCAGTTGAGCCCTGCGACAGAGGAATAAACAAATCGGCCTTTGAGGGGGACTCAGCATGAGGGGAGGGGAGACTGTTGGGTCCTGGGTGGGCCCCCTGGCTCCCTCCACACCGACCCCCTGCCGGGAGTATTGATGGGCCCTGCCTGGGGCAGCGGCTTCCCAGGCGCCTAGCGGCGTGGAGAATCGCGCTCCGCCCTCCTTTCAAGCCTAGGCTGCGTCGGCCGCGGCTCTGAGGTGTTCTTCCGCCCCGGGCGCGGGACCCGACGGCCAGATCGGGCCGGGCTGGGTCGGGGCCGAGGCCGGACGGCAGGCCTTGGCACGCGCCGGGCAGCTTTGAAGCGCCGGGGCTGAGCGGGCCCCACTGGCCTCCGTGCGTTCCCCCGGCTTGGGGCGGTGGCGGCTCGGTACAAAGGCTCTGCGGGCAGGCGGGCGGCGCGGCCGGGCACAAAGGGGGCAGCCGAGTGTTAAGGGCATTGTGCCGGCCCCACAAAGCCCGCCCGCGCCCGCCCCCTCGGGGCCAAACTCC
>NC_043707.1:137774361-137780659 GCF_006229205.1 Suricata suricatta
AAACTCCGGGCGCCCCGCTGCGCGCGGGCTTCCAGCGGCTGCACATCTGCACCGAAGCTGGGCGCGCGCCTCGCTCCGGCGGCCGCCCCCGCCCCCGTCCTCGCTCTCGGCTGCGGGGCAATTTGTCCTCTAATTATGATGCCTCCCCCATAAACCGCCGCCCGCGCCTTTCAACCCGGGCGCATTAGCAAACCAATGGCCCCTGGCGCTCCCCTCGCGGCCGGCCCCCTCTCCAGAGTTAGGGCCGCCATAAAGGGGCCCGCGGCCCGCACCCTGGCACCCGCAGCTCCTCGGGCCGACCCTCCTCTCCGGCCCGAGCCGAAGGTTCCGGACCGCGCTGGGTGGGGCCGCTCACGTGGGTGGCTTGGTGTGTTCTTAAGCAGTGGAAAATTGACCGCAAAATGAGCTAATTCGCAATGTTCTGCTTTGGGGGCGGGCGGCGAGGCTGGTGGGGCGGCCTGGGCTGGAAGCGCAGCGGTCACGGTCTGCCTCCGGCCGCCCAATGGGCCTCCGCGCCTCGGTCCTCTACCCCCGACTCCGGCACCGCCCCCTGCACCCCCACTTACAAGTTCCCGGGCCGAAGTCCCCGCGACTCCCCGCCTAGGCTGATTTTCTCCCTGCTTTCTGGGTTTCCCCGCTCCCAGCGCGGCTCGCCCGCCGCGAACTGCCCTTAACGCGGCTGAAAGTCTGGCAGAACTCAGGGCTGAAACAGATCCCAGTGCGGATTCCATCGTCCCTTTTTTACTCCGGGCGCGGGGAGACCCCCGCTTTACCCGCAACTCGGGCTCCTGGGCGGCCACTTCCCCACGAAGACCCACTTCCACTCCTCCCCCACTCTGGAGCCTGAGCTAGCCCATCCTCCGCACACTCACAGGCAGGCGGGGGCTCCGAAGGTGTGCGTTAAGGCTGGGCCGGTGCGTTTTCCGAGCTGGGGTGGGAGGGGAGGCACGCCCTCGCGCCCCCGTCTAAGAGCGAGCAGGGCGAAGTGCTCTCCAGCTGCTGGGAAGGACATGGACTAACTTAGAAGCCGGGCTTATGCAAACTGGGATGTAGGCCACCGACTCCCTTTCCATCTTTAGCATCTGGGCTCCCCAGAGGGCCTGGAAAGGAGCACGGGTTCCTTCAAAGCGCTGGGGAGACTCACGGTGTCCTTTGCTCATTCAAGGAAAAAAATTCCTTCTATAGTTCCAGCGGCCTCCCGGGGGATTCCAGGGACACTCAGAGTCCTCTGCTTCCTCAGGCTTGGGAGTTGAAGGCACAAAGTGACCTGGGTCTTTGTTCTCCCTTTCCCCTTTGTTTTCCTCCACTTTGTCTAAAGAAAAAAACATTACAGAGCAACCAAGGTCTGCAAAGGAGGAAAGGAGGGTGGTTGCAGGCCCCAGGACAAGAGCTGCACCGGTGAGTCTACTGCCCCTCCCAGGGGATGGCGCTGTGAGACCCCCGTCCTGCAGCACCCAGGGATTGAAAGCAATGCTAACTACTGGTGAGTGCTGCAGAGGCCACGGCCGGTGAGGGGACTTCGGGGAAGAAATGCACCGGCCATCTCCGCAGATGCGTTTCAAAGTGGAATGAAGTGATTGCTTCGTGTAATTAACTATTGGGACACAGCAAAAGCTCTGAAATGACTCAGCCAATTGTCCCCAGATGGGGTTGGAGAGGCGGCGATTGTTTAACTCTCTTTAGCTGTGTTGGGACTCCGAATAGCCTGGCAGCCAAGGGCCCTCCAGGGGACAAAGGCTGGGACTCCGGTGAGTGCATCAACACTGAGCCGGGCTGGCCCAGCTCAGGGAGAGTGAATTCAGAGAGACCCCCATTGTCCCAGCCTTTTGTATTTCTCCCCAGCTGGGCTCTAATCTTTAAATATTTACCCGGTCCTTTTGTGCACATATGACTTCGGCACTTTGGGGCTGGCGTGCTCATAAATTACGCATCATTTACCCGTTTCCAGACTAGAGAGAGTAGGCTTTCATGCCTGGAGCCCAGAGTGGCCAGAGGAGGGAGAAGTGTTGGAGGATCAGGGCTCCCTCCTGGCCTCCACGTGGGAAGTGGATAGGACAGAGGGCCTGTGAGTGACAAGAAGCCCCAGACACCCCTCCAACGGTAACTGAGCAGAAATCCACCAGCAGGGAGAAGGGAGACTTTTCCTTACTGGGTGTCAAGCTTGGGCAAGAGCAAACTTTTCATCCTGGGAAGCTGGCGTGGATTGAGGTGTTTGGCTAACACCACATGCTAGCACCTGCATAATGCATGCTTCGGGCCCTCTGGCTATACTCTTTCTTGCTCCATAAAGCAACCCTGTTTAAGAAAAAGGCCAGGGGTGCCTAGCTGGCTCAGTCGGTTACGTGTCTGACTCTTGTCGGCGGCTCAGGTCATGATCTCATGCTTCGAGAGATAGAGCCCTCAGTCCCGCTCTGTGCCGACAGTGCAGAACCTGTCCGCAGTTCTCTCTCTGCCCCTCTCCCACACTCTTTCAAAATAAATAAATAAACATAAAGAAAGGAGAGAAAGGAAGGAAGGGAGGGAGGGAGGAAGGAAGAAAGAAGAGAAAAAGAGAGAGAGAGAAAGCAAAGAGGCTAATTTCATCTCAGCCTGCAGTTTAACCTGGAAAACTCAAGGTGGTTTTTCGGACTCTTTACACGGGAGGAATGTGCACTTAGGCCCACGACCGAAAGCCACGTCAGCTGGTGGGTGAATGGCAGGATGGGGGGGCCGTGCTGGGGAGACCCTGCAGAGGGACCTTCCGGCAGGAGAAAGGGCTCCCTTTGTGCCGGCCTCCCAGCTCCTAGAACAAAACGCATTCAAATGCTTATTTACAAACGAAGGCAAGGCATCCCAGGGCTGGGTAGTTTTCCTTTATTTTGTTATATTTGTACGGGGATGAGAGCCAGATGCAGAGTGGGATTTCTTTGATCAGATTGCTCTTCTCTCTGGTAGGAAAGCAGGTCTCCAGGTGTATTTCTGTCCATAGCTGTGTTGAATTACGTTACTCTGTGGATCTCTGTGTGTGACTTTGTTTCTCTGGGTCTATGCCAGCGAGTGCCCGTATTTGCTTACTTGCTCTGTGAGCCCTGGGTCCTGACGGATTCAGCAACTCCAGGCTCTTCTACAAATTCCCCTTCCCTCTGGTCTGGCCATACCTGGAAAGAGACTGCTTCCCTTTCCTTTCTTCCTTCTCCAAGATGGGGCTTGATGAGGTTTTGGGGTGATCGTGAGGGTTCAGAGCCCCCTTTGGTGCAAAAAAGGTGACTTTATTAAAGCATGGGAACAGAACCGGTGGGAAGAAAGCGCTGCACAGGGGTTGCGAAGAGTGACCGATGATATATATATACCTTCAGGTTGGGAGGTGGTTAGGGACCATGCAAGTCTCTAAGGAATTTTGGAAGCAAGGTTTCCAGGACCTCGAAGGGCTAGCTGTTGTTAGGAAAACGTCGTTAATTACTGCTTAGTAAAACCTCAGTCACGAGACCATTCAGCTGTATATCAGAGGCCATATGCTTGGAGTATAATTGCCAACATATACTTGGGGGTTGAAGATAAAGGAGGTGTGCAAAAGAATTTTTATGTGTTTAAGGAGACTCCCAGGGCCCTGGGAGGTCAGGATAGCGTTAAACCCCAGCAAAGTGTCATCATCGAAGGAGTTGAGCTCCTAGAGAAAGGTCACTCACTCTGCCTGTTCCAAGGACTCATCAATGGGCTGTGGACAGTATGGGAATTTAATTTTTCATTTGCCTTTGTTTCCCACATCGCCATGGCAAGCACTTAAACCCCCTCCTTCTTGATGAGGGTGATATTAGGGCTCTAGGAAACGGAGTCTGTAGGTTTCTAGAGATCAGACAGTAGGTAAGATTGCCTTTTTCTTGCAGTTTACTAAGTTATCTGTAAACTTAAGGAGACTCCTGTCCCGCGTGACTGATTTCCAACAGTCAGACATTTGCTTTCTTTCCATCCCTGTTCTTGGGGAGCCAGCGGTCTCCAAGGAGTATCACACGTACCCCACCTGGCGGGGGGTGCCGTTAGCCCGTACTTTGCCCTCAGCTTGCCCTACGCTGTTCCCTAATCTCTCTAACCAGGGCTGATGGAGATGGATGGTCTGAAGGGAAGTGATGGGCAGAGGCGAGAGGGTTGCTCAGACTTCGTAAAATGGATTTCGAGTTACTCTTGAAGGGAGCTAGTCCCAGGGGTGGGGGTGGGGTAAAATCGGGGCCCTAAGTCAATGTGGAGAGCAGATGCCAATGGCCAGAAAAGATGCCCTGGAAATTTAATGTTTTAAAATACAAAGTTGGGGGGGCGCCTGGGTGGTTCAGTCGGTTAAGCATCCGACTTCAGCTCAGGTCAGGATCTCACTGCTCGTGGGTTCAAGCCCCGCGTCAGGCTCTGTGCTGACAGCTCAGAGCCTGGAGCCTGCTTCAGATTCTGTGTCTCCTCTCTCTCTGCCCCTCCCCTGCTCATGCTCTGTCTCTCTCCGTTTGTCAAGAATAAATCAATGTTAAAATAAATAAATAAAATAAAATACAAAGTTGGGGCTCCTGGGTGGCTCACTTGGTTAAGCATCTGACTCTTGCTTTCAGCTCAGGTCATGATCTCACGGTTTGTGGTTCCGAGCCCCACGTCTGGCTCTGCGCTGCCAGTACAGAACCTAGTTGAGATTCTCTCTCTGCCCCTCCCTACTTGGGCGCTTTCTCTCTCAAAATAAATAAATAAAACTTTAAAAAAGTTAAATAGACCTAAAAACAACAAAAACACTAAATCTCCTTTCAATTCCCGTGAACCCAGTTTAGCAAATGTCTCCTGAGCACCACTTAAACACCGGTAGAAGGCTTTGGCGAACGCCATCGATACCTCACGGTGGAATTAGGATCCCTATCTTACAGGACGCTGAGACTTGGAGTTGATTGGCCCGAGGTTCCAAAGCTGGGTCGTGGCAGTCCCCGAAACCAGGATTCAATCCTAGGCTCTCCATCCTTCCCTGAGCTCAGCTGCTCAGCCGTCAGGCCTCCCCAGGTCCTGCAGGGACAGAGAGTGGGGCAGCCAGAGGCTCAGATGCAGGCCTGGCTGACTGCAGCTCACACTCTGGTCTCTTCGCTCTCTGACCCACTACTCTGGGCTCCAGCCTTCCCCCGGGGCCTGTCCCCTATCCCAACTCAGGCTTCCTTTCTCCTGCCTGTGTGTCTGCAGACTCAGCGCCTGCCCTCCCTCCCTCCCCACAGATGCCCTTGCTCTCATTTCCAGCCTAACGCTGCGGGTCCCTGAGTGCCCCAAGACCTAGCTCCAGCATCTCTCCCAAGCTGCCTCCTAACTCTCTGCCCGCTGGTCCGCAGGCCCCTCCTTGGAGTCCCCCCCTCTCCTCCATCCCACTCCCACCCACCATACTCTATTCCGGTCACTTGCTTACTTGCCTTTCTCCTTCATCATCCCTCTGTGAGCTCCCCGAGGAGAGGACATTAACCCTTAAAAAAAAAAAAAAAAAAAAGAACAACTGGCGTGCCTGGGTGGCTCAATCGGTTAGGCATCCGCTTAGCTCAGGCTGTGATCTCGCGGCTCGTGGGTTCGAGCCCCGCGTCAGGCTCTGTGCTGACAGCTAGCTCAGAGCCTGGAGCCTGTCTTCCGATTCTGTGTCTCCCTCTCTCTCTGACCTTGCCCTGCTCACGCTGTGTCTGTCTCTCAAAAATAAATAAGACATTAAAAAAGAATTTTCCGATACAAAAAGTAATGTATGTTGATTGTGGGCAATACGGAAAATACAAAAACCTATAAACAAGACAGTGAATGTCACCCCCAGTTCCATCACCTGAAGGTGGCCGCGTTAAACAATTCTGGCTTATATTTCAATATTTTCCCCATGCTCACGCGTTTGCTTTGGCTTTTGCCCAGTGAAGCCAAAGTCGCACGCAAACTTTTGTATTCTGCCTTTTGGTAAACGTGGTGTATCCTCCAGCGCTTTTTCACCATTGGCTAACACTCTCCCTTACCACGAAGTGGGCGGTTGTCCCGCGCGCGGATGCCTGGTACGGGGTCTTCTGGCTGCCTGCGGGACAGGGTCCCCGCGCGGGCTCCGCCTGGGCACCTGGCGGGCAACCCCGCTCGCGCCTGCGCGCCGAGGGTGGAGGGAGTCGGCTTCGCCTGGGCACCGCGCGGGGCCGTCCGAGGGCGGGGTTTCTCGGGACAGGGACATTCTTGAGTTTGGGGCTACTTTCAGGCAGGCGCCGGCAACCGGTGCGCCGCTCGGCCTAGGTCAGAGGATTCCCCGGGGGGCCGACCGGGCGGGGCGGGGCGGGGCCGTGGGCGGGGCGCTCCAGCC
>NC_043707.1:137780759-137784058 GCF_006229205.1 Suricata suricatta
GGCACCGGGCGGGCTCGGTCCCCCTCGGGGTCGGGGCGGCGGGGAGCGGGGCCTGCAGGAGGGGCCGCCTCCCCCGGGCGTGTTCTTCCTCCGGGAGTTCAGTCGGCAGGAGGGACCCGCCTCGCCAGGCTCGGGGCACGGGCCCTGTGTCGCCCTCGGAGTGGGTGGGCATTGCAGTTGGTGCGGTTCCGCAGCTGCGCTTGGGGTGGGGAGGAAGCGGGCCCACGGGTTCTTTCGTGTCATTTAAGGTGTGGAGGGACACTTAACCTGCTGCCAGGTCAGGGCGGTAGCCCTCTCCCCCCCCCTCCCCGCAGTGCGAGCGGAGCGGGCTGCACTCAGAGCCCCGCAAGCCCCGACTAGACTCGCTGCGTGGACTTGGGAGAATCCGGCCAGTAAACTAGGTTCAGGCGGTGTTCCCCCCGCTCCGAATCACAATTGCAATAATAATAGCAATGGTAGCTCGCACTTAACGCATAGCTCTTACTCTTAAGTGCTTTACGCGGGTCCTCTTCGCTGCACTCCTGAAAGGTAGGTGCCGGTATTATCCCCGTTGTGTCTCCGGGGGAAACGGAGGTCCAGAGATGTAAAGTAACTTGCCCAAGGCCACACAGCCAGAGGGGTGGATGCGGGATTTGAACCCCTGGCACCTCCGCTTCACCCACTTCATCTCTGAGCAGATCAGTTCTGCGTGTTTGCCAGTAGCCTCCCTATCCCAGGAAGTGGGACCTGGGCTCAGGAAACAGCCAGGTGACCGAGCTTCTTTTGGCTCCGTTTCAGATAGCCATCCGAGCTTGCTTCCTCGGCTTTGTGTTTGGCTGCGGCATGTTGCTAAGTTTTAGCCAGTCTTCCTGGAGTCACTTTGGCTGGTAAGATGTATTTGGGACTTGTGGTTTTGAGGCGAGGGTGGGAGATCAGAGGGTCCGAAGTGGTGTTTCCTCACCCCTGTGTCTCGTCTCTGGCTGAAGGCTGTGGAGGATTCTGTGCGGTCTCCACCCAGATCCCTCCTGCTGGTACCCTCCCGTTGCCGCCCTCGTCAGTAATGGGATGAGCCCTTCCCAGAAGAGGGTGCAGGTCCTCGGTGACGGGAAGGGGTCTTCACAGGCCTTTTCCATCTCTAATTTCTATTAGGTCACATCTAGCGCCTCCCCCCAAGGCCACTGTAGGATTTCCCCCTACATTATGATTTTGGCCTTTTGAGCCTTCTAGTCCCTGACCTGGATATGAACCGGTGGCTTCAAGGTAAAAAGCTTTATCTCCTGTTAGGAGATCTCTCGGCCATCTAATCCTCCTTTGCTGGAGTTCTTGGTTTTGCTGAGTTTTTGTATCCAACATACATCCCTGCTTTGTTTGGACTTTGTCCCGCTTTCGTATTTTACTGTGTGTGGTATCATTTCTAAAAGACTGGAGGGCCCATAGTGCCTTCCCGACCCCGGTCTGTTTGTGGGGTCTGGTACATTCAAAACGTAGACCTTTTAAAGCCCCACGTTCTGCAGACCTGAGGAGTCATGCTACCTGTGGGTGCCTGGTGTCCCCGCTCAGGTAGGTGGCCACAGGACCTCCTCATAGAATTCAGGGACAGTTTGGCAGGCCCCAACCTGCACGCTGACTGATGGCCAGCTTGATTCCCTCGCCCCAACTTACCTCTCTTTCTCTTTGCTTTTAAATAGGTATATGTGCTCCTTGTCACTGTTCCATTATTCTGAGTACTTGGTCACAGCAGTCAATAACCCCAAAAGTCTGTCCTTGGATTCCTTTCTCCTGAATCACAGTCTGGAGTACACCGTGGCTGCTCTTTCTTCTTGGATAGAGTTCACGCTGGAAAATATCTTCTGGCCAGGTCAGTGTGTCCCACGTTCCCTCGGGAGGGGAGCAGGCGCGGGCAGTGATGTGCGCTCGCCTCCGGGGTGTAATCTCCCCGAGTGACTTTCTTTAGCCCTCTGTCCCCACTAAGCTCATTATAAAGGACAAGCAGAGCTTGTGGGTTCTGCTTCTGGATTCCAAAGGACATGTTGACTGTTTGCCTTAAGCCTTCCGTAACGAACTGACTACCTCAGAGGAAGTCCTGTCATCCTAATTTTACAGAGATATGCATCTGTTCGTTTTCTGGAACTTGAGACTTTTTGTGCACAGATGTTATTAGCAAGAACCTCTGCATCCAAAACCTACTCTCTGATAGAACTTTCCATAGCAAATTAAATAAAATATATGTGGTTCCCAGGATTTGGGAAAAGGCTGGGGTGGGGAACATTGGATCCTTCTCTGCTTCGCTTAGCTGTCCTTGTCCCCAAGGGAAGGAGGGGCATGTGACAGAGGGACACGGTAGAGAGCCCATCAGGTCTTTGCCATGGTGCTCTAATTGGGTTGTTGGCACTTGAAACAGATGAACAGCACAACTGAGGGGACTGTGTTTTGCTTATAATTAAATTTTAATGTGATGACAAATGCTAATTGCACACCAGCATGTTTCCCGAGGCTGCCGGCTTTGGCCTTGAAGAAATAGGTTAATTTTAAGCACCCACAGGGGGAGCCGCAGGGGCCAGCAGAGTCTTCTTCACTTCCTGTTTGTCACCTGTCTGTCCTCCAGAACTGAAGCAGATCACGTGGCTCAGTGCCTTGGGGCTGCTGATGGTGGTCTTCGGAGAGTGTCTGAGGAAAGCGGCCATGTTCACAGCTGGGTCCAATTTCAATCACGTGGTGCAGAATGAAAAGTCGGAAACTCATACCCTGGTGACAAGCGGAGTGTACGCCTGGTTTCGGCACCCTTCGTACGTTGGGTGGTTTTACTGGAGCATCGGGACCCAGGTACGGTATCGGATGCCACAGTGGTCGCCTCTGCGGTTTTTTTACATTTTTAAAACTTAACATATCTTACACACCATAAAACTTACCGTCTCGAGGGGCGCCTGGGTGGCTCAGGCGGTTAGGCCTCCGACTTCGGCTCAGGTCGGATCTCATGTTCGTGGGTTCGAGCCCCGCATCGGGCTCTGTGCTGACAGCTAGCTCAGAGCCTGGAGCCTGCTTCCGGTTCTGTGTCTCCTCTCTCTGCCCCAACCCCTCTCATGCTCTGTCTCTCTCTGTATCAAAAATAAATAAAACATTTAAAAAAAAATTAAAAATAAATAAATAAATAAAACTTACCATCCGGAAGCATACAGTTCAGTGGATTTCAGCGAATTTACAAGGTTATCAGTCTCTCTTATTTTATTTAAAAATTTTTTTAATGTTTATTTTTGAGAGGGGGAGAGAGAGCGCGCACACATGTGCGCGCACAAGTCGGGGAGGGGCAGAGAGAGGGAGAC
>NC_043707.1:137784158-137800160 GCF_006229205.1 Suricata suricatta
AAAAAAAAATTAAAAATAAATAAATAAATAAAACTTACCATCCGGAAGCATACAGTTCAGTGGATTTCAGCGAATTTACAAGGTTATCAGTCTCTCTTATTTTATTTAAAAATTTTTTTAATGTTTATTTTTGAGAGGGGGAGAGAGAGCGCGCACACATGTGCGCGCACAAGTCGGGGAGGGGCAGAGAGAGGGAGACAGTATCTGAAGTAGGCTTTGGGCTCTGAGGTGTCATCAGAGAGCCCAGCGCCGGCCTTGAACTCATGGACCACGAGATTGTGACCCGAGCTGAAGTCAGATGCTTAACCGACTGGGCCACCCAGGTGCCCCTGTTTATCTCCTGTAAATAGGTGCGTGTGCCCCCTGCCATGTTTCAAGTGAAAATGAAATAAAACCCAAAAGAATGGATTTAGTCCTTAATGTTTTTTCTTTTTTTACTGTGTGTCCTAAACTTGAAAACTCCTGGCGATTCTAGGTGCGGTTTTCCCATCTGCTCTGCCCTGCCCCTGCTTCTTCAGCTTAGACCTGGAGCACCCCTGTGGGGTGGGAACGGAGGTGGGGCTTCGGGGAGGTGGAGCCTTCTGCTGCTCCAGTAGATTCTGATTTTCATTAGAAGCTGCTGTTGACGAGGCCAAGGTCCTGTATCAGGTTTAATGTGAGCCAGAGTTTGGTTCGGTCTCGGGTTGCTGACTGAGCCTTGTTCCGGGGCCCTTGCCTCTTGAATCTGTTTTCTTGGTTCTTGAAAGACTTGGCCAGAGAAGTGAACAGAGTTTAGGGAACACCTCACCTCCTTGAGAAAATCCAGTCTGGGCGCCCAGGCATTCCACTGGCCGTTCGTGGTCCTTTGCGGACTCTGGAGAGAGTGCAGAAGGGGCAGGTTACCATACAGGATTTATTTTATTCTGTTTTAATCATTTGTTTAGTTCACAGAGTTGTGAGAGAGACCGTGCGTGAGCACGAGCAGGGGAGGGGAAGGGATTGGGGGAGAGCACCCTGTCAGCAGAGCCTGACTCGGGGCTCGATCTCGTGACCTGAGCCAGAATTGAGTTGGACGCGTAACAGACTGAGCCATTCAGGCGCCCAGGATTTATTTAAAAACGTTCATCTCGGAGACTTAAGACTGCTGCATTAACAGTCATACTCCCTGGGAACAAGTTGATCGTAGTCGAATCATGTAGTTTACCGTAAATGCTACCTATGTACTTAAGTGCTTTAGGACTAAAGCGTTTTCATAGCTCTTTGACCGTAGGTCTTTTTACACTGTGGCCCAGCACACACACGGATGAAAACAGAACAAGCCGTTCCCAGAGCAATACTCACTCTTACTGTGTACAGAATACTCCTGCTGTCTGTCTTGTTATTTGTGATGCACTGAACGGACTTCCGGGCTCAGTAACAGGTTGTGGACTGCAGTTGGGAGACCCTGGTGTAGGGCATGTCGGGAAGGCACACGGTGTATGCTGGCTGTGAGGACATGGGCCCTGGGGTCACTGACAGGGCCAGTCCTGGCCCTCACTCTGGCTGCTTGGCCTCTGTCCCCACACACAGAGGACAGCAGTGCCACCTCCGAGGCTCAGCGTCGGGGCTTATTGGTTGTGAAGGGCTTAGCTTGTGCATGAAATACAGTTCGTGCCCAGTGAGCAGTGATGGGAACAAGAGGTCGGAGGCACGTGCCTGGCCCTCGGTGGGAACCGCCACTGGAGGAAGGTGTGTGTCTGTAGGGTCTGTCGGCGCGGGCAGGGGCGGGGTGGTGGGTCTCCCATACAGCCCAGGAAGTTCCTGAGAACCGGTCTGGAAGGGGACTGTTGGGCGGTGGATCAGGGGGGAAGATGTGCTTAGAGTAGGGGAAACACCCAGGTAAGGAGGTGAGAGGTGGTCACGGTGGGTACGGCCCAGCGGAAGGGAGCCGGAGGAGGTGGCCAAGGGGTGGCTTTTCGGGGTTCGGGCAGGGGAGTGGTTTGAAGAAAGTGATTTTGTAGGCTCAGGTAGCAGTAGATCTTGTACCCTGGGGGGGGCTGTGGGAGGCAGGCAGCTGCAGGCTGCGGGAAGGTGCATGGAACAGGAAGGGGCAGGCTGGGGGCCCCACAGGGAGCTGCTGTCAGCCTGAGGACTGAAGTCTGAGAAGTCGGTGTTTTAATTTTTAGGTCTCTCTCACGTAAGAGGAACAACAGAAAAGTGTGTGAAAGCAAGCCACAGCGATGCGGGCTTGGCTCCGCGTGGGGGGGGCGGCGTGGCTCAGTGAGTGGTGTCCAGGCCGCGGCTCTCAAAGGCCCGACGGGAAGGCCTGCGCGGGTGTGCGGGAGGGGCAGCTGCCGCCGGAGTTGGCGGTGTCCGGACACTGTGACCCTGATGGCCTTCGTGTCCCCCATCAGGTGATGCTCTGCAACCCCATCTGTGGCGTTGGCTACGCTCTGACGGTGTGGCGGTTCTTCCGGGATCGAACAGAAGAGGAGGAGATCTCGTTAATTCACTTTTTTGGAGACGAGTACCTGGAGTATAAGAAGCGGGTGCCCACAGGGCTGCCTTTTATAAAAGGGGTCAAGGTGGAGCTGTAACGCGGCGGGAGCAGGCCAGGCTGGGCCGAGGGGCCTCCCCCTCCACGCAGCCCGGGACAGAGCCGCGGAGTGGATCGCCTGCATCGTCCTGTACGTCACCAGTTACTCTTCTGGGACCTCACTCAAGACCGAGCGGTCAGAAGGCCTTAGGACCAAAGGACCCCATCATACCCTAGCGCAGTCTGTTCTTGGGCTCAGTCAAGGTAGGACATAGATCAAAGAAGAACAAGAAGCAAATAGCAGCACTATTCAGCGGTGCCCCTCCTGAAGGGCCCCGGCGGGAGCCCAGGCCACACGCCCTGCCCCACGAGGTATTTAGTGTAACTGAGACCCCTCAGGAGAGGCGGACTCGCCCCTTGTGCTGAGGAAGGCTGCTCTGCAGGAAGTGGGGTCTGGGTGTCAGTGCTTAGCGTCAGAAATGTGTTCCGAGTCTTTAACCGAAAAACACAAACAGCACAGCTTCGACCTCCTTTCTGTGCTTAAGTGCATGAGCATCTCTACAGTTTTAAGGTAATTCTTCATAAGGCACTTTGGCTCTTAATATATTTAATCGTATTTACATATCTATTTTTTATAAATAGCGCATAAATTCAGAGGGGACTCACTCGGTGTTTATATGGACGCCTCCAGCCGGCTTGGCTGAGGGGCACCGGGCCCTGTGGCTTTCCCCGGGGCCCTGGCTCCCGCCCTTCTCCCCAGCGCGGGCTGTTCTCAGCAGGACAGGCACGAGGCATGTCAAAGGTGTGTCCTTTTTCCTTAGCGAAGAGCTGCTCCCCGAGCGCCCGCCCTGAGCGGGGTGCCGGCAGGCACCGGGAAGCGGTGCTCTCCGTCGGTCTGGGATTCCGGTCCTATTCACCATAGCTTATATTTTTATGTTTCAAGTGAAATCTGTTAACTGTTGATTTCTGTGTTCTGTTCTCAGAACTCCACCATCTCTAACGTCATTTCACACTGTCTTTTCCAAAGGGGTTTAAGCATACATCCCTCCAAAAATCAAGCACGTCTGCTTACGAAAGTCTTAAACAGGGCAGATGATCCCAGCAGAGATTTCGTCAGCATTTTTGTTTTTCAAGTTTGGGGAGAGTGGTTGGCTTTAAACGGGTGAGCTTTAGGACCCGTGTTGAATTCTGGACCAGAGAGGGCCTTGATCTCCGTGTGGAATCCTTCCTACAGTTCTGCGTGGCGCCACCAAAGCCTGGTCATGGAGGCCGCGGCGGCCCTGGCTGGAGGGCGGCCGTGCGGCCACGCCACGCTGGTGGCTTCCAGGAGCCACGTACCTTTCCGTGCCTAGACTCCCCATCCGTAGAATGGGGTCACTACCACCTACCTCATAGGGGTGTTGTGAAAACTTAGAAGAACAGCGTCAAACGTTTTTAACGCTTAGGGAAGAGAGAGTGGCATAAATGAAATCTACGCTGTGTCAGGTCACACAGACATGGACATCGGCGAAGCTGTACCGGACGCCGGAAGTGTGTGTTCAAAAGAGCATTTTACCAACTCAGAAATAGCACTTGTTACTAGATTTCATGGCCTAATTACTTTTTTTGTTCTGATGTATACCAAAGAGGTTTACGGGTTTGTTGATTACTGGGATGCCACGCGCCTGTGTGAGTGGACTCTTACCGTCGGCTCGTGAGGGCCTGGCAGCCAGGCGGCCGCCGCCCAAGGGCCCAGCAGCAGGTCCCTCTGGCACGAACACTCCCCAGGGGGCGTAGACATGCACTGAACTCTGGGAACTTGAGTTGACTCACTTCTGGCTTGTTCTCCAGACAAGCTTAGCCAATAAACCCCGTTCATTTGGATTGCAGAATGCAGGAGGGCGTGGCTGGGAAGGGGCTGGGCTGGGTCCGCCAGGATGGGACCCCGCTTTCACTCCCACTGGGGGCTGTGAGGCTGTCGTTAAGAGACGGGGAACAGCTAACGAGGGCTCCGGCTTTGTGGACAGGGAGTCTGGAGGTGCGGGCGTTTGGCGCTCCCGACCTGCTCCGCCTGCTGGAATTCACAGCGCCCCCGTTGCTGCCGGCCCCTGAGCCCAGAGGGCGGGCCTGGCGTTCTGTGGCGAGGTGCTGCTGTCACACCACCTGGGCTTGAAAGTACTTCCGCGCGTGGGACTAGGGGCCACCCGCACCCCGCCTTGTACGTCCAGGGCAGAAATAGTTACTTAGGGAGAAAAGATGAATTGCTTAGGGGCAGGATTTGGCAGGTGACTGGCTTCCATCTAGTACTGACATTTTCAGATTATTTTTAACTCCATATATTTAGCAGTGACAGTGCGTACGCAGAGAATCAGGTTAATGAAGCACAGGATTTTTGGGTAAAGGCCACGTCACCCGGTCCCTCAAATTAAACTGTCAAGAGATTACTTGCTTTCTTCATTGCAGGTTTTAAAGTGGAGATTCTTAAATGGAAAACAGGCACAGCGCAGAACGCAGCTACTTTGAAGCAGCGCAAAATGAAACGTTCTGTGAGGATTTGTAGGCTGTGGCCAGTGGTTTACAGAAAAGAGGGAGTGAGAGTGGGTGAGCCTGGCCGAAAGCAAAAGGCAGCAGACCCCACTGCCCCTTCCTCTGTATGAACTGCTGCTTGAGCCTAAAAACTAAACTTGACTAATCCCTTCCATGTACGTAACACTCGGAGTGAGCGACCCCGAGGGGAGCGCTCCTGCACCACTGCCCGTGTCTGTGGCGCAGGCTCGGGGACCGGCCACAGCTCCAGCGGCCCCGCCGTAACAGGGACAGTGAGCCACTGTCCCTTCTGCACTTTCTTACTGCCTTAGATAGTTGTGATCTCCCGCCGCGTCGTGCTCCGGCAGTGGCTCGGGGAGGGCGCCGGCAGAGGCTTGCTCTCTGCGCCCAGCCGTGAGAGCCGACGCCTCGTCCCGGGCTTGGGGGCCAGCCGCCGGGGCGACCCCACGCGCTTGCTCTAGGGGACGCCGCCCGTAGCTAGGAGAGTAACTTATGGAGTAATTATTTTACTCGTTTTTACACGCAGAAATGTTTATTTAAATATTTTAAATGGGATTTTCTTTCACCGATACAGATTATTCTTTCCAATTCTTAAATAAAACTGTACTTGGTTTCACTACGAGTGGTAGTGTGCTTGTGTGGGCTGTAGACACTCTTAAGACCCTGTCATCTCTGGCTGAGAAATGTCGGGATCCACAGCATAACACCAGATGGGTTTTGCCCATTCAATTCAGTTCTGAATTCTAACCTCTAACTAGTTCCTTACGAGTCCCTCCTGCCCTTTAGGGCCCCTGGGTTTGCGATGCTTTGGAGCGAGAACCTCAGAGCTCGGAACGCAGTGGGTGTCGACGTGACGTTCCCGCATGATGTGCTGGCCCGCTGGGCACGTGGAGGCCATTTGCTGTTCGGTTTTTGGTGTGGTTTTTTTTTTTCCCGTTTGTTTATTTTGAGAGAGGGAGAGTGCAGTGGGGGAGGGGCAGAGAGGGAGAAGGAGAGAAAATCCCAGGCATGCTCCCTACCACCCAGCACAGAGCCCAGCGCAGGACTTGAACTCACGAACTGTAAGATCATGACCTGAGCTGAAGTCAGACACTTAGCCCACTGAGCCACCCAGGCGCCCCGTCCATTTTCTGTTTGAACCACCGAATCAAGCCAGATATTTCCTTAAAATGTGACTGTGTGGACATTTTACCTCCAGAACTTAGGATTTCAGGGCATCTGGGTTAATTTTCCTTCCTAAAGCATTTGTGAACTTCTGCTGGGTAGAAAGGGCACCGTGTAGGAGGGGCGATTTCTGGAGAGAAGTTGGTGCCGAATCGTCCTGCACTGTCAGAAGAAGGTGAACACCCGGAGAAGCGGGAACCAGCTGCGGAGACGCCGCCCGCGCCCCGCCCCCAGCCGGCTCTGCTTTGCGCGTGAAAGGAGGAAACGGGCGTGCAGATCACTGGCTGGAACTTTCCAGCAGGGCCTTGCGGTCTGAGAGCGGTGCAGGGGCTGGTGCTCACACGCGGCGGGAGGCCAGGCCAGCGAGGGGAGGGGCTCGCGCTGCCCGCTCACGTTTTCCACGCGGACGGGGCGTCGCCCCAGTCCCTTGACGAGGCCCAAGACTCCGTGTGACGCAAACATGGGGAAGAGCGGCGCTTAACTCGAGCCCAAGAATCGGAGATTAAGGCCGACCGGGCAGAGGGTCTGGGGTTTTCCGCCGCCGAGTGATTCCCCTTTATGCCCGGGCAGGAACAGCCCTTCCTGAATATCCCAGCCTTGGCCTGCGCGCTGCTAAATGCCCGACCCTCAGGTTGCTAAGTCGGGCGCTCTCTCCGTGTGGGGGCCTCACCCCCGTTTTTCTGCTTGGGTCTGTGAGGGTCTTTGTTCTTCAGCGGAGGCTCTTCTTTGAGGCTGTTCGGAGTCCGGCTGTTCCCTCTGGGTTCTGAGGTTTTCTCTCTCTCCTCTGCAACACCCACTGGGTCACTCCTAAAGGGACACCTGGTGTGAGTGCTGCCTGCCACCACGCCCCCCACCCCCCTTTCACTGCGTCCACATCAACATGGCTTCTGGCGTGGGGAGGCCTTCTGGACGGCACCAGTGGGTGAGCCAGAGCCTTCTCTCCTAAAGGAGTCCCCTCTTGTTTCTAATGGGTTTTAGTTGACAAAACATCGGCAGTTCAGCCCATGTCTGTGGCTTGTGGTGACAACAGCTTTGAATGGACACTTCCCTGACGCATCTGAGCCGAGCGAGGTGCCCAGGAAGCTGAGACTAGTTCAGCTTTGTCACCAGCCACTCTAGACAGCGGCAGACAGTTCCACGCCCTCCTAGCTCTCCTCGCTCTGGTTTCCTGCAGCCCTGACCTCTGCCCGATGGTGGGCACACTTAGAGCAGATTAATGTGCGATCAGCCTGTGACAGCAGCGAATCTGTTACCGCACATTCTTCTCTCCTTCTGGCAAGGACTTTGGCAAACGCCGTGGCTCCAGTGACTAGTGATGCTCTCACTTGGAGGAAAAATCCCCACTTCTCCTGATTCAAGTGAATCTGACTCCCTTGGTGTAAGTGCCTACAATCCCGTCTTCGGCGCCGCAGCCCTCGCTGGTACGAGCAGCGCGGGCAGCAGCCGTGGCCATCTGTGATTCTAGAGCGCCGGCCACGTCTCATCTCTGGAGCCGCCATCCTGAATCGGAAGCTCACTGACCCGTGCTTTACAAACAGCCCCAGCCTGGACCGGATGGGAAAGAAAACCCGCGACGTGGAGAGACCCGCCTCACCTGGCCTGAGTCTCCGCGCCGCCGCCCTCCTCCTGCGTGTGCTGTGGAGGGTCTGGCCGCTCCTCCGGGGGCACCTGAAGCCTGTGCGGGAGAGACTGTTCCCGGGAGGCTCGGAGGCAGCAGAGCCGGCCCCTGTCTGTCCTTCAGCCCCCTCTTTGGACAGGACCAAACTGAATGGGACACTCAGGGGCCTGCCTAGGGCTTTGGTCTCAGCGATCTACTGACGGCCAGAGCTGTTCCCATGGACAGCAGCCGCATGGTGGTCAGGATGAAGGTGCCCCAGGGCCAGGTGGCAGGGAACGGCAGGACAGACACCTGCATGACGTGGATCCCTGGGACAGTCTGGGTAGGGGGACCCCGTCTGGCTTCTCTGGGGACCTGAAAGGCCATTATGACTGGGGTGTGGCCAGGGGCTGCAGTGGTTGGAGGTGGACAGGGAGGGTCCCGTAAGGACTGCCGGGCCCTGGAGTGGTGGGAGCTCCAGGCTTTAAGAAGACCACTGGCTGGGGCCCCTGGGGGGCTCAGTCGGTTAAGCCTCCGACTTCGGCTCAGGTCAGATCTCACGTTCGTGGGTTCGAGCCCCGCGTCAGGCTCTGTGCTGACGGCTAGCTCAGAGCCTGGAGTCTGCTTCCGGTTCTGTGTCTCCTTCTCTCTCTGCCCCTCCCCTGCTCGTGCTCTGTCTCTCAGTATCAAAAATTAAAAAAAAAAAAAAAATTTAAAAAATTTAAAAAAAAGAAGACCACTGGCTAGGGAATACCGTGGAAGGGCCAGAGAGGGTCAGTGACGGTGGCACAGGCTGGGGCTGCCACGGGGGACACCTGTGAGCTGAGACACGCATCGGCAGGACGCGGGTGGGTTGGAGATGGGGCGAGGGAAGGAAAGGAATCGGAAGGCTTTCTCACTTGGGCACCTGGGGGATGTGATGCCACTCCTGAGGGGCGGGGGTGGCGTGTTTGGGGGAGGAAATGGGGCTCTGCCATCGTGGGATCTGAGGTGCCCTTGACGTTGTCAAGTGGAGACCCCCTCCTCCAGGAGGGGGCAGCCGGAGAGGGGGCCGGAGCCCAGGAGGGCCTATGCCGGGGAGGGTTTGTGGGCCATCTGTGTCACATGGGGTTCTCAAGCAGGGGGCCGGGTGAAACCCTTTGAGCGCAGGGTGCGGGATGGGGAAAGGCGCTCGGACTGAGCCCTGGGGAAAGCTGACCCCTGGGCACTGAGCAGAGGGGCAGCCTGCGCGGCCGAGGGAAGCAGCTGTGGGCTCTGCCTTGGAAGCCAGAGAGGAGCCTAGACAGCAGGCACGGCCCTGCTCTTGAGCGCTAACCGAGAGGCCAAGGGCTGCAGCCAGAGGTCGCTGAGGACCACAGGCCACAGGAGCAGAGGGGGCTCAGCTGCAGGGGTGGGGGTGAGGGGAGTGTTCCAGGCCCTGGGAGAGGAGGAAGCAGAGGCCCCAATGCCCTGGAGAACGGTGCCGTGAGAAAGGACAGAGGCAGCCTCCTTCCCCCCCCCCACCCCAACCTCCAGGAGCGGGGCTCCTGTCTAAGCTCCTTTCCCTTTGCCAGAACCCACCACAGGCACCACCCCCCCACCCCCCGAGACGGGCAGAGTCAGGAGCAGGGCCTTGAAGCTAGTTTCTCACCGAAGCAGAGCACACAGAAGGCAACGCGCACAAACAGTGAGAACGAAGCTCGGTAGGTGTGCACAGCCTGAACGAGCGGGGTGGTGGCCCCCAGAATGTCCCTCCATCCAGAGCCCCCGGTCCCCACCCCGGGACAATCACCATCCCGGCTGCTAATGCCAGAGGTGGCTCTGGTTTTGATGTCTTATAAACGGAATCACCCTGCCTGTGGCATAAACGACTCAATGCAGCTTCGGAGCAGACACTGCACCTGGTCCTGGGTGGGCAGGGGCTTTCGTCACAGTAGTGCAGACGCCATGCTGGGTGTGACCTCTCAGTGCGCATGTCAGAACAGTCACTGAAAGGTGGCTTGGCAGTTCTAGAGGAACATGGTCACTGCACCTCCTCAAACTCATTTCATCTCTAGTAAAGGTGCCAAGACAACAGGGGAAGAAAGCTCTCCAGGTTGGGAAGAGGACGACACCGGAAGTTTGGAAGCTGGAGGGTCCGTGGGAACCTCAGCAGCCAGGGGCGCCCGAGCTCGGAGCGGACAGGGGGACAGGCTGAGGCCCTGCTCCCTTCACAAGACAGAGTCCTGGGGGGCCCGGGAACTGGCAGTCCCCTGGCCTCTGTCACAGGGAGGACAGGACAGAAATGGCGGGCTACCGTCAAGCTCCCTATTGCTGAGCGGCTGCCCCTCCCCCATCCCCAGTGCCCTGAAGGGAAGGTATGAGGGTACGACAGGTGGAGATGAAACCAGGGCTGCCTGCAAATGCTCCACACAGTGGCCGGCAGGAAGGAGACTGGGGAACCACAGAGAGAAGCCTTGCCCACCCCATCCCCCGACCCCCTGCAGTGAAGTGCCACCCAGCTGCTCTGAGCTTCTAGAATGCCCCGCCCCCCACTCCTAATATGAGCACAGGATCAAAGATGATCTGAAAAAAGCCTTTAAAATGAAAGACAGAGGGGAGCCTGGTGGCTCAGTTCAGCATCCGACTTGGGCTCAGGTCATGATCTCACAGTTTGTGTGTTCGAGCCCCACATCAGCCCAGACCCTGGAGCCTACTTCGGATTCTATGTCTCCCATTCTCGCTCTGCCCCTCCCCTACTCATGCGCTCCTGCTCTCTCGCTCTCTCTCATAAATAAACATTAAAAAATTCATAAGTAAAATGGAAAACAGAAACCTAAACAAAAACTTGAAGGAAAAAGATTTAAGGGAGAAAGAAACAACAAACACCTATCAGCCTTGGAGGGGTAAGAGACCATCCATAAAACAACAGAATGCTGTGGGAGAAAAAAGACTACAGTACAAAACAAGAGCTCTTGGAAATAGAAAACAATGAAATTTTAAAAAGAGCTCTGGGGAATTTTCTTCAAAAATGAACTCGATAGAAGGATTGGAAGAAAAAAGAAATCTCTCAGAAAGCACAGCAGAAAGATAAATAGGAAGATACTGAGAAGGTATATCAGCCCCGGAAATCCAATATTCCAACAATAGGGATTCCAGGAAGAGAAAAAGTGAAGAAATCAATGAGCTAGTTCAAAAAGACATGTCAAAACTGAAGGACATGGTGGCGCCTGGTGGCTCGGTTGGTTAAGCCATGATCTCATGGTTCGTAGTTTGAATGCCATGTTGGGCACCACACTAACAGAGCTAAGCCTCCCTGGGATGCTCTCTCCAGCTCTCTCTGCCCCTCCCTGGTGCTCGCTCTCTCTCTCTCTTTCTCTCTGTCTCAAAATAAACAAATAAAAGGAAAAAAAACCTGAAGCATATGAACTTGCAGACTGAAAGGACCTACCAGTTCTTCCTAATGGATGGAAGTAGACCCTCACCAGTGTGAAGTTTCAGAATGCTGGGACCAGAGAAAATTCCACAAGCTTCTAAAGAGAACAAGTAGGTCTCACCACAAAGATTAGGAATCAGAATGCCTTCAGACTTCTCAAAGACAACCTTGGAAGCAAGAAAATAATACAGCAATACCTTCAAAGGAGAATCGTTTCAAATCTAGAATTTCATAATTTGTTTGTTTGAGAGAGTGAGACAGCAAGCACTGGCAGAGCAGAGGGGCAGAGGGAGGCGGAGTCGGCGAGAGAGAGAAAGGACCTCAAGCAGGCTCCCCACTCTGTGAGGAGCTTCACAAGGGGCTCAATCCCATGACCCTGGGATCATGACCTGAGCTGAAACCAGGTTGGATGCTCAACCAACTGAGCCCCCTCCAATCTAGAATTTCAGTCTAGAATTCGATACCCAGCAAAACTATCAGTGAAGTGTGAAGGCAGAATATAGACATTTCAGACTCGTGCTGTCCAAAATATGTACATCCTGTGCACTCTTTTCCAAAGGGTTATGGAGGGTGGAGGGGCAAGGCAAATGGGAGTCCCCAGGAGGGTGGTGGAGGAAGAGCTCAAGCTGATGGCGGTGCAGCAGACCTACAGGGCACAGCCCACCCTGGGACTACGTGACCCAAGAGACAAGCACACTGAGAAGCTGCCACCAACATTCCTCTGCCACTTGAACATCTTTTGATGCCCAAGTACGGTGCTGAGAGCCTAGACTTGGCTTGACCATGTGGTGAGGCAGTTCTGCCCTCTCCTCCATGTCCCGCTGCCTTGAGGGCCCTCCTTTCACCCCCAAGAAGTGCCTTCTGCTTTGACCTATCCCAAGGGCCAGAGGTGGGCACTGTTGTGCCTAGAAGCAGAAACTCCGAGCAGCTCACTCATTCTGTGTTTTTGAGAGATGACCAGCCCCTAGTCTGCCCCGATGCCCTGAGTAAGCCCTCATGCCCTGGTCCGCTGACTTCCAGAAAGGATTTCACGTAAGGCACCTTTCCCACACACATCCTGAAGTGTCTTGGCTCCCCTGCAAACAACCGCCGGTCTCACCTGGGCTCCAGCCGCTCCTTCACCTTGGCAATGGAGCGGACGTAGGGAGTGATCTGCTTGGTGATGGTGGTCAGGTAGGCATTCTCCTGCTTCAGCTGGAGAAGGTCATGGAGCTGGGCTGTGGGGGCCAATGCCAGAGCGTTGGGTCTTGTTCGCCTCAGGTTCTTCTTGTCAGGCCTCAGACCATCTACTACGTATCTATCCCAACTACATCAGTGATTGCGTCTTTAATTAAAGAGCACCGTGAGCCTTGTGGAGGTATTCTCCTTACTGAATCCTGACCTCACATGCATCGTTTTGGGGCATTAGCAATTGTGAGCCAAAGTCAAGGGCTAAGGGGAAGAGCATGGGAGTTTGTATCTGGTTAGTGGGTAACTGACTCCCTGCGCCTGCTAACACATGGGTTAGCTCTGGGACAAGGGGGGTGCACCCAGCAGCGGCTGGGGGACCTTCGTAGATCTCCTGCTCGTTAGCCACCCGCTGGTAGGATTCCTCCCAAATCTGAAAGAGAAAGTGAGCTGGATGTCACATATGGCCATGAGTTGGCATTTCTGTCCTCTGGTGACTCGGGTCCACAGGGCACCCTCCTCCCCCGCAGCTAGTTCACTTGGTTCCAGGCAGCAAAGAGCCTCATTGCAGAGCCTGCCACATGAGGGCCTCACGATGGACCAGACCAAGCTCCTCTTTACCCTCTGCACACGTGGGGCTGCGGGGGATGGGACAGCGTCTGGGGAGGGGCTACCTTCTGGAAGGCTGCTCTCATCCCCTCCAGGGCAGCGCACTCAGAGGCGATCTGCGCGTCCACCTGGGAGGATTTGTGCAGGATGTCTCCCATGATCTCCGCCTTGATGAGCGAGTGGTGTTTGGTGAGGTCCCGATGCAGCTCCTGTACCTGGTCCTTCAGGTTCTGCGTCTCCGTCTGCAGGCGCTGTATGCGGAGACCCAGTGAGCGTGCCTCCCCCTGGAGGCACAGCCCCCAGCCAGGCGGTCAGGACTAGATTTGGCCGCTGCACTGTGGGGAGGCAGAGACAGGGACATCCCCAGCCTGCAGGTCCCTGGCCCCCGCTCACCCAATAGGAGTCCTCATAGCGGCGACAGTGCTCCGTGAAGGGCGTATCCTCCCCCTCTGCCAGCAGCACCTTGGTGCTGACGGACCGGTGCTGCGTGGGCTTTTGGACCAGTGACCCCAACATCTTTCCCACTGGGGAAGGGCAGCTGGGCCCCATCAGCACGTTGGCGCCTGAGCCCACCGCTAGCCTGAGGGGGGAGCCAGTGTCAATGCACATATGGGGGTTGGCCTCTCCCCGAGACTGCACACCAGAACCCCTTAGGAGCTTTGAAAAAGCCTGTGCAAGGCACACCCAAGACCAAGGACGTCAGCATGGTGTTTAAAACATGCCCAGGGTAACGTCAACGTACAGAAAGGGTCCGTCCAGATGTATCAGGGCTGGTGTGTAACAAACTTTGTGCACCCACCCATGGGACTTTGAGCATTTCACCTGACGCCCAGACTCCCCTGACTGGGGCCCGGGAGTCCTGGCACGTACATCCAGCTCAGGCACGGTGTCCTTCTGGACGTCTGGCTTCCAGACTAAGGCCTGAAAGTCAGGCCTCCCCCTAAGCTGCCTGTCCCCTTCAGTCCCTAGGCGCCGTGGAGCGGCGGTTGGGGACAGCCCCGGGGTCATCTCTGTCCTTCCCTAACCAGGCTCTGCTTTGCCAGGTCTGCCAGGGGCTTCTGGTCCCTCCATCTGGGGATGGCAGCAAGCAGTCTGTCCCACTGCCGGGTACCTCATGCCACCCCCACACCCCATCCCGGCCCTGGTGGGGAGGGGGGCGCCCCAGCTGCTCACATGTTGGTGCCGCCCCCGGTCCCCTGCGCCCGGGGAGGCCCCAGCAGCAGCGGCTCCAGGCAGCGCGCGAACTCGGCGCGGTGGTCACTGGTGATCTGGGCGGCGGGACCGGATGGTGAGGCGGCCTCCTCCGTCCCAACACCCCGCTCCCCCACCCTGCGTGGCCCGCACCTTGCTATTCTGCACAGGGCGGAGGCGCTGAGGCCGAGTGACGATGCCCTGCAGTCTCTCCATCAGTTCCTGCAGCGGGAGGAGGGCGCTCAGGCCCCGGGGAGGGTGGGCTGGTGGGCACGACAGTGAGGGCCCACGCCACCAGGGCAAGGCTGTCATTGGCACTCAGTCGGCGTGTATTGGAGCCTCCAGCCCCTCCCTGGGACTGTCCCAGAACCCCCACACCACCCCAGCCCCCAAATCCATAGGAATGTTGTGGGTAGTAGGACTTGATAGACACTTGACACTTTTGGGGGGAGTGGAGGCTCACACATGCTCCCTTCCGGGCGTTGCTGTCCTTTTAAAAGCAGCTCAGCTGGCCCCCAAATGGTTTGCAGATGGCGGTGTGGAGGAGGGGAAGGTAAACCCAGAGAGCCCTGGTCCGGCCTCCGGGTGGCAGGCTGCCAAGACCTGAGGTGGGAGTCTGGGTTGTGCAGGGTGGGCTTCTGATGGCAAGCGGGGAGACCCCTTGGGGGCCAGGACTCACATAGCCCAGGTCCAGGAACTCAGCCTTATTGGCCAGGCTGAGAAAGGAAGAGCAGATGACCAGGTGAACCTGCGGGCGGGACACTGCTCTGTAGCTGGCAGGAGGGAGGCCTCTGGCTGGGTGCCCAGCCCTGTACCCCCAGCTCCCCTTACCTGCAGGGTGGGCAAGAGAGTGGCCAGGTGGGAGAGCTGCTCCTTGAAGGCCTTGTCCTTCTCTTCGTATTGGCTGGGGGAGGGGCAGGCAGCCTCATCTCCAAGGGGAATGCTGCCCCCCAACCTGGGGAGGGGGCTCAGAACCCGGAAGTTCTCCCCACCCACCAGCTTTGTGCATCCTTCCCTGGCACCCTGAGCCACCCTGCCCTCCCCACCCACATGTCTTGCTCCCCAGGGTGGGGCAGGGTCTGCCCAGGTCCAGGCAGGGAGATAGGTGTCTGGAGGCCAAGGGCCAGGGGGTGGAGACCCCACCACCACTCACCTCTGCACGGCCTGCAGCAACAGCGCTTTCCTCTCTGCCAGTTTGTCCTGGGAGGGACAGCCTTCTTCTGACTGGACAACCTCAGCCCGCCACCTCCCAGCCCGGCACCCCCCCAGGCCTGGGCCCAGGCCCCTCCCAGCCCAGGACTCACCCAGGCCTGGGCCCCAGCCCCTCAGCAGTTCAGCTGGCTGTCCCTCCAACCTCCTGGCTCTTCCTGCCTGCACCCCTTGCCTGGGAGCCCTGGTGCCCTCACTGTAAATGTCAGCAGCTCCTGGGCGGAGTGTTCCCTCACCCCCCTGCACCTCTGGCACCAGCCTGGGGCTGGAACTCTCCTGGCCACTGTGATAAAGTAATTCTTCGACCTGCCCCGCTACACTGGAAACTCCTCGAGGCGGTGGGGGGAGTGGTGGCGGGATGCTGTGGGTACCAGCTCGTGGCTGATGAGGATGCTTAGCCTATGGCTGTCGGGTCCCCATCACCCCTCACCTGCATGCTGCCAAAGAGGGCATGGATGGCGGCCTCCTCCTCCCCTGCGCTGCGCCGCACCTCCTCCACCATCGCCTGCAGCAGCGCGATGGCCTCCCGGGTGGCCGTCTGCAGGGCCTTCACGGCCTGGGAACCGGGGGCGGCCTCAGCCCTGTGGGCGCGCACACCCCCTGCCCCGGCCCGTGGGGGCCCCCACCCCCGCCCCGCCTCCGCGCTCACCA
>NC_043707.1:137800260-137801576 GCF_006229205.1 Suricata suricatta
GGCCCGGCCCCCACCCGGCCCGCGCACTCACTGCACTTCGGGAGCACGTCGCGGCTGCGCTGGCCCAGGGCCACGATGTCGTGGCGCGCGAACATGCGTGCCCGGTGCGTCTCCTCGCGGCAGCGCGCGCACAGCGGCTGCCCACACGTGTTGCAGAAGTACGTGGTCTCCGCGTCCTAAGGACAGAGGACCCAGCGCAGCGTCAGCGTGGCCACGGGCCCAGGAGCCTGAGTCCCCGCGCCCGCACGTGTCGAAGACCGCGTCAGTCTCAGCCTCGGGCAGGCACGCGACCAAATGCAACCCTTTTGTGTAATCCTGACGCTCGAATATACCCAGTTTACCGATGAGAGTGAAGCGGTTGGGGGGGGGAAGGGAGAAACATTTTACCTACAACAAAATTTTGTTTGAAGGCTCCTCGAGCCCTCCTTGGCACCCTCAACAGTGGCCAAATGACGGTGCCCACCCTGGCCATCTGGAGTCACAACTTGGCAGAGGGAAAGAGGGCCTGCTGGTCCCCTGCCCTGCGCAAGACCTGGGGCTTTGACCCCAACGATGGCTATGTAAGCACAGACCCAACTGTGCTTTTCCTAACTTTGGCATTCAAGGCCATTTCCTCCCCTGCTGTCCCTACCTCCAACCCCTAACCTCTGTACCATCGGCTCTCACATATTCCAGCACTTGCCCAGAACACCCCAAGCTTTTGGTCCCACAGGGCTGTCCTCCTGGCTCCTGGAATACCTACCTACCGGCTCCAACCTTCACAGCCCAGCCTGAAGCCGGGCCTCAGCTCCTCTTTCTTAGACTCTGGGAGGGGGCCAGGAACAGCCGTCTCCAACAGCACATTGTCCTCATTGCCCCTCCCCCTCCCCTCCCCCTCCCCCCTCCCCCCTCCCCCCTCAAGGACCATCCCAATTGCACCCTAAGTTTGGGAACTGGTAAGCTCTCCCCAAATGGACCCGCTTTAACCTTTGCCACTATCTGGCTAGTGCCTTAAGTCACTTATCCTGGACCTCATTCTCCCCACCTGTAAAATGGGGCCTGCATTTGGGATCCAGGGTGACTTGGGTTTTGGAAAGTCCACGGATGGAATATCCCTCTAAGGACATGTGGGGCGCATGCTGGGAGCCCCTGGACCTCAAACCTAGCACGCCCCCTCCCCACTCCACCCCCGGGCATCCCTGCCTGCTTGCCGCACTCCAGGTCACAGTTGGCACAGTGCACCACCTCCATGCCATCCCCGGAGCTGTCCACCAGGAACTGCAGCAGCCGGTCCACCGGAGGGAGCCCGCTGGGGCCCTTCACCACCGTCTGGTGTC
>NC_043707.1:137801676-137805857 GCF_006229205.1 Suricata suricatta
GCTGGGAGCCCCTGGACCTCAAACCTAGCACGCCCCCTCCCCACTCCACCCCCGGGCATCCCTGCCTGCTTGCCGCACTCCAGGTCACAGTTGGCACAGTGCACCACCTCCATGCCATCCCCGGAGCTGTCCACCAGGAACTGCAGCAGCCGGTCCACCGGAGGGAGCCCGCTGGGGCCCTTCACCACCGTCTGGTGTCTGTGGAGAAGCCGCAGAGGAGACCCAGATGCCCCTTCCCCACGACTCCCTACCTCCTTTCCCACCCCCCACATTTCATGCTGGGACTAAAAATAAGGCCTGGCGCCTGCTATAAATATCTCACCCAGTGTTGGCTCTGCCCCTCCCTCCCTCTGCCCAGTCCTGGCTGAATGGGGGGGCCCATGGGGTTGGTGGGCTTCAACCCTCCCCCCCAACCTCATTTCGTGGCGTTGCACAATTCTAGGGCCAGCACTTGTAACCTGAGCCAAAGTTACCTGCTTTTGTTGACCTAGGACTCAAAGGGCCCCCCCAAGTGAGCTCCCGGCAGTGTTCTGATTGTTGCGGGGAGATCCCACCTTGCCCTCCTCTCGCCTCCTGGCTTTCTAGAGGGGGGCTTTCCGCCAGTAACTCCGGGCCTCGGTTCACCTGCTCTGTATGGTGGGCGGGAGCCCTCCAGTTCTCCAGCTGAGAGGTGCGGGCCGGGGGCAGCTGCCCCTGCCCTCCCTGCACCTAGTCCCCCACCCAGACGGGGCCAGTCTCCCCGCGGGTGTGTGTGTGTGGGGGGGGTGACCGTTGGGCTTTGGGACACTCACTGGCACAGCGGGCAGGCGAGGCGGCCGTCGGTGGCGCGGCCCCGCAGGCAGCCGGCACAAAAGTCGTGGAAGCAGTCCAGCAGGCACGGGCGCTCGAACTGTGCGCGGCACAGCGGGCACAGCAGCGGGTGGCCGCTCGCGGCGCCCGGGGCCTCCAGGCCCTCCAGGGATGGGAAGATAGCTCCTGACATCTTCTGGGAAAGCTCAGGAAGGCGGCGGGGCGCGCACGGTGCGGGGGCCTGGCCCCTCTGCCCGCGTGCGGCTCCCTCCTCTCCACCCCGCCTGGCCCCGATGGGGCGTCCTGCGGTCGTGCAGCGGGGACCGCGTAGGCCCGGGCTGGGGTCTGGAGCGCCTGGAGCAGGGAGAGCCGGCGGGAGGCGTGCGGAGGGGTCGCGCCCTGTGCGCGCTCCCCGCCTCTCCCGCACCCCCTTGGAGGCCACGGAAGGTCAGGCCGCAAGACCGGGCAATGCGTCCTAGCCGACGGCTATGCTCCCCCGCCTCCACTTCGCCCACCTCGCCTCACTCCCACCCCAGGAATTCCCCTCCCGGTGTCCTCTGGGTGACCGGCAGGCGACACCCCTTCCGCGCTGGGCCGCAGCCTTGCTCGGGCACGGTGCTCCCGTGCGCCCTTCCCAGGCCGGCCGCTGCGCCGCGACCAGGGCTTCTGCCACGGCCACTCGGCGTCTCGCCCCGAGAGCAGAGGGGGAAACGCAGAGGTTGGAAAGAACCGCGCGGCGGAGCGGGGGCCCGAGGCTCTAACTGGCCCTCCGCCCGGACCTGAGCCCGGAGCCCCGGGGCCGGAGGAGCCTGACTGTGGGCTCCTCGTGGGTGCCGGGGCGCCCTGGCTGGGCCGGCGCTCTCCCGGCCGACCTCGTGGGCCACGGGCGGGTCCGCGGGTCCCCATTTCCTCCACGGCCAGTTGGGGGCGCCAGAGAGCAGCGGCCGCCCCTCCGCTGACCGCGCGTGGAGGGCCTTGGAATCCCAGGCCTCCCACTGGCTGGTTGGGATCTCTGGGCAAGCGACTACCTCTCAGAGCCTCACAGCTCGGGCGAAACAGGGCCAGCCCCTCGGCGATGCGGGAGAGTTTCGTGGACTGAAATGCGCCTACCAGGCTTCTAAATAATTAAGGCCCCAACCCCCATTACCAGCCATGTTCCCCAAAAAAAGGATGAGGTTTGGGAGGAAGAGGAGCTTCTGAGCCTTTAAGGCAGAGCTCCCTCTGCTGTTCTTGGCCTGGCCGGTCCGTGCTTATCCTGTGTTATTTTCTCCAGAGTGCCTCCCATCCTTAGGTCATTTTCTGCCTTCTCTGTACGTGTTATCCTGAGCACTGGGAAGGCAGCCTCTGTCTCGGCCCCTCCTGACATCAGAGTCAAGCCCAGGGACTGCCCCACAGAAGGTGCTGGGTAAAATCTTATCAGTTAGGAAAAGTTATGAGATAATATTCAAGCTGGGTTTTGAAGAATGAATAGGAGTTTGACAGGGGGAGAAAGGACATGAATTCTAGGTGTAGACTACCTGTCCTCTCTCTCTTTCAAGTTATTTATTTATTTATTTATTTCTAGACAGAGAGGGCTCGAGCAGATGGGCAGAGGGAGAAGGAAAATTCCAAGCAGGCTCTGTGCACTGTCCGCCAGGAAACCAAGAGATCATGACCTGAGCCAAAATCAAGAGTCGGAGGCTCAGCCAAGTGAACCACACAGGAGCCCCCAAACTACCTGTTCTCTTAAAGGTTCTCTCTGCCCCAGATTCCATTTGTGCTCCAAGGCATAATACCTATAATAACAACAGCTAATTTGTGGGCCAAGGTACTGTTCAAAGTTCTTTCACTGGTATTAACTCATCCAGACAACAACCTTAGAAGGTAGAAAATGTTACCCTAGTAAGTGGTAGAACTGGTATACGAAGCTGGAGGCGACTTCATAAATGAATTATGCAGCAGTTTCCTTCTGGAGGGGCAGTAGGAAATGGATGTTCATTCTGGTACTCCGGCTTATGTAATCCATCCACTCATGTCTTCATCTGTTACTAGGTAGCTGCACAGGTCATACATGTGGGAGGGAACACAGTAGCCAAGGTTAACCAAGTATAAACACAGACAAGTACAATAATGACAGACTGGGCGAAGCGCGCCAAAGACAATTGTCAGGATGATGTGAAGGAGGGCAGCTGGGAGGGGCGGAGCTGAAGGCACACTAGGGTCTTCCTGGCAGAGAGGGGCACTGAGCCTGAGTCCTTGCAGGATGAGAAGAAATCAGACACAAGAAAAGCCAGAAAGAGTTCAAAGCGGAGGGAGCAGCAAGTATAAGGTCCCAGAAGTCAGGTTAAATGTCAAGCAAAGGAAAGGAGACCAATGTGTGTGCAGACGCAGGAACTCCGGGGTGAGGTGGGGCTGAGGATGGAGGAGGGGATAAGGGGCACGGATTTCAGTGTGGGGAGAAGGGTGAGGGGTGGTGGAGTGGGGTTCTGGGGGTGAGGGTGGTCCACTTGACCCTCTAGACTGGAGAAATCAAGAAGGCCACTGTTCGTGAGTCAGGAGTCCAGGGAGGGGTGGAAGCCATACACACAGACTTGGGGAGTTGTATTCAAAGGCATGATCTTGGGTCACACCAAAGGCCAAGTGTAGATAAAGATGGGGGGGGGGGCTCTGTGCACTGCAGCCCTTCAAGTCCAGGGAAGGGGAGAGAGCAGTAAGGAGATGGAGAAGGAATGAGATGGGAGAAGCAGGAGACCCCAGGTCCTGCCCTCCTCCCCCACCCAAGAAAGGTCAGCAAGGAAGAAAAAGTGACCCACAGTGTCAGATGCTGCTAAGGAAGCCGGAAGAGGAGGACGGAAACCTGACCTGAGTCCTTACCAGGGGGACATCACTAGTGACCTTGATGAGAGCTGTCCTAATAGCTGGGGGCCAAAAGCCTGACCAGAGTGGGTTTAATGGACAATGGGACGGCAGTGCACGGAGAGGCAACTCTTCCAAGAAAATTGGTGTAAAGAGATTGTCTTTCTCTGTCTCCTTTTCTCTCTGCCCCTCCTCCACTTGCACGTTCTCTCTCAAAAGTAAATGAACATCAAAAAATAGTAATAATAAGAGGGCGGGTTTGGCACTTCCTTAACTGGTACAACAGGCCTGAGTTTAACCCTAGACCAGTCACCAGTCGTGGCACTGCGGTTCCTTTAACCCTTGTAAGCCAGGATTGGACTTTTGACAGGGGAGGCCGTTGCAGCCAGGGGAGGGGAGAGGAGGGTGTGTGCAGCTGGGTGGTTACAAAGAAGGACCCTAGGATGTCACTGATAAGGACAAGAGGGGGTGAGGCTGGGTGGAAAGCAGTCCAGTCAATGGATTGTTGGTCAGGGGTTGAAGACCCCTGCTACTCAGCTTGGGTGCATAGTCCACCA
>NC_043707.1:137805957-137813104 GCF_006229205.1 Suricata suricatta
GCACTTTGTGGGCGGAGGAGGCCTCGGCCTGGGGCGCGAGAGGAGCCCCGGAGATCGCGCCCAGGCCGCGGCTCGGGTTCGGGCCCCTGTCTGCGGCCAGCGGGGAGCTGGGGCGCCCAGGCTACGGCCTGAGCCGGCTGGGGCCCTGGGGACCGCGGCCGGCGGGAGGCAGCCAGAGTCTGGGCCTGGTTACCTGGGCGGAGGGCGGGGAAGAGGTAGGGGCCTGCCACCCTCGGGAGTCGCGTATCCGGGTAGCCTGTACCCGGGACTCGGGGACGAGTGGGAATGTCCACGGAAGGTGGTGTGGCCGGCTTGCTTTCAGAGAGAGGCCTGGGTTTGAGGACCCTTGTAGTGTCCGTGGAGGAAGCAGCTCCTCGGGGCGCACCTGTACACACCTTTTTTTTGGTCTAGGGCAAGGCCCAGCTCTGTTCAGCCCCGACCGGGCTGGGACTGGCCGGTGGCGCCCTCAACGTCCCTCGGCCTGCAGCTCGCCCCCCTCGCAGGTTGCGTGAGCAAGTCGTTTTCCTGCCTCCCCTTTGCTGGGACACCGTTAACATTTTCGGCTTACCTACTCTTTTTGTGCCAGCGCGGGCTTTTAATGCCTCTGTGCATTTGTATGCCTTTGGTTTAAAACCTTGTTGGGAGGTACGGAGCCCATTGTGGGCAGGCGTTTTACTTACTGGGTGTATACGTCCGGGGCTAGCTCTTAAAGCATCCCTTTTGGTTGCTACCAGGAAGAGATGTCTTAAAAATAAATCCGTGATTTTCGGAGTAGCTAAAATGGCCAGTTGATCCAGGCAAGTCGTTGATGAAGTCTTTTTAAACGTGAAGGGAGACGAGGTGTCTTGGAAAAGTCTTTTTTAGACTCTAAAGCTTTTTGCAGTGGAACTGCAAGAAGGTAGGTCAGGTGGTGAAGTGCTGTGTTCAGTGATGTTGGAGTTTGCAGAGGGAGAAGACTGAGCTTTGTGAGAGTAAAGGAACTCCTTGCAGGATGTGCTCAGACCGATGGTTTAAATCAAAACCTAGAAATCGACAGTAGTGTTGTAATTAGAACCGAAGTCTGAGGCTTATTCTTGTCCCAGCCTGGGTAGGTGTGCTTTTGGGACCTGCGGTTTTCAAGAAGGCAGGTGACTTGCTAAACCGGATCAGGACCCTCGTCTGGAGAGTTAGGACAAGAGTGTTTGTTTCAGATTCAGTTTGTGTTAGGTGTGCAAGGCGTACTTTATATGCCTGCCCTAATCCTGGAGTAAAGTACATGCTAATTCTAGAAACTTTTTTGGTTTTAAGTTTTATGGTAACTGAAAGGAAAGGCTCCTTTTATCGTTGTTCGTAAGATAACAGACTTGCATGCCCAGAGGAGACGGGGGAGGCTGGAAAGGATAAGTAAGTCAGAGTGCTAGGATTTCCCCCTCAAAAGGGCATGACTTCAGGCCCCTAAAGCAGTACCCTTCCTGGGTGTACCCCTCAGGGGGTCAGGACAGGGTATCTGGCGATCCTGCAGTGAGCACAGCTCCACGGGTTTTGCCGTTGTGTGGGCTTTTCCATCCCTGGCAATTTTGGTTCGGTTATTCATTTATTCATTCATTCATTTATTCAGTGGTTGGGGGAGGGGCATGCCGGTGGTGCCCTCATCCGTTTATCATTTGTGTACCTTAGAAAAAGCTTGTGGCGAAGGGGGGCAAAAAAAAGAAGCAAGTTCTGAAGTTTACGTTGGACTGCACCCACCCCGTAGAAGACGGAATCATGGATGCCGCCAACTTTGTAAGTTACACCCTTGCTGCCCTCTGGGGACAGTAAGGGACCTTCTGAGACGTTGCGGAGAAAACCTGCTGGAGCACGTTTCTGACCCCCTGCTCATGGGCGTCTGGGTTCTGGCTCCGCACAGTCTGGTCACTTGGCTTCTGAGTCTTGCTTTCTCTTCGTGCGTATCGGTGAGGAGTAAAACGTCAGTGCTAGGAAGCCGCCTCGGTGCCTTCTGCCTCTTTCCTTTTACTTCCAAAAGTGATTTTCCTTCCGGGTCCCCAGGCGATGGCCAGTGCCGCTGGGTCCACCATCCGCTTCGCACCTCGGTGTGTAGAAGCATGAGCCCAGGGGCCCGATCCTCCCGGGGCGAGGGCTGTCTCCACGGGGCCTGGCTGCTGGGCTGTGGGCATTGGACACACGGCAGCGTTTCTTCGAGCTTTGCATTTTTTATTAGCTATCAGGGCTTCAGTGTTATGTTCAAATATCCTGTTTGCTGACTTGTAATTGGAGCTTGTTTTTTACCATATCCTGTTCTATACTGATATTTTACCCCGATATTTGGCCCTACAAAAATTAACCTCATCCCCACATTTTGATTCTGCTACTTGGATTTACCAGTTTACTCTTTTCCTGTGCAGCAGCCATGTCTGGGGAATTTGGACTTTTTTTTTTTTTTTAAATGTTGATGTATTTTGACAGAAAGAGAACACACCTGTGAGCAGGGGAAGGGCAGAGCGGGTGAGGGGAGGAATCAGGATTCAAAGCCTGATGCAGGGCTCGAACCCACAAATACGAGGTCATGACCGAAGCCAAAGTTGGATGCTTAACTGACTGAGCCAGTTGGACATTCTGGAATTCAGACTTCTTGTGCGGAGGATCTTAAATTCACCTTCGCTCTTTGCCAAGATAATATTACAGTGAGAATAATTTTCAGGTGACAAAACCTAGAGGCTCAGCCTGTGGCCACCAACACCAGTGAGTGCCCGTAACTTCTTGCGTCCCTGTTCTGCAGGAAGCCCCTTAATCGGCTCCTTAGTCTCTTCTCTGTGTAACAGCGTCGTCTTTTTTCTGGGGCTTCCTTTCCCTCCTAACCTCTTCCAGCTTATGTCTGATGGCCCTCCCCCGGCTATCACTCATGTGTAATTGTTTTTCCTTCTAGAAGCCTCCATAGGATTAATAAAAAATACTTTTAATCTAAGATGGACGATTCAAGGTTTCTGACTTAGTTACCCTACTCCACCCTCAGTTAATATGCAGTGTGTCGGAGTACCCGTGTACGTATGTGTTTGTAAATTGATTGAGAGAGAGCGCGGGAGCATGCTGGGCAGAGACCGAGGGAGACAGAATCTCAAGCAGGCTCCATGCTGTCCGTGCAGAGCCCCAGTGGGGGTCTCAAAGCCATGAAACATGAGATCATGACCCAAGCTGACATCAAGAGTCGGACACTCAAGTGACTGAGCCACCCAGGCACCCCAACCCTTGGAGTTTTTAAATAGAGGGTTGTATTGATTTGGGGCTGGAGGGATTTCATATCATTGTAGCAGCAAGAGAACCAGAGTTGTCCCTTGTGGTGTGTTTTTTTTTTTTTTTTTTTTTTTTTAAAGAAGTGAGGTCTAAGCCCAGGGTGGGTCTTGACCCCATGACCAAGAGTTGCACACTCCACTGACTGAGCTAGCCAGGCGCCCGCGGAGCCCTCCTTTTTGACCAGGACCCCTGAATTCACCCCACGGAGGCGAAGGACCCACGCAGGCTCGCCCGGGGGTTTGCCAAGGGTCCCATCTCGGCTCCTGCGCTGTTGCCCTTCTGCTGTGCCAGGCATGGGGCCCCGGGGCTGAGGTACAGTTGTTTTGGTCTCTGTTTTGCTCCCACTACTGGGTTGGAGACTGACTTTCTCTCCTGGTACGGAGGGCAGTGTTCTACGCTCCTTAGACTCCGAGTTGTCTGTACTTTGTAACAGTTTGGCTCTAGGTTTCCTGGCTCCTCTATACTGTTGACGCCTCAGTCAGGCCTTTTGTGTCGCGGCCACATCTGACCTTGTGTGGAAGCAGTCAGGTGTGTTCTCGCTGGGATGTTGCCACGTTCAACATCTAAATAGACGCGAGTAGTGCCGTCTTCTAATTGCGCTCATAGATTTCAGACCTTATGTTAATAGCTAAAGATGTGCTGTAAGTATTTTAAAAAGACAACATTTGAAAAATCTTCAGGAGTCCTGGGTGGCTCAGTCGGTTAAGCGTCCAACTTCGGTTCAGGTCATGATTTCACGGTTCGTGGGTTTGAGCCCCGCGTCCGGCTCTGGGCTGACAGCTCAGAGCCTGGAGCTGCTTCAGAGTCTGTGTGTCTCTCTCTCTGCCCATCCCCCGCTCGTGCTCTGTCTCTCAAAAGCGAATAAATGTTAAAAAGAATTAAAAGAAAAACACCTCTTCAATCGGTGTTAAGAGGACGAAACAAGTGGGCAAAGCTGTCGCTTCCCTAATCGGTCCATTTGGCGATTTCCACAGGAGCAGTTTCTTCAAGAGCGAATCAAAGTGAATGGAAAAGCTGGGAACCTCGGTGGAGGGGTTGTGACCATTGAAAGGAGCAAGAGCAAGATCACTGTAACTTCTGAGGTGCCTTTTTCCAAAAGGTACGGGACCGACGAGTGTTGCTGCCCCCACCCCGACAGGAGTGTTGGTGCCCCCTCCCCGCCCAGTCATTTGTGCTCTGCTTGGATCTCTTAGTTCCCGGAGCAGGGTGCAGCGCACGGAGGTGCTCCGGGAATGTCCTCTGGGGGCTGAAAGCATTCAGGTTTTGGTAGTTTTAAAAATCTTCTTTTTCACGGGCTAAGGCGTATCAAGCCTCCTTTCCCCGAAGATCACAGTGGGTGGAGAGCTTTCGGTCTCCTTGACTGAGGCCTCGTTGACGGCAGCCTTGCGCTGGCCCGGTTCTCTGATCTGTGTTCCCGATGAGCGTGCCTTCGTGTTGAGTCTGCGCTGTTCCCTGCAGGGGCCGGCGGCGTCGGGTGCGCTCTCAGGGTCCCGCTGAGGCCATCCTTCTCCATCCTAATTCCCGTGGGCCCGTTCTTCTAAGTCGGAGACCCAGTTCCCTTGTCCTGCAGGGTCGTATGGTGGGAAGGTGTGTGAGGACAGATTGGGTGTTGTTCAGCCTTTGCTTTTAGCTTTAATTATGGCCAGTCAGGAGGTGACTTGCCGTTGTGTCTGGTTCAAGTTATTTTATTTGTTCAGAAGGAGATTTGGTACCAGGAGAGAGGGTGCAGCCATAGGGTGTCCAAGCCCTACAAAGCCTGCAGCCCTGGGCTTGTGCAGAGCTGGTGGGGGAGGTGCTGCGGGTGACGTGTCCCCACGGGCCCCAGGCCAGTCGTGAGTGGGGCTTCTGACACCTTTCCCGGCTGCAGATTGTTGAACCCCCCCCCCCCCAGGGCAGGAGGTGGTCCTGATCGCTTTCCTTTCTGGATGATAATAGTTTGCTTTTCTTCAAGTGTTGTGGGGGTTCCTAATCTAGAACTTTTTCTTGTCTCCGCACTTCTGTAGCTTTTTACCCATTTTTCCAACGTCCTATTAAGAAAAAATGAAGAAATTTTCAAGAATTTTTATTTGTAATGAGAGAGCAAGAGAGGACATGTGCGAGCCAGGGAGGGACAGACAGACGGAGAATCCCAAGCAGGCTCTGCGTTGACAGTGGAGATCATCCCCTGAGCCGAAATCAAGTCAGACACTGAGTAACTGACTGGGTCACCCAGGTGGTTTAGCTTAAAAATTGGGGGAAATTTTTCTATTTTTAATTTATTTTTTGATTTTTTTAGTGTTTTTTTTATTTTTGAGCGAGCGAGAGAGATACGGCATGAGCAGGGGAGGGTTAGAGTGCAAGGGAAGCACAGAATCCAAAGACAGGCTCCAGGCTCTAGGCTCTGAGCTGTCAGCACAGAACCCGACGCGGGATTTGAACCCACAAACTGAGATCGTGACCTGAGCCGAAGTTGGACGCGTAACTGACTGAGCCACCCAGGCGCCCCTGTTTTTAATTTTTTTTGATGTTTATTTTTGAGAGATAAAGAGAAACAGCATGAGTGGGGGAGGGGCAGAGAAAGAGGTAGACACAGAATCTGAAGCAGACTCCAGGCTCCCAGCTTCTGAGCTGTCAGCACAGAGCCTGATGCGGGGCTCGAACCCACTAACCGTGAGATCATGACCTGAGTTGAAGTCAGATGCTTAACCGGCTAAGCCACCCAGGTGCCCAAAATTGGGAAAAATTTTAAACCACCTGAACTTTTGAATTGGCGACCTCATCTGGATACGATATGGTAGAAACAGTAAATGACAGAAAATATTTTTTAGATGGAATGACCAAATTGGTTTATTTTCATGTAGGGAAAGGTGGATAGGATTGAACTAGGATTGCACTGAGGTCTTCACATCCTTTGTGAAGATTGCTTTGTTGGCGTGAGTAACGCTGTTGAACAGAATTCGTTTCTCGGAGCCGGGGAGTGTGTGGGTTCGTTACTGTTCGGGTCCTTGCTAACGGGCCAGCTTGCCTGTGCACCTCTCTGGTCCTTGTGGCGGCCTGAAGAGATGGGCGGTAAGTATCAGGAGGCTCGTTTCACGGCGGGGGAAGCGGGGGTTCGGAAAGGTTAATTTGCCCAGCCGGGACTTTGCTCGGTGGTCTGTTCCCTCTTCTCTTCCGGGTTGGGAAGCTGCCCCAGGGCCTCATCCGTAAACAAGTGAGAGAGGGGACAAGATCGCAGGCTTTGGGTAGTCGGGATGTTGAGCACGGCAGCCAGTTGATGCCTTTACATAAATGGCCCATTTTTTAAGCAGTTGCCGGGGTGGCTGCTTAGCTGTCCCCAGTCAGGCTGACAGATTAAGACCGAGGGCGGTCACTTGTGGAGGCGGGCTGAGGGCAGCAGCGGCGAGGTGGCGTCCTGGCTCCCCTTCCTGGCTCCCCTGAGCTGAGCGGGGAGCCTCTCCTGGCAGAAGTGAGTGTGCAGACCCGCCCTCACAGACCGGACCCTCGGAGCAAGGTTTGAAGCTGTGAGGTGAGGTACGGGAAGTAGTTGGGGCGCCTTAGAAACCCCGTTGTTTCTCCATAGAAGGTACCAAGATCGTGTGCTTAACCGCGAAGTTCCTACCGTGCTGCTTCCTCCAAGGGTCACTAAGAACCACCTTAGAGGCGTTGGCGGCCGCCTGCGTGGCAGTGATCTGAACGCCCGTGTTGGGGAGCGCCGGTGCCCGGCCGTGGGTTCTCAAGTGTGCTTTCCCTGCAGGTATCTGAAATATCTCACCAAAAAGTACCTGAAGAAGAATAACCTACGTGACTGGTTGCGCGTGGTTGCTAACAGCAAAGAGAGCTATGAGTTGCGTTACTTCCAGATAAACCAAGATGAGGAAGAGGAGGAAGAGGAGGATTAAAA
>NC_043707.1:137813204-137815592 GCF_006229205.1 Suricata suricatta
AAGCGGATGACCTGGGTTTGCAAATTGCGCTTGTGTGTTGCATTGCTGTTCGCCTGTAGTGATGATTAGTTTGGTTGTAGAAAATAAACCCTGAGCTGGAATTAGCATATACTTTTTTTTTTCCCCAAACTGCTCCCAGATTTTAAAACTTGTAATAAAATTGAAACTCACTGGTTTTTCTATGCCTTTTTGAACTCTTGTAATTGAGTCTTGATCACATTTTATATTAAAGTGGCTAACACGTGGCTACTGTTCTTGCGCAAGCCTTTTATTTTTTTCAAGGATTGGCACGTTAGTCTAGCGACAGATTGTTTTCCTGCTAATTGCTGTCCCAACAGGGACCTTGGTCGTCACTGAGGCTGAGAAGAAAACGTGTCCCGCTCTCTTTACCCTTGGTTGTGCCTCAGTGAGGGTCTGGGGTTGGTCGTGATGGACCTCGGTGTCAGATCCAGAGCCTAGAGAATCACTTGGCAAGCAAGTGACTTTTTCTGACGGAGCGGACGTAACGCCCATTATGCCAGCTGTGTTCAGACCACGTTCAGACCACTCTCCTATTTACCTCTTGACTGATGACCCACCTGCCCAACGGGAACCATTCCTGGCCCAGGAACAGAGTGGGTGGGGCACGGAGAGGTTCGGGCTGAGATTGTGGCTCAGAAAAGCCACGGAGTAGGAAGCTGGCCCGGCCTTGTTCTCCCCTGGTTCTGGTTTCCAGCACCACTTCTGGGCCGAAGGTTGAGTATTTTCCTTTCAGAAGCCTCAGTGACACCCACCTTTTCCTGTGACATTCAGCGGTGAAGGTGTTTTTTTCTCAGTAGTGTTACCTTCCCATCTTTTTAGGAAGAGTCAAGCACTGAAGTACATGGGTCCTAAGTTCACCCGTGGCGCCTGGTGGACAAACTTGTGTGTGGGACACACGGGGCATAGTGGGGATCTCGGGCACACCAAGTACTTTTAAAGATAAAGCTGATCACAATTATCTGGGGGTATTTGTTTATTTTAACATTTTACTTTTGAGAGAGACACAGAGCATGAGCGGGGGAGGGGCAGAGAGAGAGGGAGACACAGAATCAGAAGCAGGCTCCAGGCTCTGAGCTGTCAGCACAGAGCCCGACGCGGGGCCCAACCCCCCGACTGTGAGACCATGACCTGAGCCGAAGCCAGCTGCTCGACCGACGGAGCCCCCCAGGGGCCCCTATCTGGGGTTATTTAGACCTCAGCCCTTTGGGAGGATACTTGGCTTCTTGGGAGATGAGCAGGATTCCAGCGAGGTGATAGACTGATCTGTCCCCTGGTTGTCACCTTGACCTCAGGATAGCCTAGACATTGGCTTTAGCAGCCTGCTTTCACTTCCTTCCTCTTGCTGCTGAGGTCCTTCTTGGGACTTCGCGCCAAGCTTATCCAGTGTTGGAAGCAAAGCATGGTGCTGCCCGCTGCCCCTGAGGGGGGCATACACCTAGATGTGTGGGTCATTGATGAGATGACAGATTCTGCAGTACCATGGGGACAGATCTCTTCTTGCTAATTCTGGACAGAGGATGGGGCTGGCCAGAGCCGGAAGCTGGGGAGAGCCTGGGTGGGGTCCTGCTGGAGGTATTGGCTGACTTGTAAGTCGGGTCTTCTTCTGGGTTCTAGGTTGTGGAGGATGCGTCCCCCTCTGGAAGGGAGGAAGGTGAGGAGGAGGTCTGCTTGGTGAGGAAGAGGTGCCGAAGGAAGCCAGTGACGGGCAGCCTCTTTTTTTTTTTTTTTTTTAATGTTTTATTTATTTTTAATACAGAGAGAGACAGAGCATGAGACAGGGAGGGGCAGAGAGAGAAGGAGACACAACTGGAAGCAGGCTCCATGCTCTGAGCTAGCTGTCAGCACAGAGCCTGACGCGGGGCTCGAACCCACGAACGTGAGATCTGACCTGAGCCGAAGCCGGAGGCTTAACTGACTGAGCCACCCAGGCGCCCCAACGGGAAGCTTCTTAAAGGATGCCCCCATGCTGCTCATCTCGGGCAGCAAAAACTCAAGAATTTGTAATCTAGACATTTTCCCATCTTGCCTATCTTTGGGAGGATCTGAAAATTCACATTCTTTTTTTCAAGGCTATTTCTGGCCAAGCTAAAACCGTCTGTTAATGCTGCGCTGACCAGCAGAGTTGGCTGCTGCCGTACCTAGAACCCAGAGAGAACCTACGAGATGATTTAAGTCTTAGACAAGCATGTCCTCAGGTTCAGGGCCATGGGGCCCAGAAGTCTACCGTTTCTAGAAGCACCCCCAGCAACCCTAAGTGATTTGGGTTCAGGCAGGGCAAGGCCCCCCATATTGAGAAACAGGCTCCAGGTACAAGGGAGATCTTGGTGCATAAGGGCCATGTAGCTTTCATTTTATTTTTATTTATTT
>NC_043707.1:137815692-137823285 GCF_006229205.1 Suricata suricatta
CTCCGGGCCGGGGCGCTGGGGCTCGGACTCCTGCTCCGCCCTCCCGGCCGCGGGGTGCCGGGGCCGTCGCTCCCGAACACTTTGGCCACCGGCCTGCCTCCCAGGGCCGCCGCCCCAGCCCTCGCCGGCCCCTCTGAGAATTCAGTATAAGCAGGGTTTGTGCGTCCGGGGTAACCTTGCTGGATCATCCTTCACTTAACTGCTCACCATTTGTTTGGGACGGCTCTCTCCCTGGCACAGCTGGCCAGGGCCTCACCCTGCCAGCCAGCCTCCCTCCCTCCTGGTAGACTCTTCTCAGCACCAAGCCCATGGCACCTTTTGGGCTCCTGAGGGACTTGGGGGAGGTCCAAGGGCCTTCCTGAGCCCAAAAGTGCGCTGTCTGGCCCCTGAGTGCCTTGGAGGGAGGGCGGATGGGACATTCTACCCCCTGGCTCTTGTGCGCCGGGATGGGAAGGGGAGGGCCCTGCAGGCAGCAGGCTCTCCCCCAGGTTGCTTCCTAGCCAGGGGATTCCCACCAGGTGGTCCCGCCCACTGGAGGGGGCCTCCTCCCCACCCCACACTTGTTTGCTTGCCTTAACAGCGACTGGGGCCCTTAGGGGAGCCTGGCCTCTCTGCCTTTCAGACAGTCCGGCCAAGTTTTCGAAGAGCCTGCCAGCTTTAGGGGAGGGGGATGAGGTGGCCCCTTACCGGCGGGGTTGCTTGCACAATAGTTGACTGTTTTGTCCTTCGGTGCAAGGAATTAGGCCCATTTTCTGGGAGGGAACACAGAGGCCCAGTACAGGCACTGAAACCCCATGGCTATTCCTCAGGAGGCCTGCTTCTCCCTAGGCTGTTCTCAGGCCTCCTCAGTTTCCCAGTGGTGCTTGGGGCGGGGCCCCTTTGTGGCACTGCTGGGCCAGTGGACAGCTGAGCATGCACCAACACTGAGCCCAGATGGGGTCCCCTGCCCCCTTGCCCTCCATACTCCCTGCTCCCTGGTTGTTTTAGGTCTCAAAACATGGGAGGGTTGATGGGCACACCTGCCTCACTCTGTTGGGTCCCCGTCAGAGTCACCTCCCCACTACCTGTTCTCCCTGCCCATTGCTCCAGGGCAGGGCGAGGTGAAAGGGGGAAGTTGTCCCTAGGGTCCCTGCAGGGAAGAGGTCCTACTCTGGGCCCCCCTGGCCTGGGGATGGCGGCCCCACCCTTCTGCGAGACCCGATGTCCTGAGCCTTCCCAAACTCCCGGCTCCCTCTCTGTGTCCCTGGCTCCAGGCACCGTCCTGTGCTTCCGTCCGCTTCACAGCCTCCTGACTAGTCCTCACTGGCCACCCTGCACTCAGCAGCCAGGTCACCTTTGTACACACGAATCAGACCCAGATGCCTACTGCTTGGATGGATCAGTAAGCTTCTGGTCTATACCACCTTCGTCCACCCTTCCTGCCACATTCCCCAACTGCAGCCGCACTGGCTTGAGGCTTCTAGAACCCCACCTCCAACTCCAAACTCAGTCCTGCCCTTGAGCACTGGCTGTGACCTCTGTCTGACCTGCTCCTTTCTCTGCTCCTGGCTGTCTCCTCAGGGAGGCCCTCCATGACTGCCTGGCCCAAGTGTGGCCCCACCCCCGTCACCCTCAGGGCCCATTTTATTTTATTTTTTATTTTTTTTTCTTCTCAGGGCCATTTTAATGCTTTATTTTCTCGGCCGCACTTCCCGCTCCACCAGGTTACTTCTGTGTCGATGGGCTCCCCGCCTCGGGTGTGACTCCTTCCATCACCTGCCACCCCCTGCCGTGTGCCTGGCGTCTGGCACCCTGGGTGCTCAGGAGATGGTGTGGTCTCGGTGTCTGAGGGCTGGGAGTCCCCTGCTCAGCCCTGGCCTCCGGGCACGGTGGCAGCTTCAGCTTGGGCCTCGTGTAAGGGCCAGCCAGCTGGCCCCCTAGCCCTCTGTTGCTGGCCTGTGGCCGTTTGCCTGAGCTTGAGGCTGTGACCGGCTGGGACCTAGGGCCAGCTGCTTCCAAAACAGTTTGTGGGGGGAGGAGCTAGTGTGTTGGGCGCAATCACGCTGATTTTTACATCTGCAGCCGCCGGGCTCTTTTCTTGTCAAATCTTTCCTTCCATACTGTGCCCCACCTTCCTCCCCTCCCCGCAGCCGGGTTCTTGTTTCCCACCCAGGGCTCTGTGTGACCAGCGCCCTGGCACTGAGGCAGGTGGGTGAGCCTGCTTGCAAGAGTCGGTGGGGAGGGTCCCTGCCTCTCTGGCTCCGGCCCTGGCAGCTGCCACATTCTGCCGGGAGGGTGGAGGGCTCGAGGGTCAGATGGATCGTGGCTCTGCTTGCCTGAGCCCGAGCAAGCTCTCCAGCCCCTCCACCTCGGTGTCCCCACTTTTGGAATGGGGATGTGGCACCAGCTACCTCACAGAGGGTTATTGTGAGACAGTGCACGTGGAACATTTAGGTCACAGTGCCCAGCACATAATAGGTGCCCAATAAACTGTGACCACTGTAATTAGCACCATCCAAAGGGGGCAGTTGACCTGCCTTTCCCAAGGAAATGCTTCTGCGACCTGCACCCTCATCTCGTAAGCTGGGGGCAGGGGGGCCTGGGCAGGAGGAGGGCTGAGGGTGTGATGTCATTGGGGGCTGGAGGGAGAGAGGGTGTGGCTCTATGCTCCTGGCCTTTTCCTCTAAAGTTCCCAGCCCGGTTGGCCCCAGTCAATCCCTTATAGCCAGAGGAGTGGGTTTCTCAGAGCTGGTGAGCCCAGCCTCGCCCCTGCCCAGCGGTGTGATCACTCTGACCCCAAAGACACTTGACTGGCCCATGTCCCCATGCCCACAGGACTGACCCCAGTCATGTGAGATTCTTAGGCTTCCTGAGGCCAGAATCCAGGAAGGAGTGATGGCCATGATTCCCAAGGTTCATACCTTCTTAGCTTACCCCACCCCCTTGGGGACGTGTGGGTTTCGGGGGTCCCAGGAAGCCTGTATTTAATACCATTTGTTGGGGGAGGGAGGGAAAAGGACTAGTGTGCTTTGCCCAGCGCTGTGACCTGTGGGATGTTCACTTCATCCCACATCGTCTATCATTTCCTAGTGTATTCAGTCTCCAGCCCTCCTGTTAGTCCACCCACCCACGTGTGTGCGTTCCCAGTGAGCATGTCTTCATCCAGCCATGCAACCAGCCAACTGGCTGTACACCCACCACATCATCCATCCATCCCAGCCACTCTCCACCCCCCACCCACCACCACCCTCCACCCATCCATCCATCCATCCTTCTACCCACTCTCCATCTATCCATCCATGATTCATCTGTCTGCCCATCCATCCATCCTGCCCACCATCCATCCACCATCCATCCACCATCCATTCATCCATCCATTCACAGTTCATCTGTCCATCCATCCATCCATCCATCCTACTCATGCTTCATCTACCACCCATTTGTCTGTCCATCCATTCATCATCTGTCCATCCACCATCCATCCATCCACCTACCTATCCTATCCACTCTCCATCCACCAACCATTGTCTATCCATCCATCCATCCTACCCACTCTCCATCTACCATCCATTCATCTGTCTGTCCATCATCTAGCCATCCATTTATCCTGTCCACTCTCCATCTACTATTCATCCATCCACCATCCCTCCACCATCCACCTCCCCGTCCTTCCATTCTACCCACTCTGCATCCATCCAGTTACAATTTATCCATCCATCCTTCCACAGTCCACCTGCCCGTCCATCCTTTCATCCATCCATCTGCCTCCCCAACATAGATTTATTGAATATCTTTTCCAAACCAGGTAAATGGTATCTAACGTTCTGCCTTGCCTTTGGCTCTGTCCCTATTTCTCTCTCCCTCTTTTTCCTTCTCTGTCCCCATGTCTGTCTCACTGTCTTCCAGAGTGCTTGCCTCTGCTTCTCTCTCTCTGGCTATCCCTCTCTTTCCCTGTTTCGTTGGCGTCTCTCCCTGACTCTCAGGCGTGTCTCTCTCTCCCCTCCCTCCTTGTCTCTCTCTCCTCCTTCTTGCCTGTGCTCTGGGTTTGCGCGGGGTCCCGTTCCTGCTTGCCCTGGGTCCCTGCCCTCTGCATCCTCACCTCTTCCCCCCACTTGCCTGCCCAGAGTGCTCAGAACTGACGCTCTCTTTGATGAGATGCCAATGAGGTGATGTCTGGGTTTCATTAAATGTCATAAATAAATTATTAATCCTCTGTTGGGCGGGTACTGACCCCCCATTATCAGCAGAGGGCCTGTGGTGTGAGGGTGCTCCAGGGACTGGTGGGGACCTTAGTCTTGTACCCCCTCTCTTGGCCAGCCCTAGCGTGGCCTTGGGAACCCCTGGCTCAGCAGTGCCCAGACTGGAGACCCCCACCCTTAGGGCCCCGGGCTCCACCTGCCGTCCCTGAGCACCTACTGTGTATTTCACGGCATCAGAGTCTCCATCGCCCCATGGCGTTGCCAGGCCCTTCTGAGGATGAAGAAGCAGGCTCATCTGGAAGGAACTGGGGGCGACCTGCCAGGAAGGGGTGGTCGTTGGAAGCCTGCACTCCCCTGGCCACCGGGTGGCCTTGTGGTGGGTTGGGGGTGGAGGACAGAAGGAGCCTCCTCCCCAAGCCCCCGGGGAGGATGGCGGACATCGAGCTGGGTCCCCATTGCTGGCAGATCTGCCTGCCTTTCTGGAGCCTGGCAGTGGAGCTCTCGTCTCTGCTCCTGGCTTGGGCCCCCAAATCCTTCGACCATCCCCAAATCAGATGACCTACCTTCCCCTCCGCAATCCGATCACCTTGCATTTGCAAAGCTGCCTGTGGTGGTGGGGGGGGGTGGGGGGGAGGCTGCATTATTGCCCAGAGGAGGGGGCAGGAGCTGGGCAGAGCATAACCCGCTTTGGGGGTGAGCATGTGTGGACTCTCTCTGACCTCCTGGAGGGACCCTGTGGAACCTTCCAGACCAAGGGCTGATCTGAGTCATGTTGGTGTCCCAGAGTGAGGCCCGAGCTTGGCACCAAGGCCTTGCTAAATAAATATGGGGAAGTCTGAAATCTGGTGGGTGGGGGCAGGGGGTGGGGGGGAGCTAGGGGAGGCTCCAGTGCCCGGAGAGGGGCTGGGGTGAGGACCGTGCGTGGCGGTGGGAGCCACCTGTCTGGGTTCCTTCCCGGCTCTACCACCTGGGGGCCCTGAAGCTATGTGGGTAAGTCAGGAAACCTCTGAGCCTCAGTTTCCTCATCTGCAAACGGAGGTAATAACGGGACCATCTCAGGGTTCCTGTGCGAAGGAGACGAATTGGTACAAATTAACAGGTGACCTGCTTCAAGCCCAGGGCAGGTGGCCTGTAGTACTTGGCTCAGTGAAGGGCACCAGAGCATGTGCAGGGAACTGGGGAAAGGGCTGTGGGGCAGCTTAGGAAAAAGCAGCAGAGGTATCTCTCTTTGCCCTGCTCTCTCCCCCCGCCCCGCCCCGCCTGTCTCTGTCTCTCAGTCTCTGAAGCAGCTTCTCCCCTTCCCCCCTCCACTGCCCCCCAGCCTGCTCAGACCTGGAAGCTCAGGAGGTTGCTGAGATAACAAGGCTAATGGGTCCTAATTATAGCCCAAGTTGGATCGATGGAGCCTCAGCCCTGGAGGGGCAGGGCTGGTGCGGGAGGGCACAGCCGGTGGGCCAGAGGGCTGTGGGGGTGGCGGCCAGGAAGGGCCAGGAGCTGGCGCGGCACAGAATCCTGGAGCTGATCGTTCCTGGACCCTCACCTCAGGGCGAGTGGGGTCCCCCCTGAGGAGGGGGTTCGGGGTGGGGGCTTAGGGAGCAGCAGACGGGCCCAGGAAGGGTTGCTTGGATGTGACTCCGAGGGTCTGGTTTTCAGAAGCTGGCCTGCTGTTGCAGAGGAGGGAGGGCGGGGGGGACGAGGCCAGGGTGAGGCCGGGGTGCCAGGGAGTCAGGAGGTGATGGCAAGGAACGTCTCAGCCCCGGGCTGTCCCCAGGGCTGCCAGAATCTGTGCAGGGAGAGGAAAGGTCTGCCAGAGACGGGTGGGCAGGGTGGGGTCCTGAGCCTGGGGCTCCAGCTCTGGAACATTCCTGGAGGAGGGATTTAATCAGGCAGATGGCCCTGGGCAATGAGGTCTTCTGGGAATGGAGGAGGGGTGCTGTCCATGGCAGAGGGTCTGTCTGGGGCCTTATCCTCTGAGGCTTGTTCTGGGCGTGGATTAGGGCTAGAGTGTGGGGCATCGCCTGACCCCTGCCCTCCACCCGGGGAAGATAGCCTCCCCACAGCCACCTGTTCTTCCCCTTGTCGGCTCTGCTGGCCACCTGGCCAGTCAGTAACGGTGCACTGAGCTGGCCTTCCCAGGCTGGGAGACCGCCCTGGTGAGGGAGCAGGGGACTCGGGGAGGTGGCAGGAGGGAGAGAGTCCCTCCCGATTGCATCAGCCTCAGCCTGTTACATAACCGGCGCTGGGCACTGCCAGGGTGCAGGGTGGCTCTGCCTAGGCAGTCTCCCCGCGGCTTCGGAGGAGGAGGTGGTGGGGGTGGCGGTGGGCAGGTGCAGATGGACAGCTGTATCACTGCCTCCAGACCCTGCCATTCCAGGACGACTCTTGGGTCCCTGTGCACGTTTTCAAGTGGTCTGAAAAATCCCTGCCCCTCCTCTGCCAGGGCTAAGAGGGACAGGATGGGACAGGGTCAGCGTGTGCTGACCTTGCCTCGGCCTGGCTCCACTCAAGACCCCGCCCGCCCGAATCAGACCCCTGGGCTGACCTCCTGCCACACTGCTCTGCCCTGTGGGCCATGGCCCCAGCCAAGGCCTGGCAGCTGTGCCCCTGTGCCAGGCCTGGCAGCTGTGCCCCTGTGCCAGGCCTGGCAGCTGTGCCTCTGTGCCAGGCAGGACCACTGAGCAGGGCCCGGTGACCACATTGTCCGAAGCAGCTCGAGGTCCTGCCTGGAGTCCGCCTCTCTCCACCCCTGTGCCTGCCCAGCCAGATGGGGAGGCTCTAGGGCTCGGGCCTGCCCTGCTGCCTATCCCCGCAGACTCTATGGGCCCCGGCCACCCTGGAGGGGGGCAGAGGAGCAGAGGGGTGCCCAGACAGTGGTGCAGCCCCTACCTGCCCCTGCTACAGAGGTGGAGCGTGTGGAAACTGGCCCCAAAGGGCACTCGGGTGGGAGGGCATCCGCCTGGCCACTGGGGTCACCAGTACCCTCTAGCTGCACCCATGTGACCCTGGGGACTCTAGGGGACAGGGCTCCCAGGCAGGGGGTGAGGGGAGACTGGTGGGGAGGGCAGGAGGCCAGATGTTGGTGTGTCCTGCGGGTGCACATGCGTGTCCGAGCATCTGTGGCGGGCATGTCTGCACTGTGAGGTTGGGCGGCTGGTGGGGTCAAACCCACGCCGAGTGGTCCAGGCTTCCTGGGCTGGGTGCGTGTGAGCTCAGTTTCTTTTAACTTAATTCAGTGGGGATGCCCTACCCTGTTTCCCAATGAGAGTCCCCTGGGCACCCTCCTCGGGTTGCAGACCCGCTCTGGCTGAGATCCCCTCTCGTGTGTCCCCCCAGCCCCCGCACGGCCAGAATCCCGGGGGGCTCTTCTCTCTGCTCCTCTGGGCACACTTGAGCAGTGAGCGGGCTGGGGTAGGAG
>NC_043707.1:137823385-137843513 GCF_006229205.1 Suricata suricatta
GATGCAGCATCTGTCTGTGGAATTTCACATCTTCCTGGGTGCCCAGCCGGAATGTGCTGGCAGCCTGCAAGTGTGACGTGTGGGGGTGTGCGCGCCGGCTCGGGCGGGAGACACGATGTGGTCTCTGAGCCTCACCACGGGAGGGTCCTGGCGGCGCCTTTGTTGGTCTCCCTCAAACTCCGGGCACTTGCTGTGTGGCTCCACGTGGTCCCGGGGTGACGGGACCCAGGTGTCCCCACGGTCCTGCATTCACAGGCCATCTCCTGGCCACACCGTGGGCCTCTGGAGGGCACAGGCAGGCCCTGAGCCCTCCCCAGGGCCAACTGGAGAGGGCTGGTGGCTCTGTGGGGCTGCTTCTGCCCTGGGAGCCGCGTCAGTGGCTCACTTGTGCCCAGAGCACTGTCCCGGAGAAGTGGGGACAGGGGGCACAGCCCGCCCGAGGCCTGGGACTCCGCGAACGAGCTGTAGGGCAGAGGCTGTGAGGGCTTGGGAGGGGCCTGGGGGAGGGCGTGGTCTGCAGGGAAGGGGTGGGTGCTGGGGAGGCCGGTGGCAGTGACCTGGCAGGTGGGCGCCTGTGGAGCTGGCTGTCCCACTGGGCTCTGTGTCCTCCTCTGTGTCCCTGGGGGCCTCCCTGAGGCCAGGGGCAGAGTGACCCCCTCCTGCTTCTTACTCTTCCAGAAGAAGAAGATGGTGGCCTTGGAGGCTTCGAGGACTACTTCCCTGAGGAGCCCGTGGGCCTTCCCAAGAAGAAGAAACCCAAGAAGCTCAAGGAGAACAGGTCCAAAGGGAAGCGGAAGAAGAAGGAGGTGCGTGGGGGTCAGGCTAGCTGGGGGTGGGTCGGGGCCCCGAGGGGCTGCTCTGCCTGGGCCTGCAGAGAAGGACCTCAGCTCCCTTGCTGTGTGTGTGTGCGCGTGTGTGGGCGCGCATGTGCGTGCGTGTGTGTACGCGTGTGCGTGCGTGTCTGAGAGCTGGATTTGGGTGCGAGACCCCAAAAGCAGTGCGCACAGAGCTCCGCAGGCCGGATCTGAAATGCCCTGGCCTCGTAAGCCGGATGATCCAGCGTCATGATCTTTCTGCCCCGGAGATCGGAGGTTTGGGGCTGGTGGGACCCTGGGAATCAGGGACCGACCCACATCCTGGCCGCTGCCACTGCCCTTACCCTGTGGACGTTGCCGGAGGAGGTGGAATCCAGGGTCCTGAGGCCTCGTGCTTCCCTGTACCCCCTCCCCCTCCCAGTGCTGCCTCAGCTGGTTTTGTGAGCCCCAGACCTGGGTGGGAGGCCCAGTGCTCTCTGTTCCTCGGTCTCAGGCTTTTAGGTTGAGTCTGCCTGATCCCTAAGTGCAGATGGAGGACCATCAGGGGTACCCTGGGCAGGGCTGGATCCTTTCTCTCCCTCCTGGGCACAGGGTGCAGCAGGACGCCCTCCACCCCCACCCCAGGCCAGGAAGGAGGCTGGAGGTGGGCAGTGTCCAGGCAGTGGTGAGGCCCGAGCTGGGCTTGGGGGAGCTCGGCATCTGGCGGGAGGAGGGGCCTTCAGAGCCTGGGGGGGCTGGTGCTCGCCTCCCCCGCACCCGTGCTGCTCGCTCGGGTCCCCCCTCACTTCCTCCTCTGGACCCATCTGCACATGTTTGCGTTTGTGCAGCCCGTCTCTCGCTGCGGCCCGAGCTCAGCCTCTGCCTCTCCCTCCCTCGCTCTCTCCTTCTCTCCATCTCTCCTCATCCAGGGCATTTTCCTCCCCCCTTCCCACCCCTCACATCCTCACCTGCTCTCCTTCCTTCTGCTTCTCTAAAGGGGCGGAGGGCCGGGTGGATGGAGGCCTGCGCATGACCAGGAGCCGCCTGGCAGGTCCCCAAGGTGACCCTTAGGTCATCGCTGCCCCCTCCCCTGTACTCCTGAGAGTCTGGCCCTGCTGGCTGTCAGATCTTGGAGAGTCAGGAGCAGGCTGCAGCAGCCAGACAGCAGTGTCTTGGTGGCCGTGTGCCCCCCACCCATCCGGCCACCTGCCTGGGTTCCCAGGACATGGGGAGGGGGATTTCACCCCGTGCTTCTTGTTATCTCTAGTCAGGCAAGATAAGGCAGTGGGCGGAGGCAGAAGAAGGTGGGCATTTTTTTGGGGGGGCCAGGGGTGGCAGGTGGGGGGCAGGCAGCAAGTCGTGGATCCTGATTTACATAAAACACCCGGGCTGCGGCCAGAACCTGAGCATATGTAGATGAAGCTCCTTGTCAGACCCAGCGCAGGAGGGAGAAATGATTTCAACCTGTACTGCAGCGGTTACCATAGCAACCAATTATTCAGTGCTACATTATAACTGTTTATAACATTCGTGAATGGGCAGGCTCATATTTCATTCTTTCTTTTTCCCTCCCAATCTTGAAGGACCCCAAATTGAGAATGACCAACTCTCTGAATCTTTCCTTTTGAGTGTAAATGCCTCCTTTATCGAGAGATGCGGGGTGTGTGTGCTGAGCGCTGGGAAGCTGGGAAGAAGGAAGGGAGAGGGAGATGGGAAGGCTGGATAAAAGGCATCTGCAGAGCTGGGAAGAGGACGGGCGGCTGGGGACTGCCCACTTGGGGTCCCCACGGCCTTCATTGCTGGCCTGCTGTGCCCTCGGTGGGTCCGGGGGTCAGGTCAGGGAGCCCTCCTGCCTACGCCCAGCTCCTCACACACACGGCCTGGGCGTGGTGATTAAGGTGGCTGATGGATTCCGTGGGGACTCCCGAGTTCACTAAGACTCTTCTGTCACCAGGTGCCCCCCCTGTAGTCATGTCTGGGGCTGCCCCAGCCCAAAGAACAGCATCAAGGTCAAAGCCCCGACTGTGACCGTCACTGATGTTCCCAGCTTGTAGTGTGGCTTGGGACTAAGATTGGCTCAGGGCTTTATCAGGACATTATTGCTCTGTGCCTGCGTCTCTTCCCCTGAACCTGCCTTGTCCCCAAACCCCTTCTGTAAGTTCCAAGATACTGGACCGGCTGGCCCACCCCTGGTTCTCGGTCACTCCTTCCTTCGCACCACTGGCTGGGGCTGCATTGCTCCGGGTCCTGCGTATGGGTCACTCCTCTTGGTGTTGTTTTCAGAACCACTTGCTGCCCTTCCTCTCGCCCCTTTCTCTGCAAGCTTTTGGGGGAAGAAAAAGGAGGCCTGGGTCTTGAAGGGCCCAGACAACTGGATGCAGAGATAGGCCGTGGGTACAGGCTTATTATGTGAGTGGGAAACCAAACTTCGAAGACCAGCCAGCACCCGCGCCTCACCCCGAGCAGGCAGAAGGGCCTGGATGGTGTCATGGTGCAAGTGGGGGTGGGTCCAGGCCCTGTGAACTTTTTGGTTGGGGGGATAAAGCACAGCCTGCGGAGGATGAAGGAGCAGGTGGTGAGTCGGGAGAACTGGGGAATCAGAGCTTTCTTTCTGACGGCTTTTTCCAGGGCAGGTAGACTGTGGAGGAGAAGTCTGCCATTTCCTGTAATGAGGGGCAGCCACCAGCACCATCATCCCGGGGGTGGGGAGCCACTGGGGCACGGATGAGTGGCATATGTGCCCGGCGAAGCTCTAACTCATTCCTTAAGTCGGAGCCTGGCCCTCCTGCTGTGTCACTCAGCCCTGGAATGGAAGCTGGGCCAGCCCTCTGGCAGTGCTCTGCTTGGGGCCTTCCGCTGCCTGGCCCGGCCTCCATGGCACACACAGACAGTGAAATCTGCCAGAGCCCTCCCCCCTTGCCTGCTCCCTCTGGACCCCGAATTTGGAGCTGTGCTGGCCGCTCCTGGTACGAGGCAATGCCAGCTTCAGATGTCCTGGTCAGCCTTCCCTTGGGTGTTGCCACAACAGCCTCTTCTGTGGACATTAGGTTGCCCGACCGCAGGTAGCTGTCACCCCGATGCACACACTGGCTTTGCAGTTGGCTGAGCCGGGTCCTGAACGTGCAGAAATGAAAAGGGTGAGGCTGGTGTGCTCAGGTCTGTCATCTGGCTTCCAAGCAGAGTTGGGGTCATGGGTGCTTGGATCTCTCCCATTTCGAAATGGTTTGGCCTGGCCTGCTCTCACACCCTCTCCTTTGTTCCTTTTGAATCCCCCTTTCATAGATGAGGAAGCTGAGGTCAGGCCCCAGTGACTTGCCTAGTTCTGGGCAAGCGAGGGACAGCAGTCCTAGGCATTCTGTGTCCTGCAATCTCCCTAGGGAGCCCCAGGATCCACGGTCAAGCCACTTGGGTCTCAGCTGAGTGGATACCAGTCATGGGTCCACCCCAGGGCAGCTTGAGGACCAGCCCCATACCCCGCACCCCGGCGGCCCCACAATCTCTGTCCAAGGTGCTGAAATACACAGCGGCCTCCTATTCTGTCCTTACCTTTGCTGGGGTGAGGGCTGGGGGAGAGCCTGTCTCTCAGGTCTCTCTGGAAGGGTAGTCTCTTGCAGCTGGCCGAACTCTACACCCTCGGGGAAACTAGATGTCCCTATCTGACCTCTGCCTCCCCAAAGGACTGTGGCAGAGCTGGGAGCTGTGGTCCCAGGGCTCTGCATTGGCATCTGCCCTGGGAACACCAGCAAGGCTGTCCTGCACCAGGCAGGCTCCGGCAGTAGCCAGGACCAGGTTTGCCCCTGGGGCCCCAAATGGCGAGTCAGTATTCTGGGAAACACCCAGTTCCGGAAAGGTGCTGAAGCCCTGCTGTCTGCCATGGGCCAGCCAGCACACTGACTTAGCGGCTTAATGAGCATAAAAGGTTTGGGAGCAGGGATCCCAATGGGAGAGAGTCGGGAAGTGCAGGGAGCCCTTGGGGGCGTCCTTTCCCAGCTGTATCTCAGGAAGAGCCTCTTAGCGCTTACAGTGTGCCTGGAAGGGGCAGAGATCAGGTTAGGCCTCCCCAAGAGCCTTCAGACAGACCTCTGCCCTCGCTACCCCCCTTCCCATCTCCCACCTGCCCTTCTCCCTCCTCTCCTTTCCCACCTCCTCCCCACCTCCTCGTAGGCTTCTCTCCCCACAGAGCTGTTTCCCACGCTCATTTTCCAGCTCTCCAGTTCTCTCCTCATCTTTTCCATGCCTCCCTTTGCTCACCTTGAAAACAGTAAACAGCCAGCTCAAAACTGACAACCTGCACGAGGTAATTGGAACGTCAGTGCCCAGCCTCTCCTGCAGACCCAGGCCAGGAGGGGGCTGGGAAGGGCTTTGCCAGTCCACTTGCATCTGGAAGGGCGGAGAGTAAACAGCTTTCTCGGAGGGGCAGTGTCTTTCTGGTGGGGAGCTCTGGCTGTAAACGCCCTTATCTCCATATAAATGGGCCATTTTCTGCCTGTACAGACGGGGAAACTAAATCAAGGGAGCCAAGCTTAGGAGCTGCCTAAATTACCTTGTCTCATGTGGAGGCGAAGCGACCAGGCTGGGGGTGGTGGAGAAGGTGGGCTTGGGCTGTGTGTAGCAGCTTCTGGAGAGCCACAGGCAGATGAACCCGGGATGTGCGTGCTCCATTAATTACAGGTTTCCCCTGACACGCGCAGCTCCAGGGGGTGTTTACAGGAGCCCAGAGGTTGGTTGGTGCTGGCTCACACCCCAGCTCTTCATGCGCCTGTTTGCTTGGGTTTTCTCTGGTGCGCTCTGTACTTTGGTTCTGGACATCACATCCTGTACAAATTCTTGGGTCCAAGCGCTCCCATGTAACACTCATTAAATCCTAAAGTCCACAGAAACCTGATTCTGATGGAGGAGGCAGAGCCTGAGTCCTCACCCCGGGGCCGTCCAAGTAGGCTGCACTGAACTCCCCGGGAAGGAACGTGTGGCTTCATGAGGCTCATCTTACTTGCCTGCTCCACTTGCCGTGGCCCCAGCACTGGGGACAAGGCCCTGACTTGCCCAGTGCTGCCCTGAGCCAGCCCCTCGGGCTGGGCTTTGGGGCAGCGCTGTGAGCCGCGGAACGCTGAAGGATCCAGAAAGCGCCGCGGTGCTGCTGCCCGGGACTCTGGGTTTTCTTCGGGCCCCTGTTGCCGTCACAATCCCTTTCTCGTCCAGGGAAGCAACGACGAGCTGACGGAAAATGAAGAGGACCTGGAAGAGAAGTCAGAGAGCGAGGGCAGTGACTACTCCCCTAACAAGAAGAGGAAAAAGAAACTCAAGGACAAGAAGGAGAAAAAAGCCAAGCGGAAGAGGAAAGATGATGATGAGGATGACAATGACGACGGGTGCCCGAAGGTAACCCCTGGGGCCTGGCCGCAGGGACCCGGCTCCCACGCCTGGAGGGGCTGTGGCTTCAAGGTGGATCTTCCACCTCTGGCCCCTGTGCGAAAAGGGTCAGAGTTTCCTATCCCCCAGGGTGGCTGTCAGGGGCCGAGGGTCTGCAGGTGTGCACATGTGCATGAGCGTGCACATGGAGGGTGGACACAAGTGTGTGAGGAGCACAGTGCCCCGAGTCCCGGAGCCGCATTTGAAATAATGATGGCTGACATTCAGGGGCCTGGGGGAAGCAGGCAGCCTCTTGCTCATGAATTTCTGCTCCTCTGCCTGCTGGAGTGCACAGCTCTTCACCAGGGGAACAGTGTTGTCGCTTGAGCTTTGAGTCCGGAGCCTCCCCCTTGGGAAGATAAACGGACAGATCAAGGCTCTGCCACCAAGAAGCGACTGGACAGCTCCACTTAACGGCAGAAGGGGGGCTTTGGCACTCAGCAGGTGCCGCGTGGGCATCTGAGAGAGGGTCCCAGGGAGCGAGCCAGGGCGGCCGCAGGGACGGGCCTGCAGCTCTCCCTGTGCGTGTGCAGAATGGTGTGAGTCAGGCCACGGCGCCTGGGGTCTCCGAGGCCACTGTAGGGCTCCTGGGGAGGGGACACGCCCTGGGCCCTGCCCTGGGTTAGTGGCTGTCCCAGACCGAGCACTCTGCTTCCTTTGTTCTTCCGTTAAGGCACCCAGACTCAGTTTGGGCTCGCCAAGGATTTAAAAAAAAGAAAAAGATAAGTACCTCATAAATATCAGTATAGTGGTGGTTTCGTCAGGCAGAAACGGTGGCTGTCAACGGCTCAAGTTAGGAAGCACCGTGGTGTCCCGACACCCAGAGGGATTTCATTAGTCGGCAGGTGTGTTGTGAGTCATCTGTGACTGATAATAGCTGAGGGCTGACAGCTTGAAAGATGAACTTGTGGGCACGATCCAGGGTCGTCCTGCAGCAATGTTGCCCGTGCGTGCCGTCCTGCTTCCTGCCGGGAGCGAGGTCTGCGGCGGCTCCCGGGCTGCGTGTGTTGGGGCAGGTCCGCCGCGGGAGCGGGTCCCCCACCGGCGATCAGGAGGCCAGGAGGCGGGTTCCCAAGCCTCCCTGTTGCACAGGGTTCTCAGCTCTGGGGACCCAGGGAGGCTGAGTGCACGTCCCGGGTGGCTTTCCGTTGCAGGAGCAGACAGCGCAGCTCGGAGGGGCTCAGACATTGATGGGGTTTGTTGGATCAATGCCCAGGAATTGAGCGGCCAGGAAGCTTCCAGCTTGCGGTGTTACCCAGGGCCTGTTTCTTCACATCCTTCATTCTGCCTTTGGGGCCAGCGCCAGGCTCAGGCCAGGCGCCCCTGGGACTGAGAATGAGTGGCTCTGCAGCTCAGGGCTTCCTGGCCACCACGGTCCCCGCCAGTAGCAGGGGAAGCAGGCCTGAGTCCTAGATCATTGTCCACAGAGGAGACCCAGCGGCTCCCTGGACTGGATTCCCACCTGGGCCAGTGACTGTGGCCTGGGTGTGGCGTGTGCCCATTGGCTGAATGGGTCAGTGGGTCGGGCTGGAGTGGGGTGCCTTGGACCAGTTCGAAATGTGGCGAGGGCCCTGTTCCAAGCAGTTTTGCTAACTTGTCCCTCCTGGGAACATCTTACAGATGGGGAGGCAGGCATGGAGGGGTGAGTAGCTGGTCCGCCTCTCACTGCCAGGATCAGGACTGCTGTCTGCTTGGCTCTAGGGCCCAAACCCACAGCCAGCACCTCCAGGTTAGGCCAGAGATGGGACACCTTGGGTGGCCGTCTTGCGGCCTCACTGTGTGCCCTCAGGGAGTCACGCGCCTTGGGCCTCTGTGCCCCATCTGGAAAGTGAAGCAATAGCCACAGGACCCTCTCACGCATCTGCCTTCAGCTGGGCCGTTGTCCCCTGCCCCTACCCTGGCCGGGGGACACCTTCTTGGCCTGGCAAGCAAGAGAGCAGCAGTCTGTCATTTCACGGAGTCCACATGTGACTCTACCAGGGGACATCCTGAGGCAGCCTCATTTCTTCCCAACACACCTCAGGCCGCCCTTCAGCCCTGCCCCCTTCTCGGGGACATCTGCCCTGTTAAAACCCATTTTCAGGCCGCTGTTCTGGCCCGGTGCCCAAATTCCCAGAACATATTCCCCCCAGGGAGCAAGCTCTGTTACTATTCCTGTGGTGGGTGTGCACAGAGCCCCCCAAGCTGCCACACTAACCCCCCAGGCCTGACCCCGGGCCCCCCCGCCCCATGAGCTGTTGCCTGAGCCCTTCCCACTGATCAAGGGGCAGGCGGGCTGGGGGGTGGGGGTGGGTAGGAACTGCAGACACAGCCTTCCCCCTCCCCCTGCCCTGGTTCCAGGACCTCCTGGGGGGGCCCCCGGGGTGGGGGTACGGGTTAGACCTGCTCTGACCTCCCCTCTGGCCTGGGTGTCCCTAGGAGCCCAAGTCCTCAGGGCAGCTCATGGCCGAGTGGGGCCTGGACGACGTGGAGTACCTGTTCTCGGAGGCCGACTACCACACGCTGACCAACTACAAGGCCTTCAGCCAGTTTCTCAGGTGGGCCGTGCTGCCAGCTGCTGTGGCCGGGCATCCGTGGGAATGACAGGTTGGAGGACAGGCTCCTGGGGGGCAGAGGGGCTGTCAGGCCAACATCAGCCCCAGGCACAGCCATTTTACCCGGTGGTCCCGCCTTCCCTGGCTTGCCCTGAGCCCAGGATGGCGGGCCTGGCCGATCCTGAAGGCCAGAGGCCCTCATGGCCTCCCTCAGCTCTGGAAGAACCAGGACTGGGCACCCAGTGGCTCACTGCGGGCTCCTCCCTCTGGTCCCTCGGGTCGTACTGGGTCTGGAAACCTAATTAGTTAGAAGAGGGCCGACCACATAGACAGGGAGTCGGGAGTGTTTGGGGTTGGACTGCCGGCGCAGACTTTGTCCTCTCCCCTGCTCCCTGGCTTGCTCGCTGTCCAGTTTTCTCAGCCAGGAACACGGGGCTTCTTAGGTTCGGGGGGGTCTCACGGAGGGCGGGGTGTCTCATTCCCTCCGTGGGGGCACCCTCACCCACCTGCCTTTCACCCCACACAGGCCGCTCATTGCCAAGAAGAACCCGAAGATCCCCATGTCCAAAATGATGACTGTCCTGGGTGCCAAGTGGCGGGAATTCAGTGCCAACAACCCTTTCAAGGGCAGCTCAGCAGCGGCAGCTGCGGCAGCGGTGGCTGCGGCCGTGGAGACAGTCACCATCGCCCCCCCGTTGGCCGTCAGCCCCCAGCAGGCGCCCCAGCCTGTACCCATCCGCAAGGCCAAGACCAAGGAGGGCAAGGGTAAGGCTGTGGGTGGATGGGCGCCCAGCCCTGCTGGCAGAGTCCCACCTCAGACCCTGTAGCCTCGGCAGCTAGGACGGCGGGGGGTGGGGGGCAGGCTTCATCAAGGACCCAGTGCTGGCCTTGACCTTGGACCCGCTTTCCCTTTCTCGGCTGTGCCACGGCATTGTGGCTTCTGTCCTGCCTCCCTCTCGGGGCTGGGGCCAAGCCGAGGGGATAGTGTGCATGGGGCTTTGGGACTTCTGCACTGGCCCCCTCCGACCTGGTAGGGAGGTAGGGAGAGGGGAGGCCCATGCTGCTGGGAGGGGGGGCCTCTTGAGTTCTCATTTTCAGGGAGGAGGGGTCCCAAGGTTAGCCTGCTGACCCGTCTTGTCTGAGTACCCAGCCCTTGGGGTAATGCGTGTGTACGGTGTGGTCGTGGTCAGGGCCGGCTGCTCTGGGAGGCCTGGAAGGAGGCCCAGATACAAAATTGGACTCAGTGCCAGGTGTCTGGATGTCTGTCTGGGGGACAGGTAGGGACAGCAGAAGCTCTCTGTGACTTCGAGTCCCGAGGGGAGGCACCTCCCTTCGGTGGAGGACTTCTGGCTCCACTGGGGTAGACACATCTCCCCAGGGCTCTCAAAAGTGGGGTCACTAGGAGCTCAGCCTTTCTGGGTACTTGGGACTTTGATGGGCAGCTGAAGGGGCTCTGGGACCCACTGTTCCAGCCCTAAGGAGCTTTGGTTTCTGGGGTGACATACCCCTTTTCCAGGTCCCTGCAGGGGCCTGATGGGCACAGTGGCTTGGGGTTTAGAGCCCGCTCCTGCTCTGCTCCCTTGCTGTCCTGCATCCTGGGCCTCCCCAGCCTGCCTCACCTCCTCATTTCCTCTTGGGCTCCAGCCACTGAGCTATTCCCTGAGCTGCCCATTCAGAGCCTGAAACATTGAAATAGATTTTCCGTGGCGCCACGGAGGTTACAGCTGGGCTCCTCGCCCCGTCTCAGCTGTGATGATGCAGCTGGAGGAGGGCCCAGGGCACGGCCACCTGCTGCCAGGGCCCCATCTTCCCTGCCGGCCGCCAGGGAGCCAGTGTTTCCTGGGGTGACTGGCAGAGGCGCGGCAGTCTTGAGTTGCGCCAGCGTTGCCCGGGCCTGGGGACCATGTAGAGGCTGGCGGCTGGGGGGAAAGGGCTTCCTGCCCTCCAGGGCCCAGGTGTGGACCACAGGTTGGTGGCCCTGTTGGCTGTGGGGGCCCATGCTTCGCTGGGGACAGCTCCTTCCTGGGGACAGGGGACAGGGGACAGGACAGGGCTGTTCCCACAGTGGCCGGTATTTCCGCCACTCGTGGAACAGGGGCCGTGATGGCCAGAGCAGAGACCGGGTTGGGGTTCGTCTCTGGCTCCGCCTTCCTTGCCAGGTCACTTTACACAAGGACTTCCCCGCTCTGACCCCCTGCCTTCTCATCTGGAAAGGGGTGGCGGCCGAGCCCTCCTTCCCTAACGGAGGCCCTGGGAGGGCTGACCGAATCGTGGCTCTGGGCGAGCGAGCCACTCACTGTGGTTGCTGGGGTCTCTGCTGTCCCTTGGCAGGGCCGGGAGTGAGGAAGAAGATCAAAGCCTCCAAGGATGCGAAGAAAAAGGGCAAGGGGAGAAAAGTGGCTGGGCTCAAGTTCCGCTTTGGAGGGATGAGCAACAAGAGGAAGAAAGGCTCCTCGGTGAGCATGCGCCTGAGACCGGGTAGAGCGGAGTGCGTGTGAGTGTGGACGGGAGTGCGGCTTTGTGAGCACGAGCGTGCGAGTGTGTAAACGTGTGTGAGAGGGTGGACCCGGACGGGTGGGTGTGAGAGGCAGCGAGACCGCATGGATGTGGCCCTGGGCGTGGGCGTGGGAGCAGCCTTCGGCGGATGCATTCGGCACGGGTGTGAGTGTGCTTTGTGCTTGTGTGCCTAGATGGTAGGGGGACTGGAAGGCAAGGCTGTCAGCCCACTCTCCTGAGTCGTGACGCTGGGTTGGGGGCTTCCCTGCCCACCCCCCTGAGCTGGGGCTCACTTCCGGCTCTGCTCCATCTGGGTAGCAGGTGGGAGAATCAGCTGGCCCTTAAGATACCCAGGTCTGCTGGGAGGCTGGGCCCCAGGAAGGCGGCGCGTAGGCAGGGTCAGGCTGGGCCGGAGCCCTGAGCCTTCCTTGCCCTTCCGAGGCCAGCTCTGGTACCAGGTTCAGACGGACCGTAAGTCCCCATCTGAGCCTTTGGCCCTCCCATCTCTGGGAGGGGGGCATTCACCCTCTCTCCTACCCCCACAGTGCACCTGTTTCCCTCACACCTCACCTCTGTAGAGAGGCAGAGTTGGAAGCCATGTCTCTGTCCCTTGCTAGAGGTAAGGGACAGGACTTGAGTTTAGCTGCTCTACAGGGGAGCACAGGGCAGCAGGTGAGGCCAAGCCCGGAGCTGGTGGTCCAGCTCAACTCAGCAAATATTTGTGGAGCACATATTAATGTGCTCAGCTACGGTGGGCCCTGCTCGGGAGGTGTTCACAGTCTGGAGGGTGTTTGGGGGATACACTGGGAGAGAGCCAATGACAGGCAGACGGGACAGGCCAGACCTGGCACAGAGGCTGTGCAACAGGTCCAGTTAAGGAGAGATCTGGGAAGGCTCCTTGGAGGAGGTGTCTTTAGGGTCTTCCCTTGAGGGATGTGTAGGAGTTTGGCAGGGTGGAGAGCAGGGCTTGGGAGGGTGGTCGGGCATTGGGCTGGACTGGTGGGTGGGGCCTTTGGGGTTTCTAGCCAGCGGGAGAGGAGATGAGCCGCAGAGCACGCTGTGCCTCTGGAGCCTGCACCTGCACCATGCCCTGCACCCCCTCCTCTTCTGCCCAGGCCAGTGAGGCCCTCGGGACGAGCCCCCAGGGCGGGCTGTGGGCTCACAGGGGCCTCCCCCACCTCTGCAGAGCGAGGAAGATGAGCGGGAGGAGTCAGACTTCGACAGCGCCAGCATCCACAGCTCCTCCGTGCGCTCCGAGGGCTCGGCAGTTCTGGGGAAGAAGAGCAAGAGGCGGCGCAAGAAGAAGAGAAGTAGGGCTCCCCAGGGTCCTGTGGCTTCCGTGGCTGTCCTGGTGGAAGGGGGTTCAGAGCCCCCCTTGGTTAGCAGGGGAGGGCATCCTCCGTCTGGGCCTTTCCCATCCTCAGCCAGACAGCTCGCCTGTGCTTCCCCACTCACTTGGTCTCTATGGTCAGGAGAGGGGTCCTGTCGCAGTGAGGCCTAATTAGGGACTTTTGAGCCACTGAAGGCATTTGTACTAGCAGAGGGGACACTGGAGAAAGAAGTGCTTCCTAACCTCCTGCACCATCCACCCCTTCAGTCATCCACCCTTTACCCATGATCCCCTCAGGCCTGGTCCCCACCCAGCCCCCCTCCCTTTATCCATCTTCCACCCACCTCTCCACCCCTTTCCTCCACATTTGTTCACCCCGCCTGTCCATCCACCATCCATTCATCCAACTTCTATAAAACACCTACTGTGGCCCGGTCCAGCCGCGGGTGGAGATTGGTTGGGCACTGGGAGTGGGCACCAGGCCCTCCACTACCGCCTCTTCCTCTCCCCAGTTGACGATGGTGATGGCTATGAGACGGACCACCAGGACTACTGTGAGGTGTGCCAGCAGGGCGGGGAGATCATCCTCTGCGACACCTGCCCACGAGCCTACCACCTCGTCTGCCTCGACCCAGAGCTGGAGAAGGCTCCTGAGGGCAAGTGGAGCTGTCCTCACTGTGTAAGCCCTCGGCAGAGGCCCCCGGGCAGGGGCGCGCAGAAGTGCGGAATGGGGAGGGGTGCGCGCGGGGACAGAGGAGGGAGGAGCACCCTGCTGGAAGGGGGCGTGGCCCGAGGTGCCTCCAAGCGGATTCTCCCCTCCAGGAAAAGGAGGGGATCCAGTGGGAGCCGAAGGACGATGAGGATGACGAGGAGGAGGGCGGCTGCGAGGAGGAGGAGGACGACCACATGGAGTTCTGTCGCGTGTGCAAAGACGGCGGCGAACTGCTCTGCTGCGACGCCTGCCCGTCCTCCTACCACCTGCACTGCCTCAACCCGCCGCTGCCCGAGATCCCAAACGGTGAATGGCTCTGCCCGCGCTGTACTGTGAGTGTTCCGCCCGCCCCGCCCCGACAAGGCCCCGCCCCCCGACAAGGCCCCGCCCCCCGCCCCCCCCCTCCGACAAGGCCCCGCCCCGGCCAGGTCCCACCCCCACCCCAGCCAGGCCCTGCCCACTAAGGCTCCTCCTCCACGGGCCAAGGCCACGCCCACCCGAGCCCTGCTTGCGGCTCCAGGCCACGCCCAACCGGCGGATCCCGGTCCACCTCCGTTGGGCCGGGCCCGGCCTCGCCCACTCACCATAGCCCCGTCCGGGAGGGTCCCCCCATCTCTGCTGGTCCAGGCCCCGCCCACCTAGGCGGCGGTGGTGCCACAGACCTCCTAGCCAGGGCCCGCCCCTTCCAGGGGCCCACCCAGCCGGCCACCAACCCACGCCCGAGTCCCCGCCCACCAGGGGATACCCCTATCCACCGGGAGGCCCGTCCACCGCCTTTTCCCACCCGAAACTCAAGCCCTTATGAAGAAACAGGTGGTGATGACGACCCTACCATCACCCACACAGCTCTCTGTTCGTAGTGCACCCCTTTACCGCGTACCGAGTTTCCCAGTACTGGCCTTCTGTTACTCCCATTTTTAGATGACAAAACTGAGGCTCGGGAGGGTAAAGTAACTTGTCTAAGGCCGCACAACAACAGAGCCGAGCACTCGGACGCTGCCAGGACCTGACTGCTGTCCCAGGGCTGGGGGTGGTGAGAGGGCAGGAGGCAGGGAGAGGAGGGCGCCTCCCACCCCGCCCCCCAGTTGCTGTATGCATTTGAAGGCCCCCCGGCTCCCAGTTGTCCCCCAGACCCACCCTTATGGCTGGATTCTCCACCTTCTGGCTCTGGGGCTGTGCTGTGGCCAGCCCCAGTTACCCTGTGTGCGTCTGGGCTTCTGATGTGTGCGCGCGCGTGCATGGGCGTGGGCGTGCGTGTGCACAGACTCATGTTGCTCATCTCCTGAGTGCCCTTCAGCATGTACCCTGAGGACACGGTAGCATTGTGGGGTCGTGGTGGTGCTGACTTGGGGGGCAGCGCAGCTTGTTGGAGAGAGCCTTGTGACAGCTTGATGTCCCTGGAGCCTCAGGGTGGGGCCGTGTAGCCGAGCCCTGAACTTGGGGACCCTCCTCTGTCCACAGTGCCCCCCACTGAAGGGCAAAGTCCAGCGGATCCTACACTGGAGGTGGACGGAGCCACCCGCCCCCTTCATGGTGGGGCTGCCAGGGCCCGACGTGGAGCCCGGCGTCCCCCCACCCAAGCCCCTGGAGGGCATTCCAGAGAGGGAGTTCTTTGTCAAGTGGGCTGGACTCTCCTACTGGCACTGCTCCTGGGTGAAAGAGCTGCAGGTGAGCCCCCCAGGCAGGTGTGGCTGTGCGCAGGTGCCACTCCTGAAGGCGTTGGCCCGCACCCCCAGCGAGGGGCACTGCCAGGAGTCAGGGAGGGAGGGGGAGGCTGACCGTGGGGGCTGTCCGGCCTGGCCCCCAGGCTGGGGCAGCTGTGCTGGGGACCTGGGGGCGCCGCGGCCCCTCCCGTAACCTCTGTCCCCCGTGCAAGCAGCTGGAGCTGTACCACACGGTGATGTATCGCAACTACCAAAGAAAGAACGACATGGACGAGCCGCCGCCCTTTGACTACGGCTCTGGCGACGAGGACGGTAAAAGCGAGAAAAGAAAGAACAAGGACCCTCTCTATGCCAAGATGGAGGAGCGCTTCTACCGCTATGGCATCAAGCCCGAGTGGATGATGATTCACCGCATCCTGAACCACAGGTGTGTGCCCAGGGGGCGGGGAGGTGCCTGCAGGGCCGGGACACAGCGGCCGCTTCACCCTGTAGAGGGGACCCAGGACTGCACACAGGTGTGGCGGGAGGCAGGGAGAAGGCGTGGAGGGCCCCCACCGTCAGCAAGCTGACCGCCCAGCTGGAGGAGCTCCCGGGCTCGTGCAGGCGTGTGTGCGCACGCGCGTCCCACTAACGCCACTAGCACGGTTCCGGACTCGTGTATGGGAGGGGGCGATTCGGTGGCCAGCCTGTGATGCTGGCGCAGAGTAGGACCATCAATGGGTCAGGACACAGAGCTAGTGCTTGGGGCCTGTGGTTCCTAGGGACTAAGGTGGCCTGAAGTGTGGGGGTGCACACACACGTGGTCTTCCTCGGTTGTAACAACAGCTAACACTACTGAGCACTATCTATCCCAAGAGGCAGGTGTTTTATTTCTCTTTTTTTAAACGATTTTTTAAAATGTTCATTTATTTATTTTTGTGAGAGAGAGAGAGAGGGAGAAGGAGAGAGAGAGAATGAGCAGGGGAGGGGCAGAGAAAGAGAGGGAGACACAGAATCCGAAGCAGGCTCCAGGCTCTGAGCTATCAGTTCAGAGCCTGACACAGGGCTCGAACTCATGAACCGTGAGATCATGACCTGAGCGGAAGTCAGATGACTAACCAACTGAGCCACTCAGGCACCTCTGTTTCTCTTTCATGGAAAGAGGCACAGCAAAGTTAAGTTACTGGCCTAGAGGAGGTGGAGCTGGGCTTTGAACCCGGTGAGTTTTGACAGGAGGGCTCGCTTTCCTGGTCACTATTCCAAACCCCAGTGCCCCAAGACAACTCTGTCACACAGTCTGGAAATCCCCCAGGTGATGGTGATCAGAGGCTGCAGAAAGCTGGACAGAGAGACCAGGGAGGGAAGCCTGTGGACCCCTTGAGTTTGGCTTGAGAGCAGCGGGAGCTCTTGGTGATTCTTGACCTCAGGTGCCTGAGAACTGGCAGTGGCGCAGGGTGGGGGTCAAAGCCTTGCCCTTCCTCCCTGATGGGCTCTGCCCTGGAGGGGTTAGGGTCCAGCCAACCACAGGCGCCCTGAGAGGCCGGGGTTGGGTAGTGCAGGGGTTAAGGATGGGAGCCAGACCCAGATTCCAATCCTGGCTTCCCGTTCTCTGGGCTGTGCCCCCGTGTTTCTCATGTGAAGCCGGATCACGAGGGTAACCCCGCGGGGCTGTCGTGGGGGGTGAGGGAGCTTGCCGGGGCTGGCTAGGGCAGCCCTCAAAGAGGTGGGCGACAGAGCCCGAAGAAGCCGCCGGCCGCGTCCCGTCCCCAGCCCTCACTGAGGACAACTCTTAAAAAGGGGGTTAGTTCCTATGCAAACCCGAGCCCTACACTCAGCTGGCCCACAGTTTTTTACCTTTATTAAATTGCATTTTAGTTATTTATTTTTATTTATTTATTTTACTTTATTTTTTAATGTTTATTTATTTTTGAGACACACACACACACACACACACACACACACACAGAGCACGAGCAAGAGAGAGAGAGAAAGGAAGACAGAATCTGAAGCAGGCTCCAGGCTCTGAGCTGTCAGCACAGAGCCTGAAGTGGGGCTCGAACTCACAAACCGTGAGATCATGACCTGAGCCCAAGTCAGACGCTTAACCTACTGAGCCACCCGGGTGCCCCCAGTTATTTATTTTTTAAAGTCTGTTTATTTTGAGGGGGAGAGGGGCAGCGAGAGAGGGGGAAAAAGAAAATCTCAAGCAGATGCGGGACTCGATCCTATGACCTCAAGATCATGACCTGAGCCAAAATCAAGTCAGTTGCTCAACCGACTGAGCCATCCAGGTGCCCCTTAAATTGCGTTTTATTTATTAAAAAATTTTTAAAAATGCTTATTTATTTTTTAAGAGAGAGAGAGATAGGGTATAAGCAGGGGAGGGGCAGAGAGAAAGGGAGACACAGAATCGGAAGCAAGGTCCAGGCTCTGAGCTGTCAGTACAGAGCCTGATATGGGGCTCGAACTCACAAACCGTGAGATCATGACCTGAGCTGTCGTCAGACGCTTAACCGACTGAGCCCGTCAGGTGCCTCTTACATTGCATTTTTTTTAAAACTTTTTTTTAATGTTTTATTTATTTTTGGTACAGAGAGAGACAGAGCATGAGGGGGGAGGGGCAGAGAGAGAAGGAGACACAGAACCGGTAGCAGGCTCCAGGCTCTGAGCTAGCTGTCAGCACAGAGCCTGACGCGGGGCTCGAACCCACGAACGTGAGATCATGACCTGAGCTGAAGTCGGAGGCTTAACCGACTGAGACCGCCAGGTGCCTCTTACATTGCATTTTAAAAGCATAGGTGACAATCTTTCTCCCTGCGTCCCAGCCCAGGCAGAATGATGACTTTTCCCCACATTTATTACCCCAAGTCAGAGTAACAATTATTTATTTAAAAAAAAAAAAGATCAGTTTCCATGGTGACTGGGGATTGGTCTTTCTCTTAAAGGTCCCCAGGCTAGTTGCAGCCACAGCCATTTTGGGGGGCCGTGACTCCCCGACTCCACTGCACTCCCCGGGCTTGGCTGCCTGCTCAGCTCAGTGGGCCCGGAGGCGTCTAGGATCCTGCAGCAGCCAGGATCAACCTCGAGTGTGAGGTGCTTCCCTGGGCTGCTAGCTTGTCACCAGGCCTCGGTGTCCCCAGGGGTCTTGAGAAGAGGTCATCCCACTGGCACCTGTGGGAATCAGCCCTTACTAACTATGCAGAGGTGGGACCAGGATGGGCATGCCACTGGTCTTTTGAATTTTTTTTAAGTTAGGAAATAAAGGCCCGCCGTGGTCAGGGGAGAGGACTGCCCAACTCAGAAATGCCGAATTCTGGTGTCCACACCCCGGCCCGGATGGGATTCATCACTGTGATGGAAATTTGCTGGCCCTTTGCTCCTCTGTGGGCGTGGCCTCTCAGCTGTCCCTCTCCGGCCCTCCCACTCACCCCGTGCCCTCCTCCCTCTCACTAGCTGTGTGGCCTCAGGCAAGCCGCTTCACCTCTCTGGGGCTCTGCCCTCCCGGCTGGGCGCAGGATCCCAGAGGACTGTGGGAGGGGCGGGGTCTGCACCCCAAGGGAGCCCTCTGGCCCCTCCCCAGGCCCCTCCCCCAGCATCCACGTGCTGTGTTGCAGCTTCGACAAGAAGGGGGATGTGCACTACCTGATCAAGTGGAAGGACCTGCCCTACGACCAGTGCACCTGGGAGATTGACGACATCGACATCCCCTACTACGACAACCTGAAGCAGGCCTACTGGGGCCACAGGTGGGCGGCCGCGGGCCGGCGCTGGGCTGCCGCCTCCTGCTGGCCGCACTTTGCCCATCTGCACCCCCTCACTTCCGCAGGGAGCTGATGCTGGGTGAGGATGCCAGGCTGCCCAAGAGGCTGGTCAAGAAAGGCAAGAGGCTGAAGGATGATAAACAGGAGAAGCCGCCGGACACGCCCATCGTGGATGTGAGCGGGGAGGCGAGGGACGGGCGGGGTTGCCAGGGCCTGCCACCCTGAGCCTGGCATGTCCTGCAGAGGCTGGGCAAGGTGGCCAAGACCCAGGGCCACCCCCACCCCCAGCTGAGGAGAGCTCAACCCTGGGGCCCGGGTCCCCCAGCCTGTGTGAAGCGGCAGCTCCTGGGGACATAGGGGCCTTGGCTTCCTGTGAGATGTGACCCGTGGGTTATCTGTGGACGGAATGGGGGGCAAAGTCTCTGCTCGGCGCACACATTTACTTTACTTTAGATGCGCTAACGCCATGCACTTATATCAGTTTTAAGCTGATATGTAATTAGACACCATTTGTACCTGCTTAGGGAGAGGAGACCCCCGACTTGCGCCACCCCCAGCTTCGAGCCCATCAGGGAGCGGAAGGGTTGGCCTTTGTCCCTTGAGCAAACCTCCCTGGGGTGCTGGCCTATGGGAACAAGGACTCTGGCCCCGTTGCAAGAAGGGCCCATTTCCCGGGGGCCCGTGGCAGGAACACACGGAACACAGGGGTTCAGCCTGGGGCTTTGGGATGCCAGGGAAAGGCCAATGGGCCTGGTACATCTGGAGGACTTCATGGGGGAGGTGGCCCTGAGCTATAGGATAAAAGAGACAGAGGGTGATGTTTAGGATCAGGTGGAGGGAGCACCTGAGTGCCTGCCATGGCCCAGGTACTGTGTGGGCTCAGAGGAAGCAGTGGTGGGGGACAGGGTGAGTGTGGTGACCACAGCCTGGTCCCGAAGTCAGAGAACCCAGCCATCAGGAAATTGCCCCTATAGCGGAAGTACAGGGCTGCTGCACGAGGACAGGGGAGCACCTGAGCCAAAGTGGGAGTCCGGGGGGGCTTCCTGAAGGAAGAGGCGTTCCAGCCAAGACCTAAAGGTTGAATAAGTTAGCAGGGATGAGGAAATGGGGAAAGTATTCCAGGTGGAAGGAATAGTGTGTGCAAAGGCCCTGGGGTGGGCTCTGGTGCACAGGAATGGGTGTCTATGAACGTCTGCCTCCCCTGCAGCCCACGGTCAAGTTTGATGCGCAGCCTTGGTACATTGACTCCACCGGCGGCACGCTACACCCGTACCAGCTGGAGGGGCTCAACTGGCTGCGCTTCTCGTGGGCCCAGGGCACAGACACCATCCTGGCTGACGAGATGGGCCTGGGCAAGACCGTGCAGACCATCGTCTTCCTGTACTCCCTCTACAAGGAGGTGCGTGGGCTGGGCCGAGGCGTGGGCGTGGGTACTGTGGCGCAGGCCGG
>NC_043707.1:137843613-137861984 GCF_006229205.1 Suricata suricatta
GTGCAGCGGCCCAGGCCGGCCGGGGTGGGGCGTGGGCGTGGGTACTGTGGCGCAGGCCGGCAGGGGCGGGGCGGGGCGGGCCGGGGCGGGTCGTAGGTGCAGTGGCCCAGGCCGGCCGGGGTGGGGTGGGCGGCCTCATCGCCTCCATCTCCCTCTGTCCCCAGGGGCACTCCAAGGGGCCCTACCTGGTCAGTGCGCCCCTGTCCACCATCATCAACTGGGAGCGTGAGTTCGAGATGTGGGCGCCCGACTTCTACGTGGTCACCTACACGGGTGACAAGGAGAGCCGCTCCGTGATCCGGGAGAATGAGTTCTCTTTCGAGGACAACGCCATTCGGAGTGGAAAGAAGGTGTTCCGCATGAAGGTGGGCGCCCCTCACGCGGGGAGGACCCCAGAGAGGCCCCGGGTCTGCCGCTGGGGCCACAGAGGCCCTGCGTTCCGGCGGGGGTCCCTCAGCTTAGGCTCCGGTGGACGCCTGTGGCCAGCAGAGGGCTTCTCTCCAGGCAGTTACCAGTGTCCTGGGGCCACTGTCACAAAGTCCCACAACCTGGGGGGGGCGGGGGGGCTGCAAACAGCACTTACTTTCTCCTGGTTCTGGAGGCTCAAAATCTGAGATCGACCCCGCAGAGCCGTGGACGAGCGACCGAGCGAGCCGGGAGGGGCCTCTCACACTTGATTGCGCCCACGGGTGACGGGGGGTCCTGCTGAAGGGCAGGTTCCGATCCAGCAGCTCTGGGCTGGGGCCTGAGACTCTGCATGTCTGACGAAGTCTCAGGAGGTATGGCTGCCTCTGTCCCCGAACCGCACTTTGACGAGCACTTGGAACAGTGCATGGTGCCTGCCGGGCCCTCAGCCAATCTCAGCACTTAGGCTGGGGGCTGGGGCTCACCTCCCAGGATCCCGGGGCGGGGCGGGGGCGGGGGAGGGGGTCATACCCCAGCTTCCTGCAGATCCTGGAACCACCCAGGCCATGCCCAGTAACCGTTTGCTGAATGAGGCGGTGACTCAGATGATGGGTCTGCGGGCCAGTTAGTCACAGAAACCTCCTCCTGCGCTCACCCTGGTCCTGTGCCACGCTGGGCGCTCTGCAGACTCCTGTCTCTTATTTTTTAAAATTGTGAGGGGGGGGGGGTGCCTGGCCGGCTCAGCTGGTTAAATGTCCGACTCGCTCCCAGCTCGGGTCTTGATCTCAGGGTTGTGAGTTTAAACCCCACCCTGGGCTCCACCCTGGGCGCGGAGCCTCCTTAACACAAACTGTGGTAAAATACACCAACATGAAGTTTACCGTCGTGACCATTTTGAAGTGTGCAGTTCAGGCGCACCATTGGGCAACCATCCCAGTTATTCGCCCCCCAGAACTTTCTCATCTTGCAGAACCAACACTCGGTCCCCGTTGAGCCGTCTCCTCCTCCCCCTGCCCAGCCCCTGGTGCCCACCCTGTGACTTCTGACTCTCGGTGCCTCATTCAGGAGGAGCAGCAGTGTAGGCGTTTTGTGGCTGGCTTCTCTGCCTTAGCGTAATGCCCTCAGTCTCACCGGGTAACACGGGTCAGAATGTCTCCCCCTTTTTAAATGTTTATTTTTCGAGAGAGAGTAGGTGTGTGAGCAGGGGAGGAGCAGAGAAAGGGAGAGAACCCCAAGCAGGCTCCCCGCTGTCAGTGCAGAGCCCGACTCAGGACTTATTTCCACCAACTGTGAGATCATGACCTGAGCCGAGATCAAGGGCCGGACACTAAAGTGACTGAGCCCCGCAGGCGCCCCTGGAATGTCCTCCTTCTTAGACCCAATTGCACTCCATTGGCGAAGTGCATTTCCTTTATTCGTTCACCCATCCAGACCCTTGGGTGGTTTCCACCTTTTGGCTCTTGTGAAAGTGCAAACATGGGTGTGCCGACATCTACTCTGAGTCCCCACTTCACTTCTGCTGGGCCTTTGTGTCTGTGCCCAGAAGTAGAATTATTGGATCCTGTGGTGATTCCACGTGTAATGATTATTATTGTTATTATTATTATTATTATTTAACGTTTGTTCATTTTGGATGAGAGATGGAGCATGAGTGGGGGATGAGCAGAGAGAGAGAGAGACAGACAGACAGACAGACAGACAGAATCGGAAGCAGGCTCCAGGCTCAGTGCTGTCAGCACAGAGCCTGACACGGGGCTCGAACCCACAAACTGCGAGTTCATGACCTGAGCTGAAGTCAGATGCTCAACTGACTGAGCCCCCCGGGCGCCCCTCCATGTGTACTTAGTTTAAGGAACAGCTTTTGGCCTCTGGATTCTCATGGCGTTTGTCACGCAGACGGGATCTCGGGAGACTGAGGGTCAGGAGGCTAACTTGACTGGGGTCTAGCTGGAAAGGGCAGGGGACTGCCTATGGGCGGAGCCTGTGCTGTGAGTAGCCCCTCCGCCCCCTCTCTGGTCCCTTCCCAAGGGATGTTGGTTGCTGGGAAAACCAGGCTTGGACCGGCCAGTCCTTTGTGGGGCCCTGTGGAGACTGAAGACGCAGGGCCCTGGTTCAAGTGCAAGAAATAGCTTTTTCCTTTTTTTGCGTAGTCTGTCTCTTGACCTCTGGGTGGTGGTTTTTATTGGCTATTTAATGTCCTGTTCCCTCCGCACAGGGCTACTCTCGGGGTGAAGGCTCCCCTTGGGGTGAAGGCTCCCCATGCCCAGGCCTGGCCCCCACAAGGGTGAGAGGCATCACTGTTTGCTGGGAGGGTACAGGGGGCTCCACTGCCTTATAATCAAATTCAACAATATGTAATTAAGAATTTCAAGTCCGTGGGGATACCTGGGGGGCTCAGTCGGTTGAACATCCAACTTCGGCTCGGGTCATGGCTTCTCGGTTTGTGAGTCTGAGCCCTGCGTAGAGCTGGCTGCTGTCAGTGTGGAGCCACTTCGGATCTTCCTGTCCCCTCTCTCTCTGCCCCTCCCCCACTCTCTCTCAAAAACAAAATAAAACTTAAAAAAAAAAACGAAGAATCTCAAATCAGCGATTGCAGAGCATTTAACCCCACGTGCAGGGATCGCTTCTCTGTTGGGGTCCTGGTCCTGCCATCCATTGGTCTTGGGGACCGGGGGGGGGGGCTTACCCAGCCGGAGATCCCGTGAGCTGTAAACGGGGACAGTGACAGCGTGGGGGGAGCGGATTGTGGGGATGAGGGGGCTCGCCCCCATGGCCCTGCCTGTGGGTCCCAGGGCTTCCTTGGGCCCTCAGGAGTCCTGTCCACCCCTCCTCCACACCTCATCTCTGGAGACTCTACCTGCTCCCCTCCCAGATGCTCCTCTTCCCCTCTAGAAAGAAGTGCAGATCAAATTCCACGTCCTGCTCACCTCCTACGAGCTCATCACCATCGACCAGGCCATCCTGGGCTCCATCGAGTGGGCCTGCCTTGTGGTGGACGAGGCCCACCGGCTCAAGAACAACCAGTCCAAGGTAGGCGCTGCTGGCTGCTGGCCCCTGGAGCCACCCCCGGGGGTGCGGTGGGGCGGTGTGCCCGCCTGCCGCCGCTCCCCCTGACAGGTCGCCCCCTCTGCGAAGTTCTTCAGGGTCTTGAACAGCTACAAGATCGATTACAAGCTGCTGCTGACGGGGACCCCGCTTCAGAACAACCTGGAGGAGCTCTTCCACCTCCTCAACTTCCTGACTCCAGAGAGGTTCAAGTGAGCTAGGGGGTGTGGCCGGGGAGGGGTGTGGCCCTGGAGGGCGTGGCCCGTTAGTGAGACAGAGGGTGTGGCCAGGGAGGGAGTGGCCTGGTAGTGAGCGAGAGCGTGTGGCCGGATAGTGAGACAGGGTGTGGTGGGGAGGAGGTGTGGCCGGGGAGGGGTGTGGCCTGGTAATGAGACAGAGAGTGTGGCCTGGCAGTGAGACAGAGGGTGTGGCCAGGGAGGCGGGCGGCCAGGGAAGAAGACCTGTCCAGTGCTAGCTGGAGGTCAGCTTCCTTGTCAGTAAAACGGGAGCATTAGCAGTGCCTGCCCCTGGGCGGGAGGGGCTGCGGCCCTGGTGTGTGCAGAGTGCTCAGTGGACATGAGCTGCCTTGAATATCCTTCCTGTTTCTCGGCTCTGCCCCAGGAGTCCCACGGGGGGTCTTCTGGGGCTCCTGTCCTTGCACCACATGGCCTGGCTCGTTCCTTCCCTTCCACCAACACCTAAGTGACCACCTGGGTGACAGTGATGAAGACAGAAGACCAGGGAGGGGGGTGGATGTGGGGTGAACACAGCCCCTGTCAGTGGGGGCCCTGGGCTCTCCTTCCTCAGCCTCCTTGTCTTCATCTACCCCATTTTCTGGCTCAGAATGGGGAGTTCAGGGTGGGGAGTGTCAACTTTGAAATCAGGAGATATGGACTGGAGGGCAGGCTGGACCTTTCAACCTTGGGCCTCCATCAGCCTCAGTTTCCTTTTCTGTAACATGGGTAAAAAGTCCTAGAGACTTCCTTTCCAGGACAGCTTTGAGAGAGGAAGGTATGCCGTGTGGCTGAGCTACACTGGAGGGGTGGGGACACGGGCTTAGGTGGACAGTGAAGGGACATTCAGGGCAGGGCTCAGACTCCCAGGCCCACCAGCCAGCCGTCCTGCCCTGTGACCCTCGGGTCCCCCACCCCAATCCTGGCTCCCTCTGCAGAGGGCTTTGGCTTGTTCTGGTCCCCTGCTCCTGGCCCTCATCCCAGTTCTTTCTCACAGCAATCTGGAGGGCTTCCTGGAGGAGTTCGCCGATATCTCCAAGGAAGACCAGATCAAGAAGCTCCATGATCTGCTGGGGCCGCACATGCTGAGGCGGCTCAAGGCCGATGTGTTCAAGAACATGCCGGCCAAGACCGAGCTGATTGTTCGGGTGGAGCTGAGCCAGATGCAGAAGTGAGTGGGTGCCCAGCCCGCTGGGGCCCCGCCACAGAGCGGCCCGCCTCATGCCCCCCGGGCCTGCCTTCTCCTGGAAGGTCTGACCGAGCCTTCCCACACTGCTTCCCTGGGAAGGCTCTCCAGCCCCACCGAGGCCTTGACTCGCCTTTTGCACATGCTTCCTTCTTCGACCTCTTTCACTGGGCACGGTTGGGGCTGCCCGAGGCCTTTCAATGTCCCCAGTAGCTTGCTGGGTGGCTCCAGGCCTGGGGCTTCACCTCGCAGGGCTGCCCTGGTCTCTCTGTAAGTGGTGCCCGGACAGCAGCCCCGTCCCCCTGCAGAGCAGAGAGTGTCCTCTCAGAGGCCGGGCGGCCCGGAGCCCAGCCCGCCTTTCCCCCTCCCCCCGCTGCAGGAAGTACTACAAGTTCATCCTCACGCGGAACTTCGAGGCGCTGAACTCCAAGGGGGGCGGGAACCAGGTGTCGCTGCTCAACATCATGATGGACCTAAAGAAGTGTTGCAATCACCCCTATCTCTTCCCCGTGGCTGCCGTGGTAGGTCCCCGTGGCCGCCCTGTGGCCACTGTGGTGGGTGCCCATGACCATCCCCATCGGTTCCCTTTGCCCGTCGTGGTGAGCGCCCGTGGCTGCCGTGGCACCCTCAGCCCCCAGCCCTCCCTGCGTGTGAGGACTTAGAGGTGATGTGGCCCCATTACACCAGGTTTCTGAAAACTTATCTCTATCCGCTGCTCAGGGAGGTCCTCTCCTTCCCTTGGCCCATCCTTGCGACCTTAAAGTAATAGGGGGCATCGGGGCACCCCAGGGTCCCCTTCAGCCTCAGGGGACCCTCGGCTGGTTGCACTCGGTTACTGGGGAGTCAGGAAGGTGCGCGTGGGGCCACAGGTAGTCCTGATGTGAGAGGCTGGAGCCCAAGTCAGGCACCAGCTCCAATCCTGGGCTCTCAGGAAAGCCAGTGGTCCTTCTCTGAGCCTCAGCTTTATCTTCTATACAATGGAGTAATAACAGCATCCGCCTGAAAGGGGGAGGGCCAGGTGAGAAAGTGCATCTAGTAAAGTGCCCTCAGAGAGAGCCGGGGATGGCTGTGTCCCCACCGTCACCGCTTTTCTGGTTCTTACTGAAACCCTCCGCTGTCTACCTCCTGCCCGTGAACAGCCAGACACATGCAGAGTGAGGAGTGGGGGGCTGTGCTGTGTGTGATCCGACCCCAGATCGCTCTCACCCCCCTGGCACGGCAGGGGCCCTTGGGCTGATGTCCTACTCAGCTGGTGGGGTTCAGGGTGTGGCCCTGCCAGGATGCACCCTATGATGACTGTGGGGACCAGGCATAATTCCTTCTGGGAAGGCCGGCTTAGCTTAAGACCCTGTCATCTGCCTATTCGCTGATGTCCCCAGTGTCCTGGTAGAGTGCCAGCAGGGGGAGATGGAGTGCTCTGCGTGGGATGTGTGGCCCGGGCTTGGGCTTTGTGCCCAGCCCATTACTGGGTCCCTGTCCACCCCCTGGGGCCTCTTTGGTGCAGAGCCAGAGAGGAGAGGGGAAGCCCTCCAATGCCCCACCTTCTGCCGCATCTGCAGGAGGCCCCCGTCTTGCCCAACGGCTCCTATGATGGCAGCTCCCTGGTCAAGTCGTCAGGCAAGCTCATGCTGCTGCAGAAGATGCTCAAGAAACTGAGGGATGAAGGGCACCGTGTGCTCATCTTCTCCCAGGTGAGCTGGCCTCCCTGCCCCCCACAGTCCCCACTGCACCCCCTGCAGAGGGCACCCCTGTCCCAGCTGAGGACACTGCCTGCCAGTATCCTTCAAGGCCTGGTGCTCTTTCCCTGTGGACTGCCAGGTCATTCATGTACGCCCTGGCCAGGCACAGCCCAGAAGGCTGGCTTGGTGCCAAGCTCTAGGCACTCTGGGCACACTGGCTGTAAAGCCCAGAGTCTTTCCCACCACCAACCCCATCTGGCCTGCCCCCCTGAGGCAGTGGAGCCTTCCCTGGTGTCCAGGTCGGGGCGACGGCCCCTGGGCCTCACCCCTGTAGCCTGACTTGTCACAGAGGGGCCCTAGGGCTGGTTCAGGTGGAGCCTGCGTGTGGGCGGGAGGTCTCCTCCCAGCTGGTCCTGAAATGGCACTTGTACCTCTGCCTCGTGGGTGGTCAGAGGCAGGCTGTGCAGCCTCGGGGGTCTCTGCTGGTCCTGTGCACCCCTCGGGTCCCATCTGCCCTCCATCAGGCTCCATGTGAGGCACGGGGCCAGTCTCTGTCCTTGAAGACACTCCCAGGCCAGTGTGGATGATGGAGGTGAAGAGACAATTAGTTCTGGGGTCGTCTCTGTGATGGAAGACACAGTGATGGTCCCGTGGAGTCCTGGTGCTAAAAATGCTCCTGTCTCCTGGGACTGAGCCAGACCCCTTGCTCAAAGCCAGAGAGGAGGCTGTGCATCCCTGCGTACTAAAGTGAGCCAGTGACAATTGCTCCTGCCTGCAGCCCCTGTCCCCACCACAGGCCCCAGGAGGCCCACAGATTTTGGGGAAATCTGACTGAGTCTAGGACTGCGGACCGGCTTGGAGACTGGGTCCACAATGCCCTCAACCCCCTGCCAACGTAAGATATGATTCTGGGACCAAGGAGAAGGGGTTGCACAACTCCTAGAAATGTGCACAGAGGGAAGGGGCCAGAGACAGAGCCCTCCCATCTACAACGGGCCCACAAGCCCCACTTCCAAACCTCATGACAAGGCCGGAGATTAAGATGTCCCCCAAAACAGTACCTAGACTCCAAAAGAAAAGAGTAGTAGAAAAACCTGAAAAAGACTTCAGACAAACATATTTAGGATCCTCAAAAATTAATGGAGTAACACCCGTCAATCAAGAGGAGATCAGTTAAGCACAAGCGGGAAGAAATGAAACCAGAATAACTGGATTGGAAAAAGGATCTGCATGGAACTGAAATAAAACATTTCAAAAGCTTGGATAAACCCTCAGCCCTGGGGAAGGCAATGCTGATGAACGGGACCTGGCGCTGAGGGGTCTCCCCAGGACGCAGCAGAGAGAGACAGAGATCAGAAATGAGAAACTGCAAGGGGGCACCTTGAGGGGCTCCAGCAATCATCTAGCAGGAGTTGCAGAAGACGAAACAGAGAAAACGGTGAAGAAGCTGGGTTCCGTGAGAGTTCCAGAGACGTGAGGTCTCGGATCTGAAATGAACTGTGGAGTATCGAGCAAGATAAATATAAATAAGTGAATCTCGAGGGGCATCGCAGGGAAATCACAGCCCTTCAGACCTAGTACCTACAAAGGAATGATGATCAGACTGTCCTTAGGCTTCTTGTCGGCAACTTAGGTGGCAGAAGAACAATTTCAAAATCTTCAGTATCCTGGGGCAAGAGGTCATTTTATACCCAGCTCAGCTATCTCTCAAGAATGACGGGAAATACACAGGGTAATGGGAGCCCAGAAAGGACTGCTTTCCTCTTCTTACAGGGAGCAGTGAAATCAGGGAAGACCTCACAGAAGAGATGCTCTTTGAGTTCCCTAGGCAGGAAGGGGGTGGGCATTCCAGGAGGGGAGGCCACGTCATCTGGTTGGGCTGGGGTTATGATGGAAGCATTGAGAAACGAAACCCATATGAACTCCACCAAGTCTTGGCAGCCTGGAATGCCAGGGTGAGGAGCTGGGACTTTGTTCTGTGAGGTAAGAGCAGGGCTGCTCGGAGCCGTGCTTCCGGCAGATGGCTGTGGGGCTGGTGTTGGGGCTGCATTCTTCTCCAGAGAGCCCCGTGTCAGGTCTGCCTGGGCCCCACGTCTCCCCAATCAGCAGGCTGCTCTGTCTTCCCCAAGGTGTCGTGGGGACCCTGCCCATGGCTCCATGGGGTTCCTTGCTCTGGGGCAGCCCTTCAGGCATATCGTGTCCCCTGCAGATGACAAAGATGCTGGACCTTCTGGAGGACTTCCTGGAGTATGAGGGCTACAAGTATGAGCGCATTGATGGCGGCATCACCGGGGGCCTCCGACAAGAGGCGATCGACAGGTTCAACGGTACCTCTGCCCTCACCCAGGCGTTCTTGACTGGGGCCCCACATCCGCCTTTCCTCCCAGGCTAGGATCTCGGTCGGGCCACCCAACTGATACTCAGATTAGTTTCCCCTCAAGTGGCTGAAGAAAGCAGATGGGTCTCTAAGTCATAAGAGCTGCCCCTTTTAAATGCTAAAAGAACGAATTCCATGGAACCTCTGGCGGGGGTGGCAGGCTGCGGAGCTGAGGGTCTGGTAGGGAACAACACCTGTTTGGAACTAAGGCCCAGACAGGGATTGAAAGACAGAGAGAGGAAAGTACCACCTCTGTTACTAGGGGTCTGGCCGGCACCTGTGGGCTTCCGATACACCAGATAAGCCACCGGTTACGAGCCGTGGGGGACAGAGGCTGCTGCCCTAGAACAGACCTCGGGGAGGGGTGCTCGCCGTGGACTGCTTCCTAGAGACAGGAAGAAGTGGAGCCCTACACCCCCAGACTCTCAATGTACTCTCCCCCTGGTCGGGAAGGAGAGCTCAGAGCTTGCTGGGCAGTGAAGGGGCCCTCCGGTGCGGGGAGAGGTCGGGCAGACGAGCACCCCTTTATAGTGGCAAGGTTTGTGGCAGTGATGACGAGCTATTTCCTTGGGGCTCCTGGGGCTCCCCGCTCCACCCTCAGAGCAGGGCTGGGCCCCCACTGCCCAGTGGCCCAGGGGAGGGCTTCCTGTTGTCCACTCGCGTTTGAGATAAAGCGAGTAGAGTTGCAAGATCTAGACGGAAGTGGGAGTGGCCGAGGCCCTGGGAGGATCAGGAACCTGTTTGCAGCTCTCCTGGGCGCCCCTGCGGTCTCAGGTCGCCTCGGAAGGGCCCAGCTGGGGCTGAGAACCAGCTGTCCTGTGACAGTAGGGGGGTGCCCGGTGGGGCGGCCGGGGCCCTGGCGCCATGACCCTGGGTGTTCCCGCCCACGCCGACAGCGTCATGGGCCAGGCAAAGCCTGGACGGCACGAAGGTCTGAGCTGTCCGGGGCCAACCCTTGTCAGGGGCTCTGCCCATGTTTGCCGGCAATCTGTAATTTGGTCTTTGCCCATCGAGGCTTTGAACAGAACGTCCTTCTCGCTCTGGCTCCCTCCTGTGGGGTCAGGACTCAGCATAGCTAGGGGCTAAGTGGGGCTCAAGGGGGCTGCTCTGTCCCCACCCTGGGCCCCGGGCGTCTTCCAGCTACCCTGAACACCGCTGCAGCTGGTGTCGTCTGTGATGGGACCCCAAGTGTCCCAGCACCCCCGTCCCGCTCTCCCAGCCTTTCCAGCCCTCCTGTCCACCTGTCCCCACCCTCACCGCTCTGGGCAGCCCCTCACTGACCCCACCGGGCACCTGCCTCTCTTCCTCAGCGCCCGGGGCCCAGCAATTCTGCTTCCTCCTCTCGACCCGGGCTGGTGGCCTGGGCATCAACCTGGCCACCGCAGACACGGTCATCATCTACGACTCGGACTGGAATCCACACAATGACATCCAGGTCTGTGGCCCTGACACCGTACCCCTCTCAGAGAGCCCCCTGCCACCGCTGGTTCTGTGGGGGTTCCGCCCCTCCCCCTCAGACTGTGTGTCCAGGCGTCACCTCCCTCTGGGCCAGCCTCATGGCACCCCAGTCCTAAGAGGGGACCCGGGAGGTGAGTGGAGGCTCTGCCCTGCCCCTCCAGGTCCCTCACTGTACAAAAGGGGAAAGGCCCAGAGAGGGCAGGCAGCGTGTCCAAGGACACACAGCGGTCTGTGTGGCTGATAACCCCTAGTCTGTCCCATCACTCTTAGGACCAAGGTCATGGAGGGAGTCAGGAAGAGGGAGTCCTGGGACACAGAGGGGGCCCATTTGGAGGGAAACCAGGGAAATAAGCGGGGACAAGCCTGTGGGAGAAGAGTTGGAGGAGGGGCAAGCGGGCTGGTGAGGAAGGATGGGAAGGCTGAGGTGGGTAGCGGTGTGGGAGCTAAGAGACGCTCTTGTCCCTGGCCCCCCCACCTGGGGCAGGGACGGACACATGGCGTACATACTCTTCCGGGCGCACACAGACTCACGTCTCCATGCAGCGTCACCCACGCCGATAATCACACTAGGGTCGCATCACACAGACACCTGATGCACAGAGCCTCGGGCACGTCCTCACACCACACCGGGCAGCTTCCCGGCCTTGCCGCCTTCCCAAGGTGGCCGTGCATCTCCAACAGGAGCTCCTGCAGTCATGAGCGGCTCCCTTCAAGGAGGTGCACCCCCGCCTCCCCAGAACTGCCTGCAGAGCCCCCGTGTGGCCTTGATACACCCAGACACTGGCTCCACCGCCCCTTGCATGCGCCCCCGCCAACCTGCAGTTATGCCCAGATCCCCCTGCACAGGCGCCCAGGCCCACCTGAGACCACCCACAGTCAGGAAGCAGGCACATCTCCATGCGGCCACACCGCCCATGCAGGGCACGCCCATGAGCACGTGTGCATACCCCTCCCGCCTTGTGGTGCCCGGCCCTGCGCCCCCGGCCCTTGGCTGAGCTGCAGCTTGCCCCCAGGCCTTCAGCCGTGCCCACCGCATCGGGCAGAACAAGAAGGTGATGATCTACCGCTTCGTGACTCGGGCCTCGGTGGAGGAGCGCATCACGCAGGTGGCCAAGCGCAAGATGATGCTCACACACCTGGTGGTGCGGCCGGGCCTCGGCTCCAAGTCTGGCTCCATGACCAAGCAGGAGCTGGACGACATCCTCAAGTTCGGCACCGAGGAGCTCTTCAAGGACGACGTGGAGGGTGGGCATCTAGGGCGGCTGGAGGGTGGGGGTGCCACTCCACCCATCCCAGGGCCCGTGCCAGCCCACGGCCATGGAGGGTAGGGCTAGGGCGGCCTCTCTAGGCACTGCCCCCCAGCCCTGCGACCCCCCTGATTCTGTCCTACAGGCATGATGTCTCAGGGCCAGAGGCCTGTCACGCCCATCCCGGATGTCCAGTCCTCTAAAGGGGGAGCCCTGGCTGCCAGCGCCAAGAAAAAGCATGGCAGTACCCCACCAGGTAGGGGCTCAGTCAGCCTAGCTCCCAGCTTCTCCTGGTGTTTGGAGTGGCTGTTTCTGGAGAGGAAGGGATTTTCCTTTCCACCCCGCTGCCCCTTTCTGTGTTTTGTCGGGTTCCCGTGCCCACCCCTGCTGGCCCCTCACTTGGGTGCCAGCGGATTGTTGGGTGGGCAGGCAGCGAGGCTGATTCGGTGCAGGTTCGCTCTCTGGTCACCGTGCTCCTCCGCTGCACCCCGCGCTGGGCGCTGGGAAGGGCCATATCTGCAGTCGGCTCCTGTGGGGCCCCCACGCTTGGACCTGGGCACCCCCGTCTGTCCCTTCACGCTGCACCCTGTCTGCCCCCAGGCGACAACAAGGACGTGGAGGACAGCAGTGTGATCCACTATGACGATGCGGCCATCTCCAAGCTGCTGGACAGAAACCAGGACGCCACGGACGACACGGAGCTACAGAACATGAACGAATACCTGAGCTCCTTCAAGGTGGCGCAGTACGTGGTGCGGGAGGAGGACGGCGTGGTAAGCCCGCGGCCCGGCCCCGCCCCGCGGCCCCGCCCCCCACCACGGCCTGGCCCCTTTCTTCTCCACCCCGCAAACTTATCTCTTATCTAGCCAATGTCAGCCCCTGGGTCTCTTCTGCGCTGCCTGTCGCTTCCTCTCGCTTCCTCCTCAACTCCCACCACCTTCCATGCAGACCCTGGGTGCTAATTATCCTCCAGGAAACCCGGGAGCCTCTTAAGGGCAGGGCTGGGGCTTAATCATTTCTGTACCCCAGAGCCTGGCACAAGGTCAGGAAATAGGGAGTGGATGAATGAATGAGTGGATGAATGGATGAATGGATGAGTGAATGAACGAACGAACGGATGACTCTGTCAGGGGTAGGGAGGAGACCAGTTGGGGCTGGGGTGATCAAGGTGGCCTCCTGGAGTAGGCAGGCTTTCCGATTCATCCTTGGGCTCTTAGAGGGTGAGGTGTGGTGGAGGCTACAGGAGACTCCGGGGGTGAGGCCAGCGGTGCCTGCTGTTGGCCCCACCCCCGAGCATCCGGCCCGTGCCTGGGGGCCCTACCCTCACGGGGCCCCTGCGCCGGTGTCCAGGAGGAGGTGGAGCGGGAGATCATCAAGCAGGAGGAGAACGTGGACCCCGACTACTGGGAGAAGCTGCTTCGGCACCACTACGAGCAGCAGCAGGAGGACCTGGCCCGCAACCTGGGCAAGGGGAAGCGCATCCGCAAGCAGGTCAACTACAACGACGCCTCCCAGGAGGACCAGGGTGCGTGGCTGGTCGGGGCGGGCAGGGAGCCGGGCGCTGGGAGTGCGGGCGGTCCAGGACTGGCTGGGGGTCAGTGTGTGTGGGCGCTTGGAGAAAGAGGGCTGGCAGCAGGGGTGGGTGCTGGCTGTTTGGGGAGCTAGGTGGCTAGTGATCCAGGGGCTTCACCACTGCTCCCCGTGTGACCGTGGGGAAGCCTCAGTCTCCCCGTCTGTAAGAGAGGGATGATGGTGTAATGCCTTAGGATCCAGCGCAGGGCTCTTGGGCTTCAGTGAGCCCCCAGGAAGCACACCGTGCCCACTTCGTTGTCCCTAACCCCCGGGCTGGGGCTTGGGGGCCTGGCGCGGCCCTGGCTGTGGGGGGCTCACTGTGGCTCTGCACGTGGCCCCCCGCAGAGTGGCAGGACGAGCTCTCGGATAACCAGTCCGAATATTCCATCGGCTCCGAAGACGAGGATGAGGACTTTGAGGAAAGGCCGGAAGGGCAGAGTGAGTCCTGGACCGGGCACCCTGGACTGGGGCCCAGACGTGTGTCAGGGAGCTGCTGGTCAGCCTGGGGTCCCCTGGGGACACTAGGACAGTCATCCATCCTTTGGAGGATGTCCTGAGGGGTTCTGCTGTCCTGGGGCGAGTTCCTGGAAGGGGGTTGGGACACCCCGGGCTCCGGTGAGGTGTCCTGGTGGGTCTGTTCCCAGGTGGACGGAGACAATCCAGGAGGCAGCTGAAGAGCGACAGGGACAAGCCCCTCCCACCTCTTCTCGCTCGTGTGGGTGGCAATATCGAGGTGGGGCCCGCCTGCACCCCGCTTTCCCCTCCTCAGAACAAAGAGCTCATCCCTGCTGGGCCTCTGGGGGTGTGGAGTAGGGATGGAGGCGGGGAGGCAGGGGCCTGCCCAGGGCCACGGCCAAGTAGGGGTGGGGCCAGGACCGACCCAAGGGTCTCTGGGTCCTGCCTACTCTGCGCTTCTCCCCAGCTCTTCCCCTCCGTACGCCTCCCTGCCCACCCTGAATTCTCTGCCCCTCCGCCCACTCCCCCCCCACCCAGGTGCTGGGCTTCAACGCCCGGCAGCGGAAGGCCTTCCTGAACGCCATCATGCGCTGGGGCATGCCCCCCCAGGACGCCTTCAACTCCCACTGGCTGGTGCGGGACCTCCGAGGGAAGAGTGAGAAGGAGTTTAGGTAAAGGGGCTGAGGTGGTGGCCCAGGGTGTGGCTGCCCACCCCGGAGTGGAGCCTGCCCAATAGGCCACGTTTGTGGCCTTCCCTCTCTACCGCCCGGGCTTACGGTCCGGAGGGTTCCTGCTGTCTGGCCTTCGGGGTGGGCAGGGCTCATGTGAGGAAAACCCGCCACCTCTGCTAGACCAGATCCAGGGCGGGGCTGTCGTGGGGGGCTCCCTTCTGGGGGCGGCCCCCCACCCCTGTCCCTTCCTGGGGGCCTGGCCCGGCAGGCCTGGCTGGGAGGCAGTGGATGGATGATGGTTCCCGCCAGGGGGGCTCCTGGGGGTCCTGCCAGGCCCCTCACTCCCTGAGCCCCAATCCCCCCCACCCCAGAGCCTATGTGTCCCTCTTCATGCGGCACCTGTGTGAGCCGGGGGCTGACGGTGCAGAGACCTTCGCGGATGGCGTGCCCCGGGAGGGCCTCTCCAGGCAGCACGTGCTCACCCGCATCGGGGTCATGTCACTAGTTAGGAAGAAGGTGGGTGAGTAAGCCTTGCCTGGGACTTTCCTGGTGGGCCCCCCATGGCCCTCGTGTGCCTCCTGGGGGGTCAGTGGGCAGAGGGCAAGTGCCTGGCTGCGGGCACTGAGTCTGGCTAGAGGGACCTCTCTGAACGCCTCTCTGGGTGGCATGGGGAGGCTGGAGGTGGGGATGGTAGGTCACGGGGCAGAGCGCACACGGGGTGGGGGCGGGGCCTGACAGAAGTTTGTGGTCTGAAGTGCATTGGGCTTGGCCAAGCCTGGGACACCCCCGTCCCTCCGGCCACCCTGAGGCCCTTGGGACTGGGCTGAGACCGCCTCCTTCTCCCCTTCCCTGTCTCTTGCCCCAGGTTCAGGAGTTTGAGCACGTTAACGGGAAGTACAGCACCCCGGACTTGATCCCCGAGGGGCCCGAGGGCAAGAAGCCAAGCGAGGTCATCTCCTCGGACCCCAACACGCCAGTGCCCGCCAGCCCTGCCCACCTCCTGCCGGCCCCACTGGGCTTGCCAGGTCTGGGCTCTGATGTGCGGGGACGGCACCTGGGTCATGGGAGGTGGCAAGGCTCCAGGAGATGCAGGGTCCTCCGCACAACCCACGACGGGCAGGCTCCCTCCCCTGCCCCATGTCCCCCCTGCAGAAATGTCACTCTCCTGAATTTATCTTCTTAACGACTGTTCACATACCACAGCGTTCAGTCCTTGCAAATCTTACCATTCAGTAGTTTCTCGTGTATTGACAGGGTTGCGTCACCTCTAATTCTAGAGCGTTTTCATCCCGCCCTGAGAATCACGCACCTGTTAGCATCATTTGTCCTCGCTTCTCCCCTGCGCCCCTGACAACCACTGAGCTGTTCTGTGGATTTCCTGTTCTGGACGTGCCACATACGTGAAACCGCATAGAATACGTGGGCTTTTGTGTCCAGCTTCATTCTCTAGCATGTTTAAAAAAACTTTTTTAATGTCACTTATTTTTGAAAGAGAGAGAGAGAGAGAACAGGGGAGGAGCAGAGAGAGAGGGAGACACAGCATCTGAAACAGGCTCCAGGCTCTGAGCTGTCAGCAGAGAGCCCGGCTCGGGGCTCAAACTCAGAAACCATGAGATCATGACCTGAGCCGAAGTTGGACGCAGGCTCCAGACTCTGAGCTCGGCACAGAGCCCAACGCGGGGCTCGAACCCATGAACAGTTGAGTGTGACCTGAGCAGAAGTAGGCCGCTTCACCGACAGCCCCCGGGCGCCCCTCTAGCGTGTTTGAGGTTCATCCATGTTGCAGGGCGTGTTCCTTCGTGGTTTTGGCCAAGGAGTGTCCCGTGGTGCGGATGCACCATGTTTGTGTTTGTTCGCCTGTCTGCCGGTGGGTTTTGGGCTGTCGCGAGTAAAGTCGAGGGTGCCGTGAGTCTCGTGGCCGTGAGCATGGCTAGGGGTGGCATCGCTGGATCCCGTGGCCTGACATTCTGAGGAACTGCTGCACTTTTTCACGGCGGCCACACCATCTTACGTCCCCACCAGCAGCGTGTGGCGCTTCCCGGTTTCCCCACCTCCTCCCCGAGCATTTGTTTTCTGACTTTCTGCTCACGGCCATCCCAGTGGGTTCCAAGTGGCGTCTCGCCGTGGTCTTGGTTTGCGTCTCTGACAGTTGAGGACGTTGAGAATCTTTTCACGTGCTTCTGGGCCATTCGTGTGTCCTCTCTGGCGAAATGTCTTTTCAGATCCTTGGCTCTTGGTTAATGGGTTGGTTATATTTCTTTGAGTGTCTTTTGGTGATCGTGTATGTATTTGGGCAAAATGTCTTCTCCCTCCCATGGATCTTGATGGCTCTGCTCTGACCTCCTCATGCCTGGGTGACACATGACTCCCTGAGAGGCTCAGTGCCTCCAAGAACATACATTCCGCCCTCTGGAGGTGGACACGCTTGGTCCTGTGTGAGCCCCATTTTCTCTCTTGTGACGTGGGACCAGAGAGTGGCCACTCCCCAGCACTGCTGCGAGCCCTTGGCCGTACGTCAGGAATTGGTAAGGGGCGTGCATGCCTGGCAGCCAGCCTGAAGGCAGGAGCCACGTCCAGCCGTCCTGCTCCCAGGCTGGCCTCCACCCGCCTACCCTCCCCGCTGTGGGCGGCCCTGGGCCGTCAGCCTGGCGCTTTGACCTTACTGGGCCCACAGTCCTCCGAGGATCCCCGTGTCTGTGGGCTTGGCTTGGGGTCTCTGGCTCACCTGGCTCACCTGTTCTTCTCCTGGAGGTGTCTGGCCCACAGGAAGCCTCCTGAAGGCCAGGCTCGAGCTCTCCCCCGCGGCCCCCCCATTCCCGCCCCAGCCCACTGTCTCAGCTTTTTCCTTTGATCTTTCAGACAAAATGGAAGCCCAGCTGGGCTACACGGATGAGAAGGAGCTGGGAGCACAGAAGCCAAAGAAGCCCCCAGAAACTCAGGTGTGGGGGTACTGGTGCCTGGGCCCCTGGTGGGGGTGGGGTGGGGGGTGGGCCAGGGGCCTTTCCAGCCCTGACTCGGGCAGCTGAATCCCAGGCCTTCTGGCTCCACGTCTGGGCCTCTGGGTCTGGGGGAGCAGTTTGGGAGCACGGATGGGAGCCAGGAGGGAGTGGGTTCCCAGCCCAGTGCCCGCCCTCTGCCCTCCATGCTGTTGAGGCCTCAGGCCCTGTGGCATCCCTCACCGGTCCTCCCCAGGCCCTGCCGACTGTCCTGGACCGAGTGGAGGGCGAGGACAAGCCTGAGAACTCAGATGGCCAGGAGCGACTGGAGGACACAGAGAAGACCCCGCCGTCCCCGGAGCAGGCGCCAAAAGGTGAGGCTTCCCACGGTCCCCCACCTCTGCCAACGCAGAATCTGGCCTTGGCCAAGCTATGTTCCGCTCTGGCTCTCCCTGGCCGAGTGGCGGTCTCTGTCCTTGCCTGATAGGATCCGCGGGACCGGAGAACCAGAGGCTCGGGTCTCTATAGTGGACTTAGCTTTTCCTACCAAGCAGAGTTGGGGGGTTATTGGTCTGTGTTTTTATTAATCATTTCTAACTCTGTTGCATCATGGTTGGGGCACATGAGTCCGTATGATATTGTTTCTATATTATGTCCATGAAACCTGCTTTCTGGCTTAATACAGTCAGATTTGGAAGTGGTCACATGTGCTTGGAAAGAATGCGTTTTCTTAATTACTGGGTGAGAGATTCTGAATATACGTGTCAGGTCATCATGTTGTTCAAATTTCTTTCTTTTTTTTTTTAAGTTGATTTACTTAGAGAATGACACAGAGACAGAGAGAGAGAGAGAGAGAGAGACAGAATGAGTGGGGGAGGGGCAGAGAGAGAGGCGGGTAGAGAGAGAGTCCCAAGCAGGCTCTGTGCTGCCAGCACGGAGCCCGACGCAGGGCTCGGGCTGTGAAATCATGACCTGGGCAGAGGTTAAGAGTCGGATGCTCATCCGCCTGAGCCCCCCAGGGGCCCCCTCAAATTCCTTATGTCCTTACTCAGTTTTGGTTTGCTTTGATCTGTCCAGTCTGAGACTTGTGTTAAAATCTCTCACTC
>NC_043707.1:137862084-137878943 GCF_006229205.1 Suricata suricatta
GAGTCCAAAGACAGGCTCCAGGCTCTGAGCGAGCTGTCAGCACAGAGCCCGACGCGAGGCTCGAACCCCCAAACTGCGAGATGGTGACCTGAGCTGAAGTCGGACGCTCCACCGACTGCGCCCCCTGGCGCCCCTCGAGTCATCTTTAGAACTAGTTTCTGCTTCTTTCTTCATACTGTTTCCTTTGTACTGTTTTCTTTACACCACCCATTTGTGCTCTTTTCTATGGCTGCACAACGGATGGTCGCAACCTCAGTTCTTAAAACAGCAGCATTCACGAGCTCACAGTCCTGGGGGTCAGAAGTCTGGCTTGGTGTGTGGCTGGGTTCTCCGCTGAGGGTCTCGAAAGACGGACATCAAAGTGCTGCCTGGGCCCAGTGCCCGGCTGGCAGCTTAGGGCAAAAGTCTGCTTCCAAGCCCCTTCTTGGTGTTGGCTTCCTTCAGCTCTTGGGGGCTGGGGGCCCGCGGCCCATTTCCGTGCTGGCCGGGGGTGGGCGTTGCTCTCTGCACCTAGAGGCCGCCCACCTTCCTGGCCACGGGGCCATCAAGCGTCATCTTCAAGCTTCAAAACAGCACTTTTGTGCTGAATCCCTCTCCTGCTTCAAGTCTCTGGTGTCCTTTTCCGTGACTGGTTGGACAAAGCCTGCTTTTCAAAGGGCCGAGTGATGAGGTCATGTTCACCCTGACAGTTTCCCTTTTAAGGTCACCTGGGTCTCATCACCCTGCTCGCACTCCAGGGCCCAGATGTCTTGGAGGACATCTCAGATTTCTGCAGTGAAAACGTTTAATTTTAATTACTCATATTTAGTTGAGAGAGGGAGAGGGAGAGAGTGAGCACATGAGCAGGGGAGAGGCAGAGAGGGAGGGAGACAGAGGATCTGAGGTGCGCTCTGTGCTGAGAGCAGAGCCCGACGCGGGGCTCAAACTCACGGACTGTGAGATCATGACCTGAGCCGAAGTCAGACGCTTACATGTCTGAGCCTCCCAGGTGTGTACTTAATTTCTAAAAGTTTCATTTGGCTTTTTCTGATTTCACTTTATTCTTTGGACCTGTCTTATTACGGATGCTTGTCACTCTTCTCTCTCTCTCTTACTCTCTCTCTCTGGTGGATGGCGAAATGGTTTCTGGATTTTGGGGGCTACATCTTCCTACTCATGGGAATCCTATGTCACCTGAGGAGCAGGTGCCCTATTTCTAGAAGCCCTGGGCCCCGTGGTCTTGCTGGTGGCCTTGGGACCCGTCCTCACGGCCCGGTCTCTGCCAGGCAGCACAAATTGGATTCCACAGTCCGCGCAGACTTTGTGTTGGGTTTGGGTCCCTCGCTGGAGACTTTCTGGCCTGAGACTCGGCGCGGGAGCCGGGCGTCCCCAGCTTGGCCAGGAGGCACTGGCTGGAACTTTCTCGCTTTCGCTGAGGGCGTCGTCAGGGGGGTGGTGGATTCCGGGGCCCGTGTCCCCGGGTCTGGGTGTGGAGCTGCGTCCCCGCGTCCCCAGGCCTCTTGCTCACAGTTTCCCTTCGTGTATGGCACCGACGATTTCCTTTGCTTGGGAGCTCACTGTGCTCCGAGGTGACAGATTTTCGCCTGACATTTCTGGGTGTTCGTAAGAGGGTTTTGTGTCCCTGAAGGCCCGTGTGTTGCCAGAACTCGGAGTCCTCTGGTCATCATTGTGGTCGGGAGGATTTCGGGGCTGCGCCTTGCGGAGTTTGGGGCCGGGGTGCTGCTGGGGGTGGGGGTGAGAGGAAGGGGCAAGCTGAAGGGGGGCCCGCGTCCGCGCCCCCATCCCCCTCTTCCCAGAGGACCGCTCCTCACGCGATGGCACCTGTCAGACTCCTCTAAAGTGACGGACTGGTGGGGGTGGGGGGCTCTGGGTGTGGCTGCAGTGAGCTGGAAAGCCACCCGCCCAGAGGGCCCTCTGGTGTCCTGGATGTCGCCCCACTCGACCCACACCCCTTGTCTTGCAGAAGTGCTTCCTGAGAAGGAGAAAATCCTGGACAAGCTGGAGCTGAGCTTGATTCACAGCAGAGGAGACGGCAGCGATTTCAGGCCAGGTTTGGGGCTCTTGTGTGCTCTGTCCTGTGTCCCTTGGTCTCTGGAGGGCACCATCTGCACCTGTTGGGCCTCCTGGAGCGGCCTGGGTGCCGCCTCCAGGCTGGGCCGGGGCTGGTGGGCGGGAGGCTGGGACCCCACCCCCTCTCCTGATCCTCCCTGTGGCCCCAGCCGTCACGGGGAGCAAAGAGAGAGCTCACAGAGCCTGGCCTGGAGCATCCGGGGCTCAGCTGGAGGCTTTGTGTACCTGTAGGTACTGGAATATTCTGGAACACTCATCCTCAGATTAATGTGTACTTAAAAAAAAAGTTTATTTGGAGAGAGAGAGCGAGTGCGCGTGAGTGAGCACGAGTTGGGAGGGGCAGGGAGAGAGGGAGAGAGAACATCTCAAGCAGGCCCCGAACTGCCAGCAGAGAGCCCAGTGCTGGGCTCGATCTCAGGAACCATGAGCCAAAATCAAGAGTTGGACACTCATCCAACTGAGCCCCCTGGGTGTCCCTTAATGTGCACTTTCCCAGGGCTCTGCCCGTGTTTCCAGGTGGTCCTGACTTGGTGGGGGGCGGCGTCTGGGCCTGGAGCCCGCCCTCCCTGCTCAGGACAGAGGGAAGAGCAGCTGATTGCTTGTTTAGAATCCCTCTTGGCAGGAAGCCCCCTGAGGGGAGGAGATGGGTTCCCACTTGCATTTGGGTTCCCAGTGCTTGGCAGAGAGAGGCTGTACCTCTGGGGTGGGTGAGTGACTATGGGTCTGTCCTCCAGTAGATGACACCAAAGTGGAGGAGAAGGAGGCCATTGAAACACAGCAAAACGGTGACAAAGAGGAAGATGAGGAGGGGAAGAAGGAGGACAAGAATGGGAAGTTCAAATTCATGTTCAACATTGCAGATGGGGGCTTCACAGGTACTGGGGCGAGGTGGTGCACAGAGAGCTAGGGTGGTTGTCGCCACAGGCATCCTAACCCTGTGGGTCCTGGGAGTCTGGGCTGACAGTTATTTTATACTAAAGTGTGAATGGTTGATAAAAGTACATTTTATAACCTTTCCTAGTAACCCTGGAACTCTGAACTTCTAGGGGTGGGGAGATGGTGGGTGGTGAGGAGCCCTTCCTGTGCCTGCCTCTGGGAAGGCCTGGGGGAGGGGCCCTCATGCTGCTCCCCTTGGCCGGCTTCCCAGAGCTGCACACGCTGTGGCAGAATGAGGAGCGCGCTGCTGTGTCCTCGGGGAAAATCTACGACATCTGGCACCGGCGTCATGACTACTGGCTGCTGGCGGGCATCGTGACGTATCCTTGGCCGAGCCAGGCTGGGCGGGAATCTGGGCTGTTCCCCGCTGGACCTCAGGGAGGGACACGGTGTGTGGGGCGAGGGGTCAGGAGCCAGTGGTTTTGTTGGGTGCCAAGGACCGTTTCCCGGTGGTGACGGTGGTGATGGTGATGACCATAGCGGCGGCTTGTCCTTTTGTGCAAAGTGTGCACTGGGTCCCCTCAGCAGCCTTTGGAGGGGACGCCACCACGATTCCCATTATGCAGAGTAGGACACGATGCTCACAGAGGCCACACAGCTGGGAAGTCTCGCCCCGTCCACCTGACGCAGCGACAGAGCCCCGTCAGTCCCGCCGGGCGCATCCTCACCGCCTCCCAGGGATCCCGCTTGGGTCCGTGCCTCCCGTGGTTGCTGATCTCTCCTACGTGCCAGGCGTGGAGCTGTGTCTGTGAACAGCATTCCCATACAGATGGCGAACAGCCTAAGTTGGCGAAGTGTGGCGCTCGGCAGGCGACAGAGCAGGGAAGGAGCCCAGGGGGCTTCGGGGGAGGGGGCTTGCGTTTTCTAATGGGATGGCCAGAGGTGACATCTGCGCACAGACCTCCCGGAGGCAAGGAGAGGGTCACACAGCTAACCCTCAGCAAAGCTGAGACAGCCTGGAGTGGGCTGGTTATGATGAGAGGGGGAAGGTTCTAGAATGGGGGTCAGCAAACCTCTCTGGTAAGGGGCCAGCGAGAGAATATTTCAGGTTCTGCAGACTGATTAGTACACTCTGTCATTATAGCAAAAGCGGCCACAGACGATCGTAAATCAGTGAGTGTGACTGTGTACCAATAAAACTTTATTAAAAAAAAGAGGTGGGGGCACCTGGCTGTCTCAGTGGGTTAGGCATTTGACTTCAGCTCAGGTCATGATCTCACAGTTCGTGGGTTCGAGTCCTGTGTCAGGCTCTGTGCTGACAGCTCAGAGCCTGGAGTCTGTTTCAGATTCTGTGTCTCCCTCTCTCTGCCCCTCCTGCGGTCACGCCCTGTCTCTCTCTCAATAATAACAAATTAATAAACTTAAAAATTAACAAGTAGGCTGTGGACCCTAGTTTACAGACTCCTGCTGTGGAGGTTAAGGAGTTTGGAGCCAGCCTGCAGGGCTTCGGATCCTGACTCGGCCCCTCTCTAACGGTGGGACGCCGGGCACGATCGTTTTATTGGGTCTCCTTCTTCCCTCGCAGGCTCGAGGGGGAGGCTGTCTTGCCAGCTTCTGGTGGCGGCCGTCACTGGGCCACACTCTGCCTCCGCATCGCGGGGCCTTCTTCCCTGGGTGCCTGTGTCCCAACTTCCTCTCCTTTAAAAAAAAATCGTTTTTATTTTGTTTAAAAAAATGTTTTTTCTTTTACCATTTATTTATTTTTTAGAGACAGAGCATGACCGGGGGAGGGGCAGAGAGAGAGAGGGGAAGACACAGAATCCAAAGGAGGCTCCAGGCTCTGCGCTGTCAGCACAGAGAGCCTGATGCGGGGCTTGAACTCATGGACCTCGAGATCATGACCTGAGCCGAAGTCAGATGCTTAACTGACTGAGCCACCTATGAGACCCCCAGTGTTTATTTATTTTTGAGAGAGAGAGACAGAGAGACATAGAGCACAAGGAGGGGAGGGGCAGAGAGAGAGGGAGACAGAGGGTCTGAAATAGGCTCCGGGTTCCGAGCTGTCAGCACAGAGCCTGAAACGGGGCTCGAACTCACAAGCCACCAGATCATGACCTGAGCCAAAGTCAGACTCTTAACTGAATGAGCCGCCCAGGTGCCCCCCATGTTCCTCTTATAAGGATGCCAGTCGCTGGTTAGTGCCTGCCCTTATTCAGTCCGACCCCTCCTTGGCTTGATTGCCTCTACAAACACCCCGTTTCCAAAGGAGGTCACAGTCACAAGGGTGGGGGCTGGGCTCGACACCACGCCCATGAAGCCGCAGCCCTGTCTGGGCCTCTGAGGGCACTATGTCCCGCTGTCATCGTCAGCCTGCTCACCTTGCAGCCAAGGTCAATGGCTTGTCCCAAGCGCACAGCCAGGATGCCGAACCTGGGCTGGTCCCCCCACCCCGCCCCCATGCCAGGTTTGCCCTTAACGGTGCCCCACCCAGGCACGGCTACGCCCGCTGGCAAGACATCCAGAACGACCCGAGGTACATGATCCTCAACGAACCCTTCAAGTCAGAGATCCACAAGGGCAACTATCTGGAGATGAAGAACAAGTTCCTGGCCCGCAGGTTCAAGGTCAGTCCCAGCAGGGCCAGAGCCTGCGAGGGAGGGGGACGGCCAGAGGGCAGGATACACGGGGGCCTGGGGCAAGGGGGTTCCTGAGCAGCAGCCCCCCCACCCCCACGTGGGCCAGGCCGTGCACCAAGGGAGTCATGCAGTCAGTCAACCAGCAGGGCGCTGGGCCCTTGATCAGTGCCAAGCCCCACCAGGTGAGGGTCCCTCCCGAAGTGGTGGGTGCAGAGAACCCACCTGGTGAGAGGGTGCTAAGACCAGACCGAGGTGGGCAGGCAGGTGGATGCGTGACCTCCCTCCGTTTCTGCCGGATCCCAGGCGTGTGCAGGTGGGTGCTGGCCGAGCGGGGGCTGGGCCGGTGCTCAGTCCTCCCCCTGCCCCTCCCCGCTCCCCCCCCCCCAGCTGCTAGAGCAGGCCCTGGTCATCGAGGAGCAGCTCCGGAGGGCCGCGTACCTTAACATGACCCAGGACCCCAACCACCCAGCCATGGCCCTCAACGCCCGCCTGGCCGAGGTGGAGTGCCTTGCGGAGAGCCACCAGCATCTGTCCAAGGAGTCCCTTGCCGGGAACAAGCCAGCCAATGCCGTCCTGCACAAGGGTGAGCACGCCCCCTTCCCAAAGCCCGGCCTTTGCCACGCCGGTCCTTCACCATCGACGAGGGCACCAGTGGGGCCGGGGCCTGCTGGGAGATGTCTCCTGAGGCTGCGGTGGGCCAGGGTCGGGGTGGTGGGTCTGCCTGGGAGCCGGGGCTCTAGCTGAGGGCCTGGGGGGACCCCAGTGCTGGGTCAGAGTTTCTGGGAGCCCGGCAGCCCTTGGGTCCAGGTGGCTACTCTCTGCCCTGTGGGTCTCCCGGCCCGGGGGGTGTAAGAACGCACCCGTGTGAAGGAGCAGCAGCATGCTGGCCCGTCAGCGCCCCCTCCCCACCCCCCTGCAGTCCTGAACCAGCTGGAGGAGCTGCTGAGTGACATGAAGGCCGACGTGACGCGCCTGCCCTCCATGCTGTCCCGGATCCCGCCCGTGGCTGCCCGCCTCCAGATGTCCGAGCGCAGCATCCTGAGCCGCCTGACCAACCGCGCCGGCGACCCCACCGCCCAGCAGGTCAGGTTTGGCCCGGGGCCGGGTCCTCCAGGGGCTTGGGGTGGGGGCGTCATATTCCGACTATGGCCCTTAAACCCGAGTCCTTGCCTCCAGGGCGCTTTCGGCAACTCCCAGATGTACAACAACAACTTTGGGCCCAACTTCCGGGGCCCTGGACCGGGAGGGATTGTCAACTACAACCAGATGCCCCTGGGGCCCTACGTGACCGGTAGGTGCCCGTCGCTTCTGGGCGGCGCGTGCGGGGTGCTCCACGGGCCCGGCCTGCCCGCCGCCAGCCCAGGCGAGCAGGCTCCTCCCTCTCTGACAGATATCTAGCTGTCCCCGCGATGTCCCTCTGTTGCAGCGCTCATTTCCAGCTGAGGTAAGCCCACACCTGGGGGCTCCCAGGTCCCTTGTCCCCTCCTTGGCCTGGCAGGCTGGGTCTGGCCAGAATCAGCCCTGATCCACTGGGGCCCGGCCCTGGGTGTCCACGCGCACGTCTGTGTGCACACGCAGCCCCGGCAGTGAGTCAGTCCGAGACGCCGCCTCCCTGCTTCCGCCTCCAGGGCCCTGTGGGGTGGTAGGCGCCCTGGGACCTCAGCTCCCGGTGACGAGGAAGGGGCTCAGGGTCTGAGGAGGTTAAGTGTTAATGGCTTCGACAGGGGAGCTTAATCCCCGAGAAACGCCAGTTCACTCAGGCCTCTCCCTCCCCCCCCCCGCCCCCAAAGCCCTGTCTGTGCCCGTAGAACTGCCACTTCAGGGGGGCGGTGCTGGGCGTTTCCGGACTGGCCGCCCTTCCCCGGGGCCTCTCCCGAGATGCAGGGGTGGTAGGAGGTCGTGGCTTTGGAGCTCTTTTTTTTTTAAATTTAAATTTATTTGTTTTGAGAGAGAGAGCAAATGGAGGGGGAGAGGGAGAGAGAGAGAATCCCAAGTCGGCTCTACACTGTTGGTGGGGAGCCTGCTGCAGGGCTCGAACCCACGACCCTGAGATCATGACCTGAACTGAAACCAAGAGTTGGACGCTCACCCAAGAGTTGGACACCCCCCGGGCGCCCCTCGGGAGGCCCTTCCGGTGGTTGACCGTGACAGACAGGGTGCTGGGTGCCCCAGTGAGGGCCTGGGGCTCAGCCGTGTCACCCGTGACCCGCCTCTTGCAGCCATGCCTGCCGGGCTACTGGCCCGACCGCCACAGGAGAGAAAAACTACCGCCTTTTTAGGAGCCGTGCCAGCTTGGGACAGAAAGGGAAACTGAGTCATGCCATCACAGGGGGCCGAGGCCCAGCCTGGCTGGGCCAGAGCCTGGAAGTGCCACCTCGTCGTCATGCAAGCGTTCCACCCAGTGTCACACCCTCCCCACTCGGGGACGCGCCCCTTGGCGGCCTCTGCCAGATGACTTCTTAGAAGAGATTTCATTTATTTGTACATCTTTTGCACTTTCCTATTGAAGACTTGAAAAGTTTGTCTTGATAAAAGTTGAGTGACGTGCAGAGGGGGTCTAACCCACTACACGTAACGTCTGTCTCTGTCGACGGGCTCCAGACTGCGAGGGAAGATTCTAGAAGCCTGGCTGTTGCCCCATGGACTTGGTCCACCTGGGCAGCCCTCAGTGTGCTCCTGCCCACTCCATCCCGTCCACGCTGCCTGACCACCCGTGTCCCGGCCCCCTGGCCCTTGGGGCTCCCCAGGCCTGGGTGCCCAGCCCGAGGGTGGAGACCTCAGCAGATGCCCGGGGCAGGGGTTTTATTCGTCCCCCTTCCTCCCAGGGCTGGAGACCACCAGGTATGTGCTGTCTCTGTGGGGGAGGGGGCCCAGTCAGCAGGCGTCTGGCCCTGGCCCAGCGAGATCTCCTGGGAGGGGGGAGGGGCCTGTGCGGGGAGGGGATTCCTCTCTGTGGGGATGTGGTTAGCATCCTGTGGGGAAGGTCACATCCTGCGAGTGGCCCAGGAGATCCTGGTCCTGCCCTGTGCCCAGGGGGCCCCATCACACCCACTTCCGGGTACATGCTCCCTGTTCGGTGTCATGGCCACAGATCCAAGGAAACACCCCTTCGAGCCTGGACTTCTCCCTGCCGTCCTGTCCCCAGAGAGGCCTCTATGTGGCACTTGCTGGGGCCCATGTCACAGCCACTCTTGCTGTGTTATCAGATGGCCTGGGAAAAGAAAGCTCTGCTTGGAGGCAGGGGACTGGACCCCCCCCCCCCGGGGCCCGTCTGTGTCTGGTGCCTCCTGCGTGCAGGCTCGACCAGAAGTGTTCCCGGCCATGGGCGGGTGGGTCCTGGGGGAGTGCCCGGGGTAGAGAATCCAGGATGGGGCAGGATTTGGGGGCTTGTCTTGGGGCCTCCGGCAATCAGCCAGCCCTAAGGGTCCCAGGACCCAGGTGTCCTTTGTAAGTGGCTCTCTGTGCATCCCAGGAGGGCTGGACCCCAAACCCTCTTCCATCCTGGTGTCCCCTTGCTTCAGTCTCTGTGAAAACCCCCAAGGCTGATGCGGCCCAAGCTCTGAGGTGAGGGCGGTAGGGAGCATCTGGAACATGTCTGTAGGCTTCCAGGGCGTGTGTGCGGCCGCACTGACCTCGCCTTCCGGGAAGGGCAAGGTCCCCCGTCCCCTGTGGTTCCTCCAGGGCTGCGCGCACATGTTGTGTCTTGCGGTCAGTGCCTCCTGCAGAGGCTCTTGGCCACAGGCAAGGTGACCACGTGACCCACGTCCTTCCCAGCCCTGTGATGCTCCCCTCCCAGACCTCGGGTCAGCCCTGTGGCTGGCCTCGCTGGGCACAGTGCTGACCTTCCCTGGGCACAGTGGGTGGGGCCTGATTTCCAGGCACCTCGAGGGGCAGGATCTGCATCATCACTGTCTTGCCCCAAGGGCTGGTGGCCCCCCTGCTGTCAGCCCTTCATCCCTAGGAAGCCTCCCTCTGTCCCCCTTCCCCCATCTTTCCTTCCATCCCAGACCTCCCCGCTGCTCCCCTCTCCCGGGCTGGAGCCAGGCACCCACTGATGGCCGGATCTAGGAAGGGCTTAGCTCTTTGCAGCGAGCAGCCCCCCGAGAGTCCCGGAACCGGGGGGCTTAGGACAGTTGTGGGGTGGGTTTCTGGTCTGCTGGCTTGAGAGAGGAAAATGGGTCTCAGACTTTCCTTCTTAGTTTATCAGTTATCTCCAGCCAAGAGTGGTGGCGGGCCAGTGCGGCGTCCCCGTCTCTGGCTTCTCCCGGCTGGCTTTGGTTTTTGCTGTTGGCGGAATGAGGGCCTTTGCCTATGGGCAGAATCCTCAAGTACCAGCCCAGTTCTGTTTCCAGCCACCCTATTATTTAAACCAGTGCTGAGTACACTTTCTGTCAAACCATGTTTGGGCCACGGTTTTGGAAAGCATTGCCTGCTGGGCTCCCCAGGGGGCGAGGGGAGCTTGGGCTGGACTGACCACGTCCAGAAGGGCCCCCCGGCACACGCCTGCCCGGGAAGTGTGTCCCGCATGAGGAGTGCCTCCCTGAAGCCACCTTTGGAAGTTCCTTTGTTTTCTGCAACTTATGACCAAGGCCTTGCTGACGCAAGGGGTGGCGGTGCCTGGCCTGCTCTCTGGGGCTCCTTCCCAGGGTCCTACGAGGCCTCCCCAGCCCAGATCGTGGCCAGATGAGCCTTGCCCCAGTGACGCGGCAGCTCTTGCTCCCAAGTGTCAGGTCCCAGAGCTCTTGAAGGCTTGGGGGGTGGGCAGTGTCATGTAGAGGGTTGGCTCAGGGACAGGAGCGCCTGCAGAGCTTGGGGCGGGAGGGAGGACTTGGTTGAGACGTGGGGGGTCAGGTCATGGCCTGGCCATGGACTCGGGTCCCCCCCAACACCTGCGGCTGTGCATTGCCCACTACCACCCCTGTCGAGGAAGGTGGCTCCTGCCCCATTTTCTCTTTCTGGAAGTTTACAGGTCGTGGTGCATCAGCCCAAAGTCATTGGCGTTGTGTTTTGGGTTTTTTTCTTAGTTTTCAGATTTTTTTTAAACAAAGTATTTTTTTAGGTGCGATAACCCAGAAAGGGCCCGTTGGGTGTGTGTGTGTGTCCTGAACCCCTGAACCCCTGACGGGGGGGGGCCGCTCCCTCTGTGCTGGAGCACGTGGGTGTGAGGGAGCAGATCCTTGCGCAGCTGGCATCTGGCCCAGCCAAGGAGGTCGGGCCCCTGGCCCTGGGGACACCCCTGGGCCAGCAAAGGGGCCCAGGGCTTCGGGGTGAGTTGGGAGGGTCCCGGCCAGGGGGCTGGGGCTGGAAGCTGAGCCCCCGTGAGTGGCGACCCGTCCGGTCCCCGGCAGGACACGGGAGAGGCCGGACAGCGCCTGCAGCCGACACGATCCCTTTTTCTTTGTACTCTGTGTGTGCGTCTTGGTTTTCTGTGTTTTAATAAATCCTTTGGGAAAGGATGGAATCCGTTTTTTCCTAGCTTCTCACGGCCCTAGGATGGGGGTGGGTGCAGAGGCGATGGAGGATGTGGGGGATGGGGTGCCCCCTGGGGAAGGCGGGGCCTCCCGAGGCCGAGGGGCCTGCTGGGAAAGGGGGGCCAAGAAGGGGTGCCTGCCCCTCCCACTTGCACCCCTAAACACAAACACAACATGGCGTCAGAGAAACCCTGAGCCCCCAGTGGCACCTCGTGGGCCTCCCTGGACCCTCACCTCTTGCCACCCTGAGGGCACAGCAGCCCCCCAGCAACAGAGAATGTGCTGAGTGTAGTGGGGGGGCACCCTTATCCCCAAGTCACTTGGGATCTGGGGTGTCTCAGAGTCCCCAGTCTCTGCCTCTTCCCCAGGGCCCTTTCTCCCTATCCCTGTCCTTCGCCCCAAGGTCAGGATTGGGGGGGCAGCCTGCCAGCCCTGCAGGGAGCAGCCTCCCTGCCCCGCTGCCCATGGCTGGGACCCTGGAAAGGAGAACAGAGAGCCGCAGACCCCGACAGGCTGGGGTTTTATTGGTCATTCCATAAATACGGTGGCTGTGTCTCGCTGAGGGTCGTCTGGAAGCGCGAGGCAGGAGGCTGTCTGCCTTGCAGGGAGCGCACTTAGCTGAGGAGCCAGTCAGTAAAAAAAGGGGGGGGGGGAAAAAAAGCACATTATTTACATGACAGAAGAACGAGCGAGCCCCTCTGTCATTCCTCTGGACCTCGGACCTCGGATTTGCACTGAATCTGGGATGAGAATGGGGGGGGGGGCTCCGTGTGTCAGCAGGGGAGACCCATCCCAGGCCTGTTCCCAGAGCCGGCCTCCTCCTTGTGCTGGGCATTCCTGGGATGGGGGTGCCCCCTGGGCAAACCGCCTCAAGGGCAGGGCCAGAGGCTGGGAGGCGTCCCTCGACCAGGTGGCCGGCGTAAGCCCGCGAGGGGGCCCAGGCCACTCCTCCAGGCCCCAACTCTGCCCAGCGTGTTTCCAGACTCTGGCCACCCCGGAGGTGGTGCCCCACCCCAGATCCCTTCTGAGCCAGGGGCCCTCCCCCTGGAAGCAGAGCTGGGGCCTTCCTGCGAGTGGGTGTGGGAGACACAGGACAGCTCAGAGCCAGGCTGTGGCCAGGCTCCCAGGACCGGGAGGCTGCCTGGGTCCTTGCGGTGGGCATTTCGGCCTTGGCCCAGCTCAGCTCTGGGGGCCTTCGGCTCCTTCTGGCAAACATGTGGCCAACGGGGGGCCTGCCTTCCCAGGTGGGGCTCTCCATGAAGGGGGCCCAGCAGCTCTCACCAGCGAGGGTGGGCAAGCTGGTCCCTCAGCGCGGCTGCGGCTGCCCAGCCCAGATCAGAGCTTGATCCTCGCCTGACCTGGGGGCTAGAGAGCTAGACACACGCCCCGTGTGGTGGTGGGCAGTGGCCACAGGTGGGGGGGCCCTGCCGGGACAGGCTTCCCCCCTCCCCACACCCACAGCGTGTAGCCTGTAGATCTGGTGATGACCCCCCGCTCCCCGCCCTGGGGCCTGGGCTGGGAGGGGGGAAGGTTCTAAAGTACAGAGTGGGCACAAAGGTCAGGAAGTCTGTGGCTTTCTCAGGCCTCTGCCCAGCAGGGCAAAGCTGACCTGGTGCACCAGCCGCAGGGAGGCTGTAGGCGGGAAGGGGGAGGTGTTGACGTGGGGCCACCTGCTCCTGCTGGGACCGGAGGCACCGAGGGCCCTACAGGGTGGGTGGGCTTTTGCCTCCAAATAGCCAGCAGAGGCCAGTGGCGCAGGACGCCTGGCTGAAGGCCTGTCCCCTCCTCCGTCTGGCCAGCCTGAGGCTGACGGTTGTTTGCTCCAGGCTGGGGGGGTGGGGGTGGGTGCGCTGATAGGAATGACTAACTCCAGCCGTCCTGACCTCTTACCAGACTTAGCACCCTAACGTGGGGTGCCTCACCCCGACCCGCTCTGAGGCCTTGAGGAAGGCACCGCTCCAGGGAGAAGGCTCCTGGGAACTTTTCCTAGACTGTGGGGGCTTCTGCTGGATACTCAGCCTCCCCAGCACCCCGGGCATGCAGGGCACCCAGGGGCCTACGTGTGTTCTCTCTGCAGACCCCAAGGCCATGGCCTGGGTGGAGCGTAGGTGGCTGCCCCGCTGTGGTCAGTGGCCACAGTCTAGCTAAGTACGCATGACCTCAGGGCTTTCTAGGGCAAGGACAGAGGGGCGGTGGGCAGGGCACCTGGCGAGGAGGGCAGGCGGGGCCCTGGAGAGGCCTGGGCTAGAGCCTGCCCCTCAGGCCTCTGCCTGCTCACGGCTGCTCTGCGCACGGGGATCAACTGTGTACCGGGAGGAAGCTGCCAGGGCCATGAGCTTTGTCCGAACCCCCCCAACTTTCTGTGAGCCCCAAACTGGTAAGGAATCCCCCTGGATCTCTGCCCCTGCCAGCAAGGGTGGGGGTAGGGGTCAAGGGCCAGCTTGAAGGCCCCTTCGAGACCCACAGGGCAGGGAGAGGTGGAGAAGCAGGTGCAGACTGAATCTGAGGTCAGGTCCATCGTCAAGTACCGGGAGCCCTTGGCAAGGAGGGAGGTTGAGGGAGACCCCCACCTGGGGGGCCCTGCCCCATGTCCAGTGTCCTCTTTCCCACCCAACACCAGGTCGGGGTGCTGAGCAGAGAGGCCGGCCCTGCTGCCCCCAGCACCCGACTGGGTCCCGGCCAGGCCTGGACTCGCATCTCTGGGAAGGGCCGAGGCTGGGAGACGACGCGGTGGCTTCTTCCTGGAGGGAGAGCAGAGGCTGCTGGCGAGTCTGGGGGCTGGGCGGGTGCGCCAACACCCTTCCCAGCCAGCGTGGTCTCCCCAGCACGGATCAGAACTCGGTCCGCGAAGCAGTGAATGGTGTCTTGCAGTGACTTTTGAGATCTTTTCCCCCACGGCATCTCGGCGGCGGCGTGTGATGTTTTGGTTTGGATGCAAACCACACCCCTGACTTGGCTTTGAAACAGCTTAAGCGGAGCGAACAGAGACTAGGAGGGAAACAGACACGGTCCGGGCAGGCGGCCGGGTGGGGGCGGGGTGGGGGCTTCTTAGGATCTGTAGTCCTTTTTGCTGTAGGGTTTATTGCCCAAAATACTATCAATCTCGTGGATGATGGAAGACGACAGTTTCGGAAGGACCTGTGTGAGGACAACAGCTAATGAGAATCCCACCGACAAGACAGGCCTGGCCCATGGGGGAGGCTGGGTGACAATCTTCCGGCCGCTGCCGGCCCAGGCTTGTCCTGCCTTGTCACGTCACGTCACGTCACGTCACGTCACGCTCAAGCCGAAGCTGATGGGGCTACGTTGCTTTTGTGTTCCAGAAGCTCTGGGGCAGAGAGGAAGCCTGCCCTGGTATATACTCTGCCTCAAAGGCCAGAATGCGCTAGAACTATGCCTGGAAGGCATAAAATGCAGATTCCAGGGCGCAGACACCTGGTTTCTGCACCCCTACACTCCTTCTCCCCGCCTTCCCTGTTTCAACCAATGGCAAGGCCACCCTTCCAGGGAAGAAACGCCACGGGCTGCCTCTGCCCCACTTTCTCGCACCCTCACCTCCGTCTTGAACATCTGGATCCAAGCAGCTGAGCTCCGGACCCTCGGCACCACTTCCCTGCGGATCTCTCTGCACCCCCTCCGGCTCCCTACAGCCCTTCCCCCACTCAGCAGCCAGGCAGAGAGGGATCGTGCCTCTCTTATGCCCTCCGGGTCTCGGGTCTCGGCCAACAGACAACTCCTCAGTGCCCCAGGCACTGCCCCCCCCCCCCCCCCCCCCCCCCCCCCCCCCCCCCCCCCCCCCCCCCCCCCCCGCGCCAGGCCACGCCCACCGCCCACCTGTGCCTCCTTTGCTCCGGGAATGCTTTCCCTCCAGTTGCACATCTCGCTCCTCAGTCTCCAAGTCTTGGCTCACACGGCCCTTTCTCGACAAGCCTACCCCCACAACCCCTTCAAACCCGGGCCCGCGGCACCACCTCCCTTCTGTGCCCGCTGGCGCCCCTGACCTTGCTCCAGTTTTCCCCCAGGGTGCCTCTCACCCTCCCATTCTAATTTCCTCATTCTATGCTGTTGGCTCTTGGCGAGCAGGGCGGTTCGCGGCTCACCGAGGTGGCCCAGATGTCCAGCGCGGTGCCTGGCACACCGCAGGTGCCCCGCAAACGTGTGCTGGACAAATGACTGAGTGGGACCCTGCATTCAGCCCGAGGGCCTGGGGGGGGGGGACACACCCAGCCGCCCCTCCCGACCCACCTGTATCGCTCCAATGTTCTCCATGAGCTGGTCTGCGCTAGAAGCACCCAGAAGCACGGAGCTGACTCCCTCGTTCCTCAGGCACCAGGCTGGGGCAGCAAGACCAGAGGTGAGGGAGGCACGCCCAGTGCAGGGGCCCCTTCTGGATCTCCCCTGTCCCTCCCTGGGCCACACAGATCCAGCCTCTTGGTCATGGGGCTGGCGGTGCCCAGGAGGGCCCCAGTAAACCTGTAGCCCCACATGCTGGGGGGGGCGCTTTGCCCAGAGGGGGTGGGTTCTGGGGAAGCCCAGGTGCCAACTGCTTGCAGGGGGAGAGGTGGCCCACGTGGTCAGGGACCCCCCCCATTCCCTCCCCATGAATGTAGGGGCCCCACTGCCCAAGGCTGGCTAATGGAGGGGTGGCCTGGGCACTCTAGGGCTCCCGACATGGCCCCAGGGACAATGGTCAGCCCCCCCCCACCAGCCCTGTTACCTATGGCCAGCTGCGGGAGGGTGCAGCCCAGGCGCTCAGCTATGGCCTGCAGCTCCTTCAGCTTGGCCTGCTGGCGCCGGCCCTCTTCGCTCAGGATCTTGTCCTTCAGCCACTGGTAGCCCTGGTTGTGGGGGTGGAAAGCACAGCCCACAGGTGAGGGCAGGTCACCTGGACCTGTGATGATCTGTGCCAAGGTAGCATCCCTGCCTGACCGTGTCCCACTTCAGAACAGAACCTGGGCAGGTGGAAGGTCGGGGCTGGTTGAATCTGAAGCCAGAAGCCTCTGGGGTTGCTGAGGCCAGGCCCCCGAGCCAGGACAAGGGGCCTGGCAAGCCCCAGGGGGAAGTGGGGGTGGGGGAGGAGGAATGCTTTGGCCATTGGCCCAGGGGACCCCTTCCCCAAGCTCTGGGGGCGCTGGGGTCTCACCTGCCTCCAGCCCTGGGATGGCAATGCCTTCCGGGGAACCCCCTGACCGCTCTGGACTGGGCAGGGGTGGGTGGGACAGGCCATCCTGTCCTTGAACCCCAGGCGGCGGGCCTCCAGTGCTGGATCAGTCGTGACCTGGGTAGGCTTTCTCTGCCTGCTCCTCACCCCCAAACCCTGCATCTGGAAGACCCCCCTGAGTCCCCACTCCAGAGGTGTGTCTGCCTGGGGGGACTTGTCCCAGGGGACGGCCTCTGAGGGACAAACGAAGCCGCTCTGCAGCCCCCAGCCCAGAGGTCTCAGAGTTGGCCTAGAGAGTGTGTAGGGGCGGGGGGGGGGGGGGGGCTGTCGTGGGAGGGGCCATCCCGCAGAGCACAGGCCACCGCCCAGCCCAGGTGAAAGCTGAACCTGATTGGAGCTGGGGGGTGGTGAGGGCGTGAAGGGGCTTTTTCACCCGGGGCACATCCCGTGAAGATGCCTTTCCGGACTTGCGATCTGGCTAGCAGGGGCTCCCAGTTCACAGGCCTGGGAACCGCCCCCACAGTGGCCCAGGGAAGCCCCGCCCATACCCACAGCGACGCGCCCCTCAAGCCGCGCCAATCCAAAATGCCTGTCACCTGCCCGTCCCTTCCTCCCAGCCTGGAAGCTCTTTCACCTTTAAGGAGG
>NC_043707.1:137879043-137885146 GCF_006229205.1 Suricata suricatta
GAGCGAGGAGGAGGAGGAGGAGGAGGAGGAGGAGGAGGGGGAGGGGGAGGGGGAGGGGTGGAGCGAAGGAGAGGGGTGGAGAGGCGGGGCGAGAGGCAGGGGCGGGGCACGGGGAGAGGCGGGGCATGGCGAGGGGGCGGGGCAGAGGGAAGGGGCGGGGCATGGGGAGGGGCGCGGTGGGACGCCCACCTATCTTGTGGAAGAGCTCGGGCAGCTGGACCTCCACTTTCTCGCGCTGGAACATGTGGTACTCGGCCTGCTCGCAGATGGGCGGGATCAGGTTGAACTGTCGGGCCACGGAATAGGCCTCCTACAAATACAAATAGGACCGTGGATGGTCCCTGTCGGTCAGTGGGTCTGGGGGCTGCTCGGGCAGCATGGAGGAGACACAAAGACATCCCCGGGAAACCGCTGGCTCCCCCGCGCTCCCCCCACCCACCTCCTCCCCTCCACGGAAATTCACCGCTTTCCCGCTTTCTCGGGGGAAACTGTTAGCCTGTCCCCCTTCCCTCTCTGCTGGGAAAAGGAGGTGGGACCCCAGGGGTGAAGGCACGGGGTGAGCGGTGAGTGTACAACCCAACAGCGAGTTTGGATTTTGGCACTTATTGGCTAGTTGGCCTTGGGCAAGGAGCTCACCCTTCTGTGCCTCAGTTTCCCTCTATGTTGTGAGAGTCAAACGAGCCAACGGCGTTCACAGCCTTCAGGGCAGTGCCTGTCTGCTAGGCTGTTACTGTTCTTATCATGATCATTATTCCAGGGCCCTGGGCCTGGGATGATGGTGGCAGCGTCAGGAGAAAACGTAGCATCAGCCCGTTTCTGGGGCTTGGAGCTCAAGGCCTGGACTCAGCAGAGTGTCTGTCCCTCTGCTCCCACTGGATGGGTGTGAGCCGGGGCTGACGTCTCCTGACGGATTCCCGGGAAAGCCCTGCCTGCCAGCATGAGAGGCCCTTTCCTCTTTGGTTTGAGACTCAGCTTTTGCATCTGTACAATGGGAGTAGGACCCTGACACCTCAGGGAGCCCTGTTCTGGCTCCGGGCAGCTTCAGGAAAATAGCATGTGCTCATTAATGCTGTGACGCCAAGGGCTGATTAAAACCACACGCTTCTAGAGCTGGGTTGAACTTGAAAATTCTGCTTCATTTTTTTGATGAAGTAGAAATCTGGGACTCACTAGAGGAGGAACCCCCTCCCTAGGACACCGGGATGTGGGGAGTTCTGGGAGGAGGGGCATGGGAAGGGGTGAGGCCTGGAGGGGCCCCTGAGGCCGGGGTGGCGAGGCAGCCTCAGAGCCAGTCCCCAGGCCTCTGCTCTCCAACCTCTGAGGGGCACAGGGCCACCTGCTGACCCTTCTGGGATACCCAGATATCAAGAGACATCTGCAGTCCCATGGCTGCTGGAGGGAAATGACAAGGAAGGGGACACTTTCCTGAAAGTGCGGGAGACGTCACGGAGCAGGAGACGGAAGCCGGGCTCCCAGAGCCTCTCACATTTGGAGGCAGCCCAGGCCCGGCGCGGCACAGAGCGAGCTGGGTGACCTTGGGTGTGTTACTTAACCTCTCTGTGCCTCAGTGTCCACATCTGAGAAATGGAATGACAGTGACACTTCCTCCCAGGGCGTTGGGAGGATTAAATGGGAGTTAGTCCACACGAGGCCCCCAAGTCTAAGGCAACTGGAGCGGCATGAAGTCTCAGTGTAAGCGGCTGCACAGTCACTGCTGCAGTGCCGGCCGAGCTCCAGGGTCTCCACTGAGCTTCCCACCTGCTCTCTCAGTCCTCAGGACGGCCTCCTGGGGGGGGGGGAGGGCACTAGGTCATCCTAGCTGTCTTGTTCTACGGGTGCGAGAACCAGGGCTCAGAGACAGAGAGGTTAAGCCAACCGTCCAGGGGCACACAGCGCTGGGGTTCAAGTTAAGAGCCCTGCCTACAGATGTGGCTGCCACATGTCACCACACTGTCCCTCCCTGTCATACCCAGCTATCTGTGCCATTGGGACCAACGGCACCGAACGGGCCAGAGTCCGGGGTGTTGATCCCTAGAACGGGGCAGGGAGCCCATGCCCCGTGGACACACATAGGCCGAGAGGCCCCCTACCATGATCTCCATGGAGCTCCAGCGTGACGTGCCCCAGTACATGGCCATCCCCTGGTTAATGACGTGGGTCATGGCGCGCACGGTCTCTGTCGGGAGAGAAGGGGACACTGCGGGTTGGGGGTGGGGTGGCTGGGGGCCCGGCGCCCAGCCTGGGGACGTTCTGCAAATGCAGGCGGGGCAGGAGGCGGGGGGGGGGGCTGCCAAGACGTCTTGCAAGCAGTGTACTTCCTGGCTCCGGAGTCGGGGTGGCAGGGGTTTCGGGGGACCCAGGGAGAAGTCAACCACAGCCCGAGCAGCTGGTCTCGAAGACACTTTCCCCCAGTGGTTACGAGTCTTACAGAATCTTTGAAAAATAGGTTCTAGGTGGACTGTGGCATTTCTACGGCAGATTGGAGAGAGGAGCGGAAGGTGAGATCAGAGAATGTCATTCTAGACTCTGGGATGGGGGCGGGGGGGTGGGGGTCTCTAGTTTGGGGAAGAATCAGATTGGCAAAAAGCAACAGGAAGTAGATGGCGGCAGGAAGTTGCCTGTTTCTAGTCTCCCCACTTTGGGGTGTCCCAGGTTCTCACTGGGATCTGGAGAACTTCATGGAGAGGTAGTAATGGCATCTGTGAGGACAACGGGCCGGGCGGGGCCCTGGAGGGTCCCAGATGTGTCCCCAAGAGCCAAAAGTGGACGTGGGAAGCCCCGTTTGTGTCCAGCCCAGATTCTCAAACCAGCCGGGATCGGATAAGGGTCTTCGCCCCAGCTCCGCAATTCAGTCTTCCTAGTTCTCAACAAAGGTTTTGAGAAATAAAAATCAGCCATTTGTAGTCTCCCCACCGCTTCCATGCCGGGCGGTTTCAGTCCACGGGGATGTTGTGGTTTTAACAACGTACTTGGCCTCAGATTTAAAAATCTCAACCGTCTGTCGGCTGTGCGGGCAGAGGGGCTATGTCGTCAGATTCCTTGCTGGTCCCATACAGTGCTTGCAAGTCCCACTCCCGAAGGCAGGGCAGGAAGGAGGGCTCAAGAACAAGTGTCTGTCAGAACGAAGCAGCAACCTTGACCCCTGGAAGTCCTGTCTCTCCCCAGTCTGCTCCCGACATGGGGGGGGGGCTGGGGTCCCTGAAGATGGCAGGGGGCAGGGGAGCCGGAGAAAGGAAGGAGAATGCGGGCTTTCTGTTCACCAAGCTCCCCCTTGAGTGGCACTGACCGTCGGGCACCTTCTCCGGAAGAGAACCACACCTCTGTTTTGGGGTGGTGCTTCCCCTCCCCTCTCCCTGGGTCCCTGAGCGCCCCTTCAGCCGAGGTCCCCTCTTTCAGTAGAAAGCTGAGGTCGCCGGGGCTCCTGGTCTTGGGGCAGGTACACCCAGGACCCCTGAGAAGTTACCCCTTGGCTTCCGGGCCTGTAGACAGAGCCCTGGCCTCTCCTTCCTTCCAAGGTCAGGGCCTGGGCTTCTCCCTGCCCGCCCTCGGGAGGAGGGCGGGCAGGGAGGCCCGAAGCCCCACCCCGCCCCCCAGGGACCACCAACGGGCCGCCCGGCTTGACTGCCCGCACCACTCAATGCCAAGGAGGGTCCTGGGAGGACATCCGCCCACACCCAGGCCAGAGCTCAGGCTGCTGGCCGCCGTCCTCGGCAGGTCCTCAGAAACGCACGTAGGGGCCCCGCGACCATGCAGCGGAACCGAATCTTTTCAGCCAAGGCCTCCGCCTGCATGCCGGAGAGGGAAGCCGACACCCTCTGTCCCCCAGCCCTGTGCCCTCTCATCCCTCAGCACAGCTGTCACGCCCGCCCGCCCCCCCGGGAAATGGCATGATGCACTGCAGGGCCCCTTCCATGCAGAGAGGGGGTCCGTGGGTGCCAGGGGGAGGGGGGACGGGCCACCGGGGCAGGAGCCCACCAGAGCCTGCGACAGGCTGGGGAGGGAGGGGTCCCGGGCACGGCTGGCTGGTGGACGGCCCACACGGGAGCCCGGCGCTCTGCTCTTCTGCCCAAGCCAGTGTCAGCGGCCCCAGAAACAGGGCCACTAGGGACAGCTGTCCTGCACCTCAATACTTAATGCCGGGTGGCAGCAGCCGAAGGCCCGGTCCTTCCAGCTGCTGCCAGAACTCAGTACCTCGTGCCTTGTCACAAATAATACATGGGAGGGGTCCGGTGGCAGCACCAGTTGGCAGGCAGGGCCCCCCCCGCTGGGGAACACAGCCAGGCTCCCAGGGAGACCACAGCCTGCCACTGGCACGGGTCCTGGAGAGGCCCTTAGCTTCGGGGCAGGTGGAGACGGAGCCGGCCGGAGCCCGCCCCGGGTCTCCGGGTTTGGCTTGCTCACGTAGGTCTTGTGCAAGGAGGCAGTGCCTGCGTTTTGATGGAGGGTCGGGCTGCGGGGCAGCAGGTGGGGGCGGCGGGTGGCCCAGCCCACCCAGGGGACCTGAGCGCCACCGCAGCCACGAGGCTCGCCGGGGAGCCCGGGGGCCCTGACGGGGCAGCTGGCCACTGGCGTGTTCTGCTTCTGCTGGAGGTGGGAGCTTAGCACATGCGGCGGAGGGGTCCCCGCGGTGTTCACTCCTGTGGGGCCCTGGTCTCCCCAACCCTCTCCCAGACCATCCAGGGTCAAGGTTTCAGGTGCCCATCCCAGCATCCTCAAATCAAGAGGAGCTCTGGAGGACAGACGGCCGGCCTCCAGGATCACGGCAGTGCAAGGCGGGGGTGGGGGTGGGGGGTCATGCATGGTGGGGGCGCAGGGGGAATGAAATGGCAGCGCGGGCCAGGCGGGGGTGGGGGGGGCTCCACACCGCTTTGCTTTTCCTTCACTTGCAAGATGTTCTCAGAGGGCACTTAGTTTTCCTTTATGCATTTTATGGAGAAGTTTGTCTTGGGGGGAAAGAGAGTCGTGTAAATAAAACCACTATCTCATAAAATGCAGCCTGGACACAGGAGTCAATAGTCGGGCTAAGGGTACTGTGTACCTTCTATGATGAATGTCCTTGCCTTGGAGGAACTAAATGGGTCCCCTGGTGATAAAGAAAGATTTAAAGAGACCAGAGTTTATAGCTGTGGGAACATGGACAGGCACGGCGTGACAGAGAGCGGGGAGGGACGCACAAATCTCCTTCCCAGAATACTCGTTTTGTTTACAGACAAAAAAAAGGAAGAAACAAAAACCAAACAAACCACACAGACCACACACGCATATACACACACACGCACGCGTGTGCAGTATGTACATAAACAAATGAAGAAAGAAGTAACTCAAACACAACTTCATTTTCCAAATCCCTGAAGCAGCAAAGCACGAATGAGGAGCCTGAAGCGGGAAGTGGGGGCGGGGCGACGGGAGGGCGGAGGTGGCGGGAGGGGGCAGAATAAATAAGCAGCAAAAAAACCCAAACTGCTTTTCAGAGCACGGCACATTTTTTTTCTCCTCTGAGTAACAATTTATCCCGCGGAGCAGAAGGCCCCCAGAACCTCCCGGCAGAACGGGAGCGGGCTGACAAGAACCCAGGGTTGCAAGCAGCTGTCACATCGTGACTCAGTTTAGCTACGAAATAGTAAGAGCCAAGAGGAGAGAACGTTCCATACCATTCTGAACCTGGGAGGGGGCGCGGAGCTGGGCGCGGATCAGGGGTGCGGCCCCAAGGCCAGGACCCTCGGCCCGCCCACCCCCTGCAGCCGCACGGCCCGGCCCCGGGGCCCCGTGGAGAACCCACCTTCCATGGGCGTGTTGGGGTCCGGGCGGTTGGCAAACACCACGTCCACGTACTCCAACTGCAGCCGCTCCAGGGAGGCTTTCAGACCTGGGGAGGGGTCAGGGGGGACGGTCACTATCTTCACTGATGTCCTGGGCCCTCACCCGTGCACAAGTGACATGGGGACACCTGTGGGCAGGTGCCATCTGAGGTGAAGAAAAGCCAGGACCGAGGTGGGCGCAGGCCCCAAAGTGGGGAGTTGTGTGGTGGGGTCCACAGGCCAGATGCTCTGTGACTGAATGAAGGGGTGCCCTCCTGGACTCCCTGGGGGCCCACGTGGTGCCA
>NC_043707.1:137885246-137922946 GCF_006229205.1 Suricata suricatta
GCTTCCCTCACTGGTGCCTGGAGGAGGCTGGGGGGGGCGCGCGGTGGGTTGCTGTTCAGGGGCCTGAGCGCCTCCCTCACCTTCTATTATGTGCTTCCTCGAAAGGCCCCTCTCGGTCTCCGCTCTGAAAAACAGCACAAAAGCGTGTGTGATGTTGCAAGCGGTTTTGGGGGAAATGTTCATGATGCGATGTTAGGCCAAGAAAAGTAGGTCAGCGCGGGCCGCCTGCGTCTGATTCCACTTGGGAGACAACCGGGAGGAGGGCGCTGCCCGGCTGGCCTGGGGGAGGGGGCTCTGAGTCCCTTCTGTTTCGCTTGGATTTTTTTTTAAATTAAGAATGAATCGTATTTATAATTCCTTAAGAAGCCGATCTGCTCTGGCCCCAGAGACCTGAGGGGCCGGACTGCTGGAGGCAGGCAGGGGTGGTCTGTGGCCCGGGAGGGTGGCGCGCGGTTGAGACAGTTCACAAATTCTCTGGGTTTTCCCGACTTTGGGGGATGTTACCTTTGTAATCAGAAAGAAATGAGCTCATGAAGGTGAAGGAATAATAATGAAAGAAGGTTTGTGTAAAAGGCAACTCAGCTGAAGGCGCTTTGCTGGGACATGATGTCCCTCAGCAGGGCTGGGCACCAGCGGGGCAGTCGGCTGCACAGACGCCCCCCACCCTGAGCCCGAGGGAGCGGACCCCCGACCCCTGACCCCTGACCCTGGCAGGAGCACGCCTGCCGCTGCGCTTACTTTCCTCCCCAGAAGATCTTGGTGGTGATGACCAGGCTGGACCGTCTGCAAACAGAAGAGGGGTGTCACTGGCCACGGCCGGGGTGGGGAGGGGTGCTTCTAGATCATTCCGTGTTCGCCGCGTGCGAGCCCAGGGTCCTGGGGCTCCCCGTTGAGCCAGGAGGCCCGCCACAGATGCAGCTAACTCATCCTGTGGCCCTAAGTTGGGCAGTGAGGGTGGGAGGGGATGAGTGTCCCGCACCAGGGCCCAGAAGACAGAGCCGGGCCGGGACTGGAAGCCCCCCGCCCCCACCCTGGGTGCAGTGAGTGTGCTCCCAGGAGGTCCCTGCAGGGGCTGCAGCGGGTGGAGGGGGGCCTGGGGGCCAAGCAGGCGGGCTCTTCCCCTCCAGGCTGGGGACAGGCTCAGAAAGTGGTCTGTGGGACGGCCTTGGGGAGAGCCTGGGGCGCACGGAGGGGGGGCGGGCGGGGGGCACAGGACCCTTGGGTGTAGGTGAGCTGCGGTGTGGGTGGCGGGAAGCCCCCAGGGCTGTAAACCCACAGGAGGCGCGTGCTTGCACCTGTCTGGTGCAGGCTGGATGAGCCGGGGGTCCAAACGGACCCTCCGGGCCACACGTCATTGAGACCCTTCCCAGGGGAGGGGTGCCCGTGGCCCCAGCGGTTGTGTTTTCCTCCCGTGGAGGCAGGGGGGCTCCTCAGGAAATAGCTCCTCAAAGTCAGAGGCCGTGGCCCCTTGAGCTTCACCTCCAGGCAGGGGGTGACCTGGTGTTCAGGGCCTTGCTAAGATGTGCCGCTTCCTCCAATGACGGCAGGAGGAGGCAGTTTTGTGATGAATTAGCTCCGAGAAGAAACAAACAGCTCTGTTGGCACAAGAGGAAGGGGGTCCCTCATCTGTGCCCCCGGGGGTTCTGAGTGGCACTCGCTGGGGGGGGGTGCTTTACAGCAGTTTCTGCGATTTCTGAAGGTAAGGACACACAGGCCCCAACGGGCCCCCGAGTGCAGGCGAGTGCCTGGTCTGTGCCAGGGAGGGCGGGCCCCTCAGGCTTCTGAGCTGCTTGTGGAGGACACAGCGGAGGGCCCAGGTGAGGACCGGCCACAAGGGCCACCATGCCCCAGGCCGGTGTGATGTGCAGCCCTGAGCTGGCCAGCTGATTTACAGACTCAGGCGCTCAGGCCTCGGGCCAGGCCTGCCAGGGAGGTCAGGCACGGTCCCTTTACAGGCGGGGCCGGGACAAAGGGGGGGGGGTCCCAGCCCAGAGCAGGGCAGGGTGGCCCTCTCCTCAGTGACTGTACCCTCGGCCCAACCCTGGCCATCCGGGAAGTCCTCATGTCCAGATCTTTTTGGCCTCACACAAACCAGTGTGCTACCTGGCCCCCTCGATTTCTGCTGGAGCAGGGGTGGAGGTCAGAGGCAGAGGGGCAGAGTTGGGGGCACAGTTCCCCCACCTTGCTGGTCCCTCCCTGAGGGGGCAGGGACGCGTCTGGTCTTGGAGAAGGGAGTCTGGGCATCTCACTTGGTGACTCAGCCCAGGACCCCCCCACCGTGTGAATGCTCTCTCCCCCTGGGCTGCCTTCACTCTGGAACATCCTCCCCTTCCCAGTGAGAACAGTTCTGACACATTCCAGGCTTTCACAGGACTGGCCAGCTGCCCAAGGGCCCATGAGGTCAATGCCAAGCCTTCCACTGGGCAATAGGCAAGAAGAGCTTCGGGACGCCAGCCAGCGCTCACCCAGGACCCCGTGGGCATCTGTGCCTCACGGTGCCCTCCCCCCCCCCACCTTCCACGCTTTTCCCCCGCGTGCACCCTGGACGCCGGCCACAGAGGGAACGGGGTGATTACCTCCATCCCTTCTTCTTGATGATGTTTCCTAAAACCACTTCAGCCCTGCAAAAAAAAAAAAAAGACCGAGACACGGGGATTTCATTACAATGTGACACAAACGTTCAACCTCGCCCCTACTGTGACAATCGGCCACTTGGTCCCCTCCGTGAAAATGCCACCGGGGCCAGGCTGTCCGACAATGCTGGCCTTGGCTCAGGCAGCTCATTCCAGAACGAGGAGAGAGCCTTCGGGTGGCTGTCCTTCCCCGTGAAGGCGGCCGTGGGCAGCGCAAAGAGGGAAGGAGCTGCTGCCCGCTGGGCCAGGCCCACGGTTTCCCATTTCCCTGGCCTGCTGGAAATTCACCGGGAGAAATGTTTGGCAAAGGTCCGCGGGTGAAGTTTCCAGAGAAGTGTATTGTTTTTTTTAAGGTAAATTATTCATCAAGTGCATCCTCTCTTTTCAGAGACGATCAACATGTATTCAGGGCCAGGGGCTGGATTTCCAGCAGGGGCATGCGTGTGAGTGTGTGTGTGTGTGTGTGTGTGTGTGTGAGTGTGTGTGTGGGTGCGTGCGTCTCTCGTTTCTTGCTTTTCAACAATAGAGAGACAAATGCCACGCTGCCTGCTCTGTGTTCCGTCTGACGTCACTCTGGCCCCGCACCAAACTCGGGCCAGCCGGGGTCACGGGCGGGGCTGTTCCAGCCTTGCTTGGGCCTATAGCGCTGGATTCACTTTTAAGAACTTTCTGCTTGTAGCAAAATGTTTCTGCACAAAAACACCAGACGGAGAACGATCCATTCCCCGTGCTACATTCCAATTATAAAAGCGCCTGAGTCATCCGCGCAGAAATAATGGGCTCTAATTTGTAAGCTGTTCAGCATACATTCTGCATTTGCTTCATTCATGGGCAGGATGTACAGAAATCCACTCAGCCCTGGGCCTCTCCGCTGTACTCCTTGGTCCCGCGTTTGTAGGACGAAAGGTCAGGCAGGGAAGGAGGCAGGGAGGGGAGCGAGTGCAGTCCTGGGGTTACAGGAGCTGTAGACCCTTGGCTAAGCAAAGCCTGTTGCTCATGGCTGCGAATTCTTGTGGCCCTGAATTTGGGAAGCCTGACATCTGCTTGGGGGCAGGGGCAGGGGGAGGGGGAGGAGCGGGCACAGAAATCCTGCAGCTCTCCGATAAGCGCCCAGATTAGCATCAGCATGAGGAGCAGGGGGACTCAGCAAAGTATGCACTTGGCTTTCTGGTTGGCATGAGAGGCAGCACCTGGCCCGGCAGCCGCCGGGGGAGCCCCTTCCCCAGAAGGGCGTCTTTTCGCCTGTCCCTTGCTTTCTGTGTGGGTCACAGCTGGCGCCCTGCCGCCGCTGGGGCTGAGAAGGCAGGTCCAACCCAGGGCTGGACTGAGAAGGGGCCGCAGAGGGGTGTGGAGGAGAGTAGGCAGCATGAGGGCAGTGGGCTCCGGGGCAATACTAACCCACCGGAAGCTGCCGAGGCCTCGGCTGCTGGTAACGGGCTCCGAGAGGCCCCGAGGCTGCCAGGCACCTGGTGCGTTTGCCCTGATGTGCCAGCCCCGGGCGTCTAGTTCACCAGAGGGAGGTGAAGACAGGGACCCAGGGAGTATGGCGGCCGTACACAGGGCCGGGCCATCTGGAGGCCGAGGGGGCCGCACGCAGCTGTGTCCCGCAGGTTCCCCTGGGCAGCAGAGCCAGGGAACGCCTGTGGGCTTGGCATGCGCATCGGGCTTTTCTACCTCTGACCCTTTGGCTTAGTTCATCTGTCTGGGAAGCCTTTCACTTTGATGGGAAGAGGCTGCGGTAGGGAGGGGTTGGGAGGGGCAGAGGGCTGCTGATGGGGCCTGGAGGAGATTTGGGGGTCCCAGCGGAGGTCCCTGGGATTGTCAGATCCTCAGGCCCTGGGGTGGGACTTGAGAAAAGGCCCCACTAGTGTCCCGATTCTCAGGGCTCCGGGCCCCTCGCAAGCCGTCGGTAAAAAGCCAGAGCCCCGCAGCAGCCCCCATGCAGCCCGCCTGGCTGCAGCCGCCCCGGCTGATGGGAACTTGGCTCGCCCCAGGCAGGAGGGGCCGGAGGGGGGACGCACAGAGAGCCAACGAATGACTTCACAAACAAAAGCTGACTTTTGGAAACCCAATGCAGGAGAGTGGATGATTTGATTACAGCGAGTCTTTAAAACTGAAGCCAGCAGCCTTGGCTGAAGAGGGCTTTTACATAATTGAATAGGGAAGTCAACTGCCAAGATGGGAAGTGCTTCCTACCGCGCTCGGCTGGCCAGACTCTGCTCTCCCCGGCCCGAGAGGCCCTGCGTTCCCTGCAGCCGTCGCTGCACCATTAAGACGTGGGCATGTCAGACATGTGGCGCTGGCCGCGGGAGCACCGGGGACAACAGCTTAATCAGGCTCGGGCCGGCACGGCATCTCAGGCCCCAGAGGGAGTTCGGTCCTCTCGGTGCTGGGACACGTGGGGGGTGTAGTGAGTGAACAGCGTCCAGGCGTTCTGCCATTCCGGCCCCATGAACACAACACCTTGTAAAGCCACTTAGCGCTTAGAAAAGCAGGCAGAAGTGGGAGGCACATTTGGGGACAAGGACCAGAGCTCCTCTCAGGGGAGTTGTGGCCCGCACCACACTTTCCCTGTGAGAAAAAGACACGTACTTGCCCGCCGCGTAGACCTCTGCAGTATCGAAGAGGTTGATGCCATTGTCGTAGGCCAAGGTCATGAGCTGCTCCGCCATCTGAAAGGAGAAAACCAGGGCCCCTAGCACACAGCCCTAGGAGGGTGGGGATGCCTGGAGACTGGGGGGCATCACCCCAGGCGTCCTGCGCATCCAGGCCCTGCACCCGGGGCTCCCCTCACCTCTCCTGCCACGGGACAGGCATGGAGGCGGCTCTTGGTAGCGGACCCACAGGGAGGAACAGCCCTATGGGACTGTTAGGTCCTCAGAAAGCTTAGCACCTGTACTGGGTTGAACACAGTGCCCCCCACCCCCCATAGGAGCGCCATGGATCCTGGTGGAAAAGTGAATGCTTCTTTAAAGCTACGGCTCGATCGTGTCCTGTGGCCGCATGCCCCCGAGTCCTTCCCAGCACCACACAAGGACCTGCTGCTGTTGTTTGCAGGTGGAGAAACGGCGCCGCTCCGCTCCAGCACGCCGGCCTCGCTGGGGCTTCCCCGCTGCCTGGCAGGCAGGGCTGATGAACGGCCCGATCCGCACACGCCCCCGGCCAGACTTGGCCTCTCGGTGTAAGGATGAGCTTGTGCCGGTCGTCGGGGTGAGGACGGAACCTCGGGGGAGGCCCCGCTGCAGTGAGCTGGCACCGGCGCAGGTGTCCCTTGGAGAGCCGCCGATGCCACCCCCCGGCCCCTCGCTGCGCAGGCCGGGCAGAGTAATACTCCACAGCCTGCCAGCATTGCAGGACGAAAAGCCAGCCACGTTCGGTCCCGAAGATTCTCTCCATACCGCACTCGGAAGCCCCACGGGCCGGACGGGGGTGGAGGGTCAGGCCGGGGGCCGGCGGGAAGCCCACACACGGTCTCTGCCCCTCTGGGAAGGGCGCTCAGCGTGACCACGTCCCTTGATTTTTCAAGAGAAGCCAGACATCCAGGGAATTTGGGGTGGTAAAAAAATTCCTGATTTTCAAATGTGGGCGCGGAACCCCGAAGATGCTGAGCAGACCCGCCAGAAGCTGTTGTTGGAGTCGGAAGGCCCAGGGCTCGGTGAGGCCGTGGGTGGAGGGATTTTCCAGATCCACCTGCAGGGCTGGTGGACTCCCCTGGCGCTCAAGTGTGTTGGGAAGCATCCAGGCGCCCTCCCCAGCCGCCTCCTCCCCACCCCCTCCCTCACCGGTTCGTCTTGCCTTCGTTTGGACTTCTCCGGGGGCGTGCCGCCACGCTGCCCGGGCTCTGCCCAGGAGAGCACCCGCGCTGGGCCCCGGCGGGCTATACAGACCATCTGGGGGTGCAGGCTGCCTCCTGGGGAGGGTTCTGAACTGAGGGGACTCCAGGCTTTTATTTTGATACTTCAGACAGTGTGGATCTTTCACACCCACTAGAGATGTTCTTCTGCTCTTTGCTCATCTTAGAAATCAACCCAGAGTAGTTCAGGGGAGTTCCTGCCTTCTTTTTTAAAAAAATTAGTTAAAACAGTTTAAAAATTGTGGTAAAATATGCATGACATAAAATTGACTATTTTAACCTTTTTAGCGTACAGTTCTGTGACATTAAGTACATGCATGTTATCATAGATCATCACCCCCGCCCACTTCCGGAACTTTCTGATCTCCCCAAATAGAAACTCTGCTCTTGTGAAACACTAAGTTTCCATGCCCCCTCCCCCAAGCCCCTGGCGCCCACCCATCTATTCTCCGTTTCTATAATTTGACTCCCCTAGTCACCTCACATGAGTGGAATCACAGAGTGTTTGTCTGTGACTGACTTGTTTCACGTGGCTTGGTGCCTTTAAGGTTCCTCCATGTTGTAGTGTGTGTTGGGATTGGCACGGCAGGGTTTTGAGGGGTGGTTAGGAGTTTGTCAGGAAGGAAGGGGGAGGGCAGGCGGAGGGGGGGTTGCAGGCAGAGAGGCTGGCGCGTGGCGAGGAGGGTAGCTTCCCGGGGCTTCCTCGTCCAACACCTGGGCCTCCCCCTCGCCCAGCTCTCTCTTACTCTGGCATCGGAACCTTCAGCTGGTCCCACGGGCTCCCCCTTGGAGTTGATCCAGAATTGGACCCCCTGCCCATCTCCACCTGGTCCAAGCCAGAATGCCCCCAGCTGGGTTTCTGTGGCAGCCCCTGACTCTCTCTGCTCCTGTCCTTGCCCCAGCACCCCGCCTGGGCATGGTGGGGTCCACACAGCAGCATCAGAGATGCAGAATCCCCGGCTCTGGCCCAGACCTGTCATAGTAGAACCTGCATTTTCACTGGATTTCCAGGGGGTTCATGCATACAATTTGAGAAGCACCCCCCTCCCCACCGTCTGGAGGGGTAGTGGGACAGGCCATCCTCTGTGGAGCAGCCAGAGTGAGCCTTTTGACATAAGTCAGGTAAATTTCCTGTGTCCCAAAATCTCCAGTGGCTTCTCTGCCATGGACGGTCAAAGCCAAAGTCCCCACCAGATCTGCTCCCTCAGCTCTGACCTCATCTCTTGACCCGAGGCTCCTCCTGTGGCCTGTTGGAGGCTGGGTACAGTCCTGTTCCCTTGGCTTGGAATGCTCTCTCTCTGAATCCCCACATGGCTCACTCTTACTCCCGTGTTCGCTGGTCGTTCTGCACAAAATGGCAGCCCACATCCCAGATTTCTGTGCTTTGGTTCCTTATTCTCTGCGGTTGATCAAATAATGGGTCCTGGAGCCTGCGCACGGTCCCTGGGGCAGAAAGAGGGTCTCTGTAGAGGCGACTACATTGAGGGCCTTGAGATGGGCGACGCCCGGGGCCCTGAATGCCGCCACGGGTGTCCTTGTAGGAGGGAGGCAGAGGCAGAGGGAGGATCTGACACAGAGGCCGAGGCTGGGGTGACGCAGCCGCACGCAGCGCCCTGTGAGAAACAACTTCCGTGGTTTTGGAACCATGCGCTGGTGGGAATTCGCTAATGCAGCCAGAGCACGCGTCCAGCCCTCGGAGATAATGACGTGTGCTTACTGTCTGTCCCCTCCCCAGGACGACAGCGGCCATGGCAGGGACCTGGCACTCTGCGGGTGCCCCCAGGCACGAGCTGGGTGAGGACCGTCCCCAGCGGGCTCTGGTGGCCTCCCGCCGCCTCCTCACTGCCCTGGCCACGCCTTGCTCCTCCCTTCCTGTGTCAGGGAGGCCTCCTTGTGTTCACTGAGCTAGAGCAGGGACGCCGTGAACACACCTAGACCCCCCTCCCGACAAGAGAAGCCGGCGAGTCTGCACAAACCAGGTCTCCGCCGCCCCCGGGCTGACCCGGTGAGGCTCTGACTTGTCCCACTTCACCAGAAAGACATAAACACGATGCTAACCACACCAGGACGGTGAGAAAGAGGGTGAGGGCACGGGAATTTTCAGGGCTGGGCTTTTTATGATTTGTCATTGCTAGGATTTTGGTATAATTCCTCTTCTGGGTTTTTCTATGTGAATATAGGCCTCCCCCCAGCAAAACTGCGGTTCCCACACGCAGAATGCTGTCGGTGCTGTTTTCCATGCTCTTTCTCCTGGGCTGGTTTCCCATGTCATTCTTCAAAATGTGACTTCTGAGGACTTCTGGTCTGTGGGCGCGTCCTCCCGCATGTGATGATTTTGTGATTGGCTATTTCCAACATCAGAGTCCCAGAAACTAATGGCAGGAGGAACTTTAGGAGACACATGGGCCTCCCTTCCGCTCCCCCAGGGGACCGGGCATCCATCCCATCCCAGACCTGGGAGCTGATCGCGGCCCCCCCTTCAGAATTCTCCAGGTAGACCTTGATGACTTGACGTATCCCTTGGAGCTCTGTGTCTTCAAAATGGGGATTACACTACCTCCCTGGGTCGATGGAGGAGTGCCATAATAAATGTCAAGTTTGGGGTGCCTGGGGGGCTCAGTCAGTTAAGCATCTGATTTCAGCTCAGGTCATGATCTCACAGTTCCTGAGTTCGAGCCCCGAGTCAGGCTCTGTGCTGACAGCTCAGAGCCTGAAGCCTGTTTCGGATTCTGTGTCTCCCTCTCTCTGCCCCTCCCCCACCCACACTCTGTCTCTCCGTCTCTTAAAAATAAATAAATTTAAAAAAAATCAAGAAATAAATAAGTGTAAAGTCTCTAGCTGCTATCCTTGCTAGATTTTTAATGCCCATGCCCTGAGCACCTGGGTCAGGTCACACACAGGGCCCTGGACTAGAGGTTGGAGACCTGACTCTGACCATGGCAGTGCCCACACTGGGCCACGTGATCAGAGCTTTACTAACACTGTCTGCCCGGCCCCCCAGGGCCCCCTCCCCAGGGCCACAGCCCCACAGATGTTTGCACTCAGCTGCTGTGACCCCACAGGACAGGGAACGGCAGCGCTTTCCTGGGAAGGACCAGAGTAAGACTGTACTCTTTGCGGGACAGACGGGGCTCTGAGAGAGCAGCCATTACAATATGTAAATGAGAGGGCGTGGCCACCTAACAATAAAACTGTATTTATAAACACCCAGTTGTGGAATTCAGAGAGATAGTAGAACAGAGGCTCCCGGGGGCTGGGGAGTTACTCCCTCATGGTTCCAGAGTTTTGTTTAGGGTGATGCAAAATTCTGGAAACAGACAGTGGTGCGCACAGCAAAGGGAAGGTACTTAATGCCACTGAACTGTACCCGTATACATGGTTAATGAGATAAATTTTATGTGATGCATATTACACTTGATCTTAGCCAAAAGGCCGAGAAGCGATTGTGATGCATATTTAACCACAATAGAAATGGCAAAAATAGCAAATCTTATGTTTCATATACTTAATTGAAAGGAAAAAACAAAAAAGAACCAAAACTAGGCTGGGGGCCAGAGGTGGCCAGAGGGCCACACTGCTCACTGCCGTTGGCGGGGTCCTGCCGTGAAACACCCGTCTGCCACAGGAAATCCCCTGGCTCCTTGTTTCTGTATCTCCCGGGCATCGCGGAGTCTTGCACACAAAAGGGAGCTCTAAACACAGGACCCTGTTTCTGGATTCTTCGGTAGGGCAAGCACCTTCCTCCAGACACCGGCTTAGCAAGGAACATGGCGCTCCAGGTGGGGCACCCTCCGGAATGCGTGGTGGCCCCGTGGCCTCGGGAGGTCTGGGCAGCTTACATGGTCCTCTGCAGCCCCGGATGGTTCTGGATGGTTCTGGATTCCTCATGGTGCCGACTCCAGCGGCTCAGGCGGGGCAGGAAGCCAGCCAGCTAAAGAATAAAACCCGGCCACTGGTCATCTGGACGGCGGCGAGGTGGCCCCGCATCCTCGACGTACCGATTTTGTTGGGCACTAAATGTAGGATTTAACACGAAAATTCAGCTCGCTCCCTCGCTCCGTCATCCTCTGCTGCCAGGACCTTTTCGAGCCCGAATCTGCCACATACTGTGTCCGCTGTCCTCCCAGCTCTGTGTCGTCTGAAATGACTTCTGTGTCTTCGTAGTGTCACCGTATACAGGATGGAGACACGGCGGAGGCCAGAGCCAGCAGGCGGCCGGCGGATCACGAATCAGTACTCTTCGGGTGCAGTGCACCTGTTGGTGAAGACGTCAGCTGACTGGATGGTGTGGTTCCGCTGCTTCTCCGGATCTTTCTCCCAGGACCTCCCGCGCCAGGAAGAAGAAGTCATTCCCTCCACGCCCAAGGGGAAGCAGGTGAGTCACCTGCTACGCAGGGTGAACCACAGGGGCTCCGGGGCTCCGACTTTCTATTCTAGGTGCTCAGAACCGATCTGGTTCATGGCAAGACAAGCCCCTGTGCCTTCACAACTCCCGACTTCACTCTGAGACGGTCGGGAGCCAGAACCCTCACAGCCAAAGGGCCCGGAGCTTCTGGAACCAGCGACCGTCACAAAACCGAAACGGAACCAAAGCACAAATTCAGTACATTTCGGTCCTGATGGGAGCAAAGCTTTTCCCTGGAAAATGAATGGAGCAATCACAGCTAACAAGGTCTCAGATGCACTCGCTGATTAATTTTTCAACACAACCCTTCCGCGAGGAAGCAGGGCGGACAGGAGCATGGCCGACGGCACAGACGTCTGGACCTCTCTGAGCGAACGCCGCTGCTCTCACCTCCAGGATGTTGGCTCACTGGTGGGGCGTGCACAGCAACCCGGGGGGCACCCCCTCCGTGGCACACGCCACGTCGCCGTGGGAGGCCAGACGCCCCAGCGAGGACATCGGACGGCAGCGCGCAGGATTAACGGCAGCCACGGGAAATGCAGCTAGGAGCTCGGTACACCGTGGAGCTACTCAGAATCTGCAGCTTGGAGTCAAATGTCCCGAATCTGCATTCTTAATGACCTCAACGGACTCATACTGAAGTTTCAAATCCGCGTGGGCGTTCTCCGCGGAGCAGCTTAGAAACCCACCCGGCTTTGTAAGTTGGAAAGCGTGTGCTCCCTGAATTTCCCTGGCTAGTGGTGGGTCCGGTGCTGTGCAGGTGAGAAGCCAGAGCGTCTGCACCTTTAGGGGACTCCCTGACGCCCAAGGCACCCGCTGCTAAGTACAGACACAAGATCTTCTGACACTGCCGTGGCTCACCTCACCGCTCCCACCACCCCCAAGGACCACGGCACCTGGAGGAACAGAAAGAGGGAGCCTGCGGTACCGCCGCGAGCACAGGCCCAGTGGCTCATGTGGTGGACTCCACCGCGTGCCCGGCCCGGGCAGCCCTTGCGGGGACCTGGGGGCCGAGGGAGCCCCGTCTTACCTCATCGGTGATCTGGCCTCCGAAGGTCACCCATGTTCCTGGAAGGAGACACACAGGCTCAAGTCAGAGAGCTTCCCGGGGAGCCCAGGCCTCCCGCAGGGTGCTCGGGCCTCAGGCCGCAGGGCCCGGGAGGGCAGCCACAGGCCACCATGCCACTCTGTTCTGCGGCGAGCATGTCCTTGGGACGTGTGGACGCCGGGCCTTCCGGGCAAGGCTTCCTGCCGGGGCCACCAGCCAGGGGGACAGCAGGTGCCCGGAGAGGCAGCGGGCTGCAGCTCTGTTGAACCGCCCGCTGGGGCTCACGCCGACGCGGCTCCCATTCTGGTGACCCGCCACCCGGGGCAGGATGAGAAGTGTCTCCCTGAAAACGGGCAATGTCTGACAGCCGTGCCCTCCCTCCCGCTGGATGGCTGCTCGTGGATGCGTGTGTGGAGGGGTGTGCAGCCCTGGAGGTGGAGGGCTGAGCTCACACCCGGGCAAAAGTCCACATGAGGACTCTGCCGTGAGCGAGAGATGCTCTCCCGCCGAAGCTGGGCCAGCGTGCCTCTCGGTCTGGTGCAAGACGGGGGGGCTGGGTGGGCACAGGGCCCTGTGACTTGCCTTGTCTCCCCCATCTCTCCTGTAGGACACCGCCCACCTGGTTGCTGTGGCAACGGAGCCTCCCCAGCAGCCCCCCACACCCATCCTGGTTCCCTACCCTCATCCCCAGGGGCGGCCCCTTCAGTCCTCCAGATCCCCGCCTCCTTAAGTGGCACCGGGCCAAGGGGCCCCCACACTCACCGAGCCCCAGGCAGGAGACCCGCAGGCCCGACTTGCCCAGGTTCCTGGAAAACAAACTTGGTGTGAGTTCCTGGTGCGAGGCGGGACCCCCAGGCGCAGGCCCCCCACTGTTCCCAATGCCCCGCTCCATGGGGCCCCCACCCAGGTCAATGCATCTTTTGGGGCTTGGAAGGCAAGGGGGCCTTTGGAGAGAGGTCTGTAGCTCATCCTACACCCTGGGGGCCAAGAGACAACGGTCCCATCCCCCCGTCTGCCACACACACCCCACAGCAGGGCCACGGGCCTAGGCCTTGCTGGTGACCATGGTGGGCCCCGAGGGCACCCCAGAGAGTGGGGCGCAGAGCGGACACGGTCTTGTTTCACGGGCTGAAACAAGGCTGAAGTAGGCCTTGTGGTCCAGCCACAGGGCCTCCACTTGTAAGAAGTTTGTTTCCATTTCTCTGGAGCGTCATGTTCGTGACTCGGGGTGTCCTTGGTTCCTTCTGCAGAAGTTAGTCCGGACTTCTCACCCAGCCACTCAGCCCACCGACCTGTCCATCTACGGTAGGAATCGGCCCGAGACGAGAGCTCCGTTGTGGGGTGCTGGTGCCCACCCCTGGCCGAGCCTCAGCCCCTGCTCTGACCCCCAGCCTGGGCTGCCCAGGAGGGCGAGACGCAGGCCCCTGGCAGCTCACGTCCCCAGCAGGCCCGGTGGCCGCAGCTGTGCGGGCTGCGTGGGCTCCGTCACCGGCCCGCCGAGGCACCTGCCAGATGCAGGTCCCGGGGGTCCGCGTGACGGGGCTGCAGGCCACCACTAATGTCCTGAGGAGGTCACGGAGGGGGGCAATGCTCTGCTGAGGGCCGGGTGCCCATCCGTCCCCACACAGGCTGGCCGCGGGCCTGTTCCCCAGTATTCCCACTTCGCCTAAGAGGACGCCGGGCCTGCCGGGGAACCAAGGGGCCAGATTCCAGCCAGGCATCCGCCCCACGAGCACGCTCCCCACCACGATGGCATGCCCTGCCCCCATTTCCGGGGCCACAGGATGTGAGCTGCCCGGATGGGGAAGTTGGCCAGGGAACGGTGGGGGTCCACTACCCTCGCAGGGAACCCCACGGCTGGCATCCCAGTCGGACTGGGACCAGCCCCCGGTGCAGCCCTGGCCAGGCACCGGGAAGTCAGAGAGTTGTGACAGACCCAGGGGCGTGGACCCCAGCCTCCTTCCCCGAGGGCCCCAGCTTTTCCCTGGGGGTACCCCGCGTCCAACTTTAGTGGACGCTGTGTCCTCAGTTTCTCTACCCAAACCTGGCCCCCATGGACCGTCTGAAGCTTCGGTTCCCTGGTCCCAAGACCCCTGGGCCTTCCCCATATCACAGGGGGTAGTGTGGGGGGTGGGGAGGGGGTAAAATAACCTTGTAAGGGTTTGAAAACGGTTTCACGTGTCACCAAATTTAAAGTGGTTCTAGAACACGCAGGCTTCTTTTCAAATTTCCCATTAAAACCAGCCTGGGTGCCCGTCCACTGTTGCTGCAGGGAGCGCTGGGATTTTCCCTAAACAAAGTACAGAACCGCACAGCGGCTGGTTTCCCTGCCAGGGAGGGGGCCGAGTGGGCAGCGCTCAAACCCTGGCTCCGCGTCTTGGGCGTGTGATGGGGCCGATGCCTCAGTGTGCCCCTCTGCAGGATGGGCTCACAGGGCTGCGTCTCTCACAGGGCTTGCCGGGCGGGTGACGCAGGGTAACACACATGCCCGGGGCCCAGAGTCCCAGGACACGGGCTCTGCGTGTGGCTCACTTCCAAGAGACCCAGCGCAGAACACAGACAGAAGGCTTTTTTCCTCGCATGAGAAGCAACGGGCCAACCAAACGGTTTTGAAAGTTACTGTGTTAAAAAACTGAAGTCTCCCCTGTTTTTTTTCCCCTCGAAATCAGTGAAGAAGTCTGAGGATGCCCTAAGCAGGTCTGGTACGTTCTGACCCAGAGCCCCTGGCATCTGTGGCCGCTATAAAGGAAGGCCTGACTGTGAGGTGAGGGACGGTCACGGCCCGAATGGTGGTGACCCTTTCACAGCAGGCGCGTGCGCGCGCGCGCACACACACACACACACACACACACACACACACACACACACAAGTCAAATCCTCAGGTGATGCACCTTAACCTTCCACGGTGTTACCACGTTTCCAAAAGCCGGTGGGAAAATACTTAGAATGGCCTTGATTTATGTTCAGATTTGCTATGAGAGATTTAAAACAGAGTAGGTATGAAATTCAGGGGCTGAGCAGTCAACAACATGACTTACGAGTTTCCTCACGTTCTTTAAACCATGAGCGAACTGCTGTTCCTTGCTAAGCAGAAAGTTAATTTTCGTTTAGTTGTCTATAAATAAACTGGAATTAAAAAGTAACTTTTTTTAAAAAAAGAAAGAAAGGCATGAGTACATTACCTACAGACCATGCATCAGGCTGGGCCTATTTAACAGTGCAGACAACCTTCCCCACGCTAGTTAGAAAGAAGTCAGAGCAGTGCTTAAAAGCAGGCTGGCAATGAAGCAAAAAGGATCGAAGATTCCGATCAGTGGTTCCTAACTGCTGGGAGGTCACAGGCCCCTTTGAGAAACCGATAAAGGCTACAGACCCCTTTCCCGGACGTGTTCCAGGACACGAAGCCCCCTGGGATCCCGTTAGCAGTACCCAGAGGGTTCACGGGGCCCCGGGCGCCTGCTCTCCGTAAATCCAGGTGCTGGAAGGGAGGCTGAGCTCCCGACTCTGCAAAACGGACTCCCACCTGTGACCAGGGGAAGCAACCTCCTGGCCGGGCTCTGGGGAGGCGTGTCCGCCTCAGGTTCCCCTTTACCAGCGTGGGAGCAAAGAGCCGAGTGCACTGTGTGTGCAGGGAGGCGGCTTTCGTGGCGGCAGACGGGGGCCGAGCACACCCGGCTGCGCCCACCTGGGTCTGGGGCCGGAAGGCGAGTCGCCCCTCGCCCAGCAGAACGGGCTCCTCATCCCCTCTGGCGCCGGGACCCAGGCTCTCCAGCCGCTTCCCCGCCCACCGCCCACAGGAATAACTGAGCGAAACTAGGACACCGTGCGGGGCTGCCATTGCCTGGCTCGAGCTGTGTCCCTGACGAATGACGGCGTTAGCTCTGCCATCGCGGCCGGGCCTCGGGAGAAGGGACGCGAAGGGACAGGGAACCTCCGGGCCAATCGCTTTACCAGCACGGCTGCTCAGCGGGGGCCGGGAGCCCCACACGCCTCAGCCTCAGCTGGGCCGGGGCCACGCTGCCCCTTGAAACACCACTTCCTAGAGATTTTTCTCCCCTAATTAAAACTCGACATACTGATGAAATAGCCGGCTCAATCTCCAAACCCAAATCAAGTTCGTCTCCGTTACTGTGCCTTATGTCCCTCCTGCGGTCTGGAAAGCTGCGCATGAGGACGTGCGGATTTGACTGTCGGAGGCAAGGACCGATGCCGTCGGGTTGGCCGCTGAACGCCCCTCAACGCGGCGCCCCGGACCCTGGGCAGTTACAGATCCCTTAAAATCAGTCTGGGGCCTTTAAGTTCAGCCATCTGGGCAGAGGAGGGCACCCTGAGCGGGCGGAGATAGCAACATGGCCTTGATGACGCAGCAGCCACCGCGCTTTCTCATCAGCTGTCACGGGAGCGGGGGAGGGCGACTACCTGTTTGCAGGTCTGCCCCGCTCGCAGGCTCCAGGCTCCCGAAGGACAGGCCTGGGCTTCTGGGTCTTCACCCTCAGGTTGCAGAGGACACGGGCAGCAGCTCGGGGCTGCATGTCGGGTGACTGGGGGGCGAGAAGCCCAGGCCCTGAGCCGGGCCCCTCCCCTTACGCAAAGGGCCTGGCATTGCGCCTCTCCCACACAGAGCCCCTCTTGGGCCCTCCGGCAAGAATGTGGCGCTCTGGCCACCCACCTTTCATTCCCTCAACACCAAAGGGTGTGGATGGAGGCCCCCCTCCTGGCCAGCTTCCTAAGGAGGTGGTTGGAGTGGGGGGCAAATATCAACCAGGCCCCCTGCAGCCCCATCTGTTCCCCATCTGGGACAGTCATGTGCAGCAGGCTCAGGACGGGTGGGCACCAACCTGGGAGACAGGTGCCCTGTGCCCGCCACGGGTACCCGGTGGTTTGGATTCTGGCTCCCACTTCAGCTGCTAAGCAACTACATTTCCTGCGGAGGCAGGATCCCCCCTTCCCTCCCCCCACACCTAGTCCAGGAAGGCTCCCCAGGCCCCACATGAGGACAGAGGGGGCCTGTAGCTGGGAAGTGCAGGGCTGGGGTCTGGACCCAGCCTCCAGGACTGCCGACCCCCAGCCTAGCGAGCACCTCCCCTTACCGTCTGTCTCCCCCTCCGTGCCTCAGGCACACGCATGCCCACGTGTACACCCACATGGACACACGTACATGTGCACACCCGGTAATCCTGAGCACCCAGGCTCTTTGAGATTTACTCCTTAATCGATCTTAGGAGGGAAATCATGTCAATAGCCAAATTTTCTATTTACACAGCATTTTAGATTTTAAGAAATGATCTCACTCGTATTAACTCCCCGATCCCGGGGACTGACTTAAAAGCAGCAGCCGCTAACAGGTGCCTAGCTTGAGATACAGAGTCTGTTTACTCTTAGCTTTCGATCCGACTTAACAAAAGAGATAAGCCAGCAGGGCTCCCGGACTGGAGAATTCCATTCTGGACGGTCCTCCCCAAGCTTAGAGGGCGGGAGCACAAGCCTTGTGCTCCGGAGGCTCATAAGAGCTCAAACGCCCCCAAGGACCCAGGGGAGGAAGGCACACACGCAGAGGCGCACGAGGAATCAGTTACTCCAAAATTCATCTCCAGGAGGCCTGGGGCTCCGGGGTTCTGACTTCAGGCACCGGTTTTGGGGAGGTTCGAGCTAAACACCTCAGGTGTTAGGAGTGACTCCCTCAGTCACCGGCTAGAATCCCAGGCACTCCCCTCAAATACCGGAACCTTCTGTGGCTCCTTCTGAGCCCGTGTGACTCTGGGGCTGGCCGATGCATATTGCTTGCTGTGAGAACATCATTTCCCAGGAACGTCATTCTAGAAAGGCCCAAGGGCCAGAGACACAGACACACGCAGAGTAAGAGAGGCCAGACTCGCAAGCGAGGTGCCCTACGACCCCGCCGCCAGGGTCCTTCTCTCGAAGCTGGGATTCTCCTCTTCCACCCGGTGCATGTGTCTGGCGTGGGAGCAAGGCCCAGGATGGGACAGGGGACGAAGGTCCCTGCTGCCGACACTTGTGCTCGGTCCCCTGTGAACATGCAGGTCATGGAACCAGGCGTGGACTGGGTCCAGGCAGACCTACTCGGTGCAGCCTGGCCTCAGCCACCAGCAGGGGGGTCCAGAAGCTGCTCTGAGCCCTGCCCAGCGGTGGTCCTGCCCGTGGAGGGACCTGGGCCTGGGTGTCGGGAAGAGGATTTCATCACACGGTCCACCCAACGGTCCCTGAGGATGAACCCACGCTTGTCATGAGGGCCTCACTGCGGAGACCACCCGGGGCAGATGGGAGGCCTGTGGCCAGTGTTGGGGGACGGTTCCCAGGAAGAGAAAGCATCACGGAATCACGGAGTCTTGGGAACCATCACATGGACGGTTGGGCTACTGTTACGGCCGCCCGCGCCCCGCCCCTGCCCCCTGCTTCCCGGCCCCCGCCCCCCCACCCCTGCCCCCAGCAAAGGAAACAAACGACAGAAGGAAGGAAGGAAAGTCGCCGTGCATCTCAGCCCTGTGGTGGTGAAGACAGAAGCCTGGGCTGACCCTGAGCCGAGCTCGATGTGGTTTCTCACCCAGTCCTCCCAGCTCCCCCCGGCCCGAAGAGTGTCCCGATCTGACAGATTGCAGATTTCACTGGCGCTCCCCGCTAGGGGGTTGGGGGAGGCCGCCCTGGACCCGTACCTGAACTTCATCCCCGGCTGCTTCACGCTGGTGTCACCGGCACACGGGAAGCTCTGCACAGACAGGTGCCCCAGGCTCCGGGCCACCATGGCCACGGCGCGGAAGCGGCCACGGGAGCCTAGGCTGGGGCTGCTGGCGGCCGTCCGGCCCAGCCGCTCCTCGGGGCCGCGGCCCTTGAGGCTGTGCTCCGAGCACACGAAGGACACCTGCATGCCGAGGCCGGCGCCCGCTCCTGGCTGCGCCCCTCCGTCCGGGCTCTGCGGTCACCGGCCCCTAGGAGTCCTCCTGTTCCCGGGACGAGACTTTATCCCAGAAAGCCAAGAAGCCGTGAGGCGTTCCTTCGGGAAGCGAGGATTTCCCCAGGCAATAGTAGAAAAATCCTGTGCCGTGTCCGAGGGAAGGGATCGAATGTCCAGAATCATGCGAGAAAAGACCTTATCAGAGGGAACTCGGAAATCCAGGTGGGGGCCGTGCCATTTGCTCCCCGCTCACATCTTTCTGGGCGCTGCTGGTCCTTCCGCTGCCCTCCCCCTGGTCTGGCTCTGGCTGCCCGAGCCCCGAGTCCCACGTGGCTGGCTGGGCTGGGCTGCTGGTTACTCCTGACCTCTGCGTGACATCGCCATCGCCCTCCTCCAGGGGACAGGGGAGGAGGGAGGGCGCCTCCCTTCCGGGTGGCAGCCTGGGGGCTGCCGGGGGTGGGGGTAGGGGGTTCAGGGGAGCAGCTGTTTCTCCAGGCTTCCTGGAGTCCGACTCCCGGCTCTGCACACCATGGGCCGTTGGGCGCCACCCCTCCAAGTAAATTAGGTGACCGGTGAGAAGCGCAGGAGGCATCTAGCGATTCATTATTAATGACACGGATGCTCCCGCCTCCTGGGGATCGGCCGCCACTGGCTGCTCCAGGCTGACAGCCGCCGCTCAGCTGGGATGGGGACAGGCCAGCACCGCCGCCGGGAGGACTGCCGGGCTTGCAGGCAGCCGCCAGCTCTGGCTGCCTGTGTTCTCGCCCCGGAAAGTGGGGCTTCCACCCGCACGAGGAGCAGCAGAATCACCCGAAATGTGGAGGAGAGACTCTCCATCTAGACGGCCCAAGGAGAGAAGCCTGGGGCTCGTGGGGCCAGAGACCTGGGAAGTCCCGGCACCCCACAGTTCTTAGCTCCCGGCAGATGCTCAGCAAATGCTTCCGGAATGAATGTGTGAGTGAGGACACCCTCCCTGTGACCCCACCTTCTTTCCACACTCACGGGTTTAGGATGCAGTTGGGAGCAAGATTCTCCTCCTGGTTTCGTGTCCTGAAACCAAGGAGATGCCCCCTCCCCCGCCACGGCAGGAGGGGCTTCCTTCCCCCTCTGACCCTTAGCCCGCCACTCTCGCCCTTGAGGGGAGCCCTGGCCAAAGCTACCTTTTGGGGTCTTTCTTGCCGTGCAGGAGGGGCAGAGAAAGGCCTAGATGGGAGGCAGGTGGCAGGGGTCTAGTTCAGGCACTGCTGCCAACTTGCTGTGTGACCACAGGCATGGGGCCTGCCCTCTCTGGGCCTCCACTGGCAAAATGAGAGGCATGGTCTGAGAAGCCGCTCTTTCTCCCTGGCTTGGACCCACAGGGCCTTCCACACCAGCTGCCTGTCCAGAGATGAATCCGCCCAAAGATGCCCGCAGTGGATGGTGCCTGAGCTTGCTCTCAGCCCCAGCCCTGCCTTTTTGATACAGACGTTAAGAAGGAAACCTTGTTCCTGTCCAGCCTCCCTGCTCCTCAGCCGGGTGTCCTCCGACAAGAGACCTTCCTCCCGAGCCTCAGTGTCCTCAGTGTCCAGTGCAGAGCACGGAGCGCGGTCAGATCACAGACAGCATGTACTCCCATGATCCCTCAGCATGAAGGAATGGCTTTGTGTATGTCTTTTAAAGTTTTATTTTACTCTTTATTTTGGAGAGAGAGAGCACGAATGGGGGTGAGGGGCAGAGGCAGAGGGAGACAGAGGGAGTCTTAAGCAGGCCCCACACTCAGCAGAAAGCCTGGTGTCGGGCTTGATTCCAAGACGCTGGAATCCTGACCTGAGCTGAAATCAAGAGTCAGACCCTCAACTGACTGAGCCACCTGAGCGCCCTGAAGGAATGGCTCTTGGAGGTGGGAGTCAGGGCAGGGCATGTACAGGACTCTGCCCCCCACCTCTACATGGGTAATTGCACCCCTTGGGACCCCCTCGGGGGCACGGGCCTGACGCAGCAGCAGGAGATGCCCAGAGGCTGATGCCTGGACTTGGGGACGGAGGTGCAGCCTTTGCCGAGGCGCCTGGCAGGTCACAGACACCACTTAAGAGAGGCCAGCAGGGGGCCCTCAGGACCCAGAGCCCCAGGCCTGCTTGGCCCTCCCGGAGCCTCTCGGGTGGCAGGTCTGAGAAGAGCTGTGCCCCCCCACAAGCGGGGCCCCTCCTTCAGGGAGCCCACGGGCCTGCCAAAGAGGCTGCAGAGGACGGAGACCGCATCTGCTCCTCTCCCGGCTCATGGAGCTAAGAGTCTAGGGCGAGGTGCCTGGCACGTGACCGGGGTGCCAAGGGAGCCTGTTACAAATACAGATTCCTGGGTCTCACCCTGATCTACTGAATCAGCGGCTTTGGGGTGGGGCTGGGAAGCTGTGTTTCATCAGGAACTTCTAGTGGTGCTGGTCCGGGGGATGGGGAAGCCCTCTACTTTCTTCCTTGTGTACTCATCCGTCTGTGCTCTGGCAAACTACCGGATCTGGCATCTTACCACTCCTTGGGGGTTCCTCAGAGGGTGTGCTTTAAGCAGCACCAAGTTAAGTGAGATTCACAAAGACTTAGTCACCATGCAGGAAAAATATCATCTGCTCCACCATGCAGCTCGGCAATTCCACTCCTCGGCGTGTGCCCAGAGACCCGAAAACATATGCCCACACAAACACTTGAACACAAACGTCCACAGCAGCATTCTTCATCATGGCCCTGAAGTGGAAATAACCAAAATGTTCATCCACTGACGAACTGATAAACACAATACGGTCCGCCTGCCTATACGACAGAATGTTCCTCAGCCGTACAAAGGAATAAAGCACCGAAATACGCCGCAACGCGGATGAACCTTGAAGACAGGCGAGTGAGATAAGCCATTCATATAGATGATTCCGTTTATATGAACTGTTCAGAAAAGGCGGATCCACAGAGACAGAAAGTAGCTTAGTGTTTGCCAGGAGCTGGGGGCGGGAGTTGGGAATTGGGGAGTGACAGCTAATGTGGGCGTAATATTTCCTGTTGGGGTGATTAAAATGTTCTAAAGTTGTGGTGAGTTTTGCACAACTCTTTGACTACACTAAAATCACTGAACTGTATACGTAATTATTATTTTTTAAAAGTTTATTTAATTAAAAAATTTTTTTTGGTTAACATTTATGCATTATTGAGAAACAGGGAGAGACAGATCATGAGCAGGGGAGGGGCAGAGAGAGGGAGACACAGAATCTGAAGCAGCTCCAGGCTCTGAGCTGTCAGCACAGAGCCCAATGTGGGGCTCGAACCTAGGATCGGTGAGATCATGACCTGAGAAGTCAGATGCTCAGCCGACTGAGCCACCCAGGCGCCCCAAAAGCTTATTTATTTTGAGAGTGAGAAGGAGAGGGGCGGAGAGAAAGGGAGAGAGAATCCCAAGCAGACTCCGCACTGTCAGTGCAGACAGAGCCCAATGGGGGGCTAGAACTCATAAACTGTGAGATTGTGACCTGAGATCATGACCCAAAACCAAGAGTCAGACACTTAACTGACTGAGCTACCCAGACGCCCCCTGCACCGCACACTTTACACATGTGTGTGGTCTGTTAACTGTATCTCCAGAAACCTGTTACTCCCCCCACCCACGGGCCTCAAAAGTCTCTGAGCCTCAGTCTCACTCTTGCTGTTCCTGGTGGGAACACCCTTCCTGTGTGTCGGCCTTTGACGTCCTCCTCACCCTCTAATGTCCCCTCAGAGGACACAGGTGGCCTGAAGCCAGCTCCCCGACCACCTGTAACCCTTCCTTTCTCCAAGTGCCAACTGCGCCCCACCCGGCGACACATCAGAGGGCGGGAGCCACTCGCCGGTCCCTCTGCCGGAAGCACTCCGTCCGCACATCAGCAGCCCCCTGAGCAGGGCCTCGGGACGGAAGCCGGCCGCAGCCTACCGCACCGTAACCTGTCATGGGAACGACGGAAACCAGTATTTGACCCCAGCTCTCCCCTGGGGAAGCCGGCAGACAGGTGCTGTCCTCAGCCGGGGACTGTCAGGTGGAGCAGGGAGGGTTTATAAATTTTTTTAACGTTTTATTTATTTTTGAGACAGAGCAAGAGCGAGAGCGAGTGAGAGAGACATCGTGAGCAGGGGAGAATCAGAGAGAGAGGGAGACACGGGCTCCAGGCTCCGAGCTGTCAGCACAGAGCCTGATGTGGGGCTTGAAGCCACGAACTGTGAGATCCTGACCTGAGCTGAAGTCGGAGCACGTAGGTTTTTAAAGGCTGGCCAGAGTCTGTAACTTTCCACTTGCCCCAAACAGGGGTCACGACTTGCAACACCCTCAGGGGCTGCAAGAATTAGCCAAGAGGGGAAAAGCTGGAAGCTTAAACCCTTGACCAGAGCTTGCCGTGATTAAATGTCATCCCCCGAGCGCCGCTCCTTTCGCACGGGTCCAGGGGAAGAGGGGGGATCCCAGGCCTGCGCGGCTGGATGGGAAACGCTTTGAGCAGGAGCATCGGCGTGGCCGGTGGATTTTGAGACCTGGCAGTTCTTGCGGCTCTTTCCTGCCTGGGTGGTACCTGCCGCCGCCGACCCAGGCAGCTGTCCCCTGCTGCGACCCGAGCTCCCTCCTCCGCAGAATGCCACTGTAGAGTGCCTCTCGGGGCGCAAGCTGCTGGCTCAGCCGCCTGCCGGGCGTGCTGTGCCCCACCTGCCCGGGAACGCGTGGGGAGACAGGACAGCGGGGGCCCGCCAGGCTCTTCCTCAGGACGTTGGGAGGTGCTGGGACCCTCCCCCGGCAGCGCGAGGCCCACGGAGGCCCCGGGGCCTGGAGTCACGGTTTTAAAGATGGCTTTTAAAAGCACAGGTGGCAATAGTCATCGCTCAAGAGTGAGGACGAGTGGCTGCGTCCTTTGGATGCCAGGGTGCCTCCCCTGTACCAGCAGGGCTGCCCTGGAGCGTGTTTTGCACCCAAACGTGACTTTTTGCCCAAGGAGGTAGGGGGGATGCTGGTGAGCTGGGGGCTTGGAGCAGCGGGATGGAAGATCCTCGGCCCCTGAAGTTTCTAAGAGCAAAAGGTGGCAGACTGGTGAGCTTCCTGGAGGAGGTGTCCTCTGGCAGGTAAGAGCTGAAGACCCCTCAGGGGCTTCCTTCAGGACCTCGTACTGCAGTCACCAGAAGGGGAAATGGGCTAAGTGGCCCATGGGCTAAGAGCCAAACAGCTCCCTTTGCTTCTGAGTTGATGCCGTGTGCAAAGTGGTTGTTCAAGCCCTGGGTGAGTGTTTCTGGTACCTTCTCCCTCATGGCCAGGAGGACCTCTGAGGCACCAACAACGGCTACCACACTAACAACGAAACAGCGCTCACTGAGCTGTCCTGCCAAGCACTTTTGTGCGGCCGAAACCCACGGCACCCTGCCACACTCGGGGAAACTGAGGCACAGAGGGGTCAAGCCAGGAAGGCAGATGCTGGCTCCACCCTCACTCACAGAGGTGGCGGGGTGGGAGGTGAGCAGTGTGTTGGGACCCCTCCCACGCGGCGGCTCTCAGACCCTCGGATGAAAGGGTGAGGGTTGGGGGCAGTCCGGGGGGGCTGCCTGGTGCCGTCTGTGGATTGGACCGGGCTGGGCCAGCGCTGCCTTTCCAGATGGGCAATGCAGAAGCAAGCACCCTGGTCCCCATCCGTGTCCACGAGAAGAGTGGATCCCCGAGCCCTCGGGGCAGAGCTAACAGCGAGGCCAGACCGGCTGTGCTCTGAACCGGCTACAGCGCAATCCGCCGGCGGAGGTCAGGGTCGCTGCGGCCCTTTCTGCCCTGCGGCGGGGCGCAGACCCGGCCCTTCACGGAGACCCACCAGTCACCCCACGCCTGCCGCGCTCCTGTGGGCGCCAGGGCAGCTCTTCCTTAGGACTGGGTGGTCTGGCCTCTTCCCTCCTCTTTGCCCTGCCTCCCTCCCTCCCACATCGGCCCCCGGACCGCACAGGACACGAGCCACATCCCCAGGACCAAACATCTCTCCCACCGGCAGCCAAGCCCGGAGCTCTCGTGAGGTCACCGCCTGATGCCATCCTCCGGGCGATTCGTGAGGAATCCCTTAGTCTCCACTCTCCAGACGGGGAACTGAGACACGGAGGGGCCAGGTGACTCATCCAAGGTCACACAGGTATCCGCGGGGAGCCCGAATGCCTCCTGGGACCCTCCCCGCTGCCCCCGTAGGCTCAAGGAGTTGACTTAGCCCTTGGGACCTGTTGTGGATGGAAATGCGTCCCCCAAAACGTGCTGAGGTCCTGACTCCCGCGTCCGTGACCTTATTTGGAAGTGGAGTCTTTGTAGCCACAGGAAGACAGAGGCAGAGACTGGAGCGACGTGTCTATGAGCCGAGGGATGCCAGGGACGCTGGCAGCCACCAGAGGCTGGACAAGGTAGGGAGGGGTCATCCCTTGAAGTCCTCAGAGGGCACAGGGCCCTGCCCATGCCTGGGTTTCAGACTTTTGGCCTCTAGAGCTGCAAGGAAATCGGCTGTTGTAGGCCACCATCTCCGGGACGTCCGAGCGGAAGATGCTGGAAAGTGATACAGGACATTTCTCGGGGTGGACTTGTCCCCGCTTAGCTTCCGAGATCGGTCCACATGCCGTCCTTCTCTGGCCTCTGCTCTATTTCTCCTGCTTCGTCTTTTGCCCACCTGTCCTCCTGCCCACCTGTCCTCTGAGACCCGCCTGGGTTCTCGCTCTTCCAGGAAGCCCTCGGGGACGGCCCAACCGCAAGGGCTCTCGCAGGAATAACCTAGCAGCTAGGGACAGTCCGCTCAGGGAACCTGACCGCAAATCAAACAGAGCCCGGTGACGGTGCTGGCTCACGGTCAGGGCCCACGGTCTAGGCTCAGAACGCGCAGGCCTGCTCCCCCCGCCAGAGCCTGACGACCGAGCGTCACCGCCCGGGCCCCCTCCCCGCCACGTCCCCGCTGCAGCGGAGGCGCAGACCCAGCCTCCAGAACTGTTGTGGAGGAAGCAGCAGGAAGGAGACACGTTTGACAGGGGAATATTCTAGAAAGGGGGTCAAGGCCAAGACCATTCAACAGCACCCAGCCCACACCCATAGAGGCTCCAGATGTTGTAGGTTCCGGGGACAGGAGCCCTGCCCTTAGGGGCGCGGAGAGGAGACCTCAGGGGTGTGAGGATGACCACAGGACAGGGCGGCCCACGCGAGGACTGCGTGTGATGACGTGGTAGACGAGGCCCTTGGGGAGGTGGCCCGGAGGACCAGGATGTGACGGACCGGACGGAGCCGGCCGTGAGGAAGTCAGGGGACCAGATGTGCAAGGGCCCTGAGGCTGGGCGAAGCTTAGTGCCTTCGGGATACAGAAGGAAGGGGCCTCCTGAGGGGGAGCAGGGGAGGCCGCGGGTCTGGGGGGCTTGGGGTCCTTCTCGGGGCCACATCTCTGGACCCCCCATTGTACTGCCAGGTGGGAGTGGGGGGGGCCTACACATGCACCGCACGGATTTAAACACTCCAAGTATTTGTTTGTTTAAATCACAAGAGTCGAGGAAAGCTAAAAAGAGGCGGAGGAAGTTAACACCAGGCTTTTCCCCCAGCTTCAGGCTCAGTTCAGCAGATAAAACACCCAGGCCTGGGCCACCGCTGTCCCCTCCCCTATCTGGAGGCATTATCTCTTTTACATTAATATTTAAGCCCGGGCTTAACAGAGTCGCAAGTCCTGCTGCTGGCGGGGACGGACGTTAACTGTGGCACGCGTTTATCTGGGATCTTTAATAACTGCTGGTGTTGGTCGTGGAGGCCCGTTTCCAGATAACCACAGCCCCGGGGACAGAGCAAGATCAAATCCGCCAGATAAAGGAAGGGCCGTGCGGGTGTGACAGCCTTTGGCCCATCAAATGCTAAGGCACAGTGGTTTTCTGGTCTCTGCAACTTGGGGAGCGAGTTTCCCCTGGGTACTTAGTTCCCTGCATTTCAGATGTGGCCCAGATTTTCCTTGGGGGGTGGGCAAGTAAGATTTGGCCCCGTGTCTCCCTGCGGCCCCCATGTTAGCTTCCTGGGGCTCCTGTAACAGAGCCCCACAAACTGGGGGCCTCAAAGGACAGAAAGGATTCTCTCCCAGTTCTGAGGACGGAGGTCTGAGAGCCAGGTGTGGCCAGCGGCTGCGGGGACCACCCTCCCGGCCTCTCTCAGCGTCTGGGCGCTGCAGGCATTCCCAGGCTCGTGGCCACTGTCTCCACCGCCACTCGGCTTCTTCCCTGGGGGTCTTCACGCAGTCTTCCTATAAGCACGCCCATCATCAGAGTTAGGGCCTCATTCCAGCTTATTCCAGCAGGGCCTCATCTTTTATTTGTTGTTGTTTATTTATTTTGAGAGAGAGAGAGATGGAGAGCGAGGGAGGGGCAGAGAGAGAGGGAGACAGAGAATCCCAAGCAGGCTCCGAAGCTGTTAGCACGGCACCCGACGCGGGTCTTGACCCCACAAACACTGAGAGCATGACCCAGGCCGAAGCCAAGAGTCACATGCTTGACCGACTGGGCCCCCCAGGCGCCCCCAGCAGGGCCTCATCTTAACTGATCACATCTGCAATGACCCTATTGACAGACAACGTCACATTCTGAGGTTCAGGGTGGACGTGAAATTTTGGGGACAGGATTCACCCCAGTGCAACCCACCATCATAAACTGTATCCACAGTTGGGGGGGGGCTGGGGTCTTCCAGGGGAGTTGGGCCAGCTCCAGGCACCCCACTGCACCCTACTGCCCTCCACCTTCCTCCCTTGCTCTGGCCCCCAGCTCCTTGGCCTGGAAGGTTCTACCATCTTTAAATGTCTCCTCTGGACAGTCCAGGGCTCGGCTGTGCCGCCCTCAGATGGGTGCCTGCTTCTCTGCTTCCCCACAGGTGGTGCCCCTTCGTGGGCGTGGGGACTTTGTCCCTCTTGTCTGAGTGGCTCCTGGCCCGTTGCCCACAGACCCTTAGTGAGCATCTCCTGAATTAAGGACAAGCACCAATGGCCAGCGCCCCTCCCCACCCCCCACCCGTCTCATCTCCGTCTTGAGGAATTTCCATTAGAATTAGGACGGGTTGGGGCCAGGCTAGCGGACACCTCCCCCTGACTGACCGACTGACCGTAAAGCCGCATCTAGAATACAAAACCTTATGCATTCTGCCATCGAATGGACGCCCAGCAGAAGTGTTCTGTCTCTTTAAATGGCTACCACAGGTTCAAACAATGAGCCAAAGGTCCAGACACACTGTCCACAGGAGAAAATGTGATGGCCGCAGGGCTGGTCTCTGTCCTGCTCCCCACAGAGCAGCCAGACACACCCCGGGGGCCGAGTCAGGTGGAAGCCGGGCGTCTAGGGCGGCCAGGTCACCCCTGCGGGACACCAGTTCAGTCTGACCTTCAGATAAACAACGCGTTAGCGTAAGTGTGACCCAACATTGTGTGGGATAGACTTATGCTAAAAAACACTATTTGAGATTCGAAACTTAACAAAGGACCGAAGCTGCAGATAAACACAGCTCTGGGGTTCGGGGGCCATTTCTCCGAAGCTTTCACAGGAGAAAGCGGGCCTGTCGCCGGGGCTCTGCCCCAGACGCTGAATTCAAAGATGAGTCAGTTAAACGTAACGTCCTTCTGAACTTCCAAGGGGAGCGAGCCCCACGTGCCTGTCACCCGGCGGACACGGGACGCCTCGCTAGGGGCGCGAGCGCAGGTGCTAAGTCAGAGGCTGCCTGCTGAAAACCACTTCCCATCAGGAAAGCCTGGTTCCAGGTCAGATGGGCAGCAATGGGGGGCACGTCTTTGCCCCCAGGACCCACCCTGTGATTCTGGTGCCGGGACGGATTTGTTGCTAGAGATCACCACACAGAGGTGTTCTCGTTAACTCGCGTCTAGCCAACCCCGCCTGATTAATTTGTCCCAGAGGTGCTGCAAGAAAAATGACACTAGGCATTTAACCCCTGCTGCAAAGCGTTTTCCGGAGACTGCGTTCTCCCGCAGAGACGAAATCAAACAGGCAACAGCGCTTATCTCTGAGAGCAGGGCTAGCCTCTGGAGAAAAGACTTTCATTTTCTTCTTCGCACATTTCGATATGGTTGGACTTTCAAAAACATTTTTTTTAACGTTTAGGTTTGAGAGCGGGAGAGACAGAGTGCGAGGGAGGGAGAGTCGAAGAGAGCGAGACACAGAATCGGAAGCAGGCTCCAGGCTCCGAGCTGTCAGCACAGAGCCCGACGCGGGGCTCGAACCCACGCACCGCGAGACCTGAGCTGAAGTCGGACGCTTCACCGACGGAGCCACCCAGGCGCTCCCGGTGGGACTTTTTAAGCACAAACTAGTTACCCTGACGCCGGAGACCGTCACGGCCCTGTTTCCTGGGCTGCAGCCCCTGCATCGCGCAGTGTCCTGCCCGCCCGGCCCGGCCCTTACCGGTATTTCATGCCCGTGCGCTGGGCGGTGCAGCCGTCCAGGGAGAGGCCGTGCCTGCGGAGGAAGCTCTCCATGTTCCTGGCCTGGGCGGCCGCCCGCACCTCCCGCAGCCGCTGCAGCTCCAGCGCGTCAGTCTGCCGGACGGGGTGCAGGGCCCAGTCCGAGTGGCACCTGCTGCTCACGCTCCTCAGGCTCTCGCTGTACGTCATGGACAACATGGTACCGCCTGGCCTGGGAGCCGCCGCTGTCCAGACGGGAAACGCCGAGTGGCCGGGATTTAGAGAGGGGGCCGCTGCCCTCCCCCGGCGCCCTCCTGGATGCCGGCCCCGGGGCGGGGGTGCCGCAGGCACACAGCCTCCAACTAGAGCGGCCAGATCGGGTCCTGGCGCCAGGGGGCCGGGGCCCTGGATGTAAACTCCTCTGGCGTGAGGCTGTCGGGCCTCGAAGCTGCACAAGCTGGGGACTCTGGCTGAGTCGCCCTCCCCTGCCCCTCGCGGCCCCCGGACAAGCGCTGGCGAAGCCGCATTCCAGGCACTGAGAACCGCAAAGGCAGAGGCGAGAGAGCATGCAGAGAGCCCGGGCCCGCAGCGAAGGCACAGTGTCCCAGTGCTCCCCGGAGGTGCTCCCCAGGTAAAGCCAGGTACGGGGCTGTCTCCAGGAAGGGGCAGAGGCACGTCTGTCATGAAAGCAAACTGCGGTGACTCCGCTAGGGGGGCCCACCCAGGAACGCCCTCGTGTGTGCTCCCAAGCTTTATCCAGGGAAGCTGCGTCGCACACACGTTCTCTGCGTGGAGGGGGCGCCGTGACACCTGCAGATCCCTCTGGGCCCCGCCCTCCGCGAGGAGTAAGTATGTCACCCTCCACAGACTTTGCAACAGGAAGACTGAGGCGCAGGGCGACACTGGGGGACAGGGGCTCGGTGCAGAGGGCAAGTGCGACTGCTGCATGGTCGTTCCGAGGGACGGCTACGCCCTCTTAGAAGCTGAAAGCAGCACAGACGTCCATCCGTGGGGACACGGGTCACGTCAGTGGCAGTCCCTCCCAGTAACGGAAACTCGTGCAGCCTTCGCGAGGCTTCTCTATGAGGACCGATGGTGCAGTGGATCCCAGGAGGCAGCAGCCAACGAAAACAAGAGGAAGACAGGTGCGCGTGCATCTCGTGTGAACGCACGTCCGCCAGCGACCCGAGGAAGGTGGCTACGCACCCAGGACACGGTCCCCACTCCGCCCCGAGAGAGAACAAGTTCGATGATCCCCGGGAAGGCAGGGCAGCCGTCTTGGGAGCCGAGGCCGCGGCGAAGGCGGTGGCCCCGACCGAGGGCAGAGGGGACGCCCAGGCCAGCCCTCTCCGTGGGGAAGCTCTGCAGCCGCCCGACACGTCACAGCCCCCTCTCCAGCTGCCGCTGTTCCCCACAGCCACGCCCTCACCCGGCCTGCCAGCCTCTTCTCTCATCATCTGTCCGCTGCATTTGATCCCCTGAAGGTCAGGTCCAGGAGAGCGAGGCCCTTTCTGTCTGCTTTTACCACTGAGGCTCAGTGCCCACAGCAGAGACCGGGCCTTCCCGCCGGGCTGGCAGTGTGGACAGCACCTGGCAGGGGTGAGCTGGCCCCCGACTCAGGCCCAAGGCACTAAGCAGGACGCCTTCTCCTGGGGGGTGGGGTGGGGGGCTCTGGAGCAGGGCTCCCACTCACTATGGCTCAGATCCACAGGGAGGGGCCTGCAGGGCCCAGGGCCTCTGGCCTCCCCCAGGGGTTCCGACTAAGCTCTCTGATGGCTGCTAGAGCAGGTATGGACGTCCCTGGCGTGAACACTCCGTGTTCCAGGAGGATCACCCAGGAGCAGAGGAGGGCAGCGGGGCTCCGCGAGGGGGGCCTGTCTTAGGAAATGGTACCTCAGGGGGCAGGGCGGCCCCTCCCTGCCTGCAGGTGTGGCAGTGTGGCTGGCTGCCCATCCTGCGTGGGGCAAAGGCAGGCCGAATCGGGGTCCCCGGGGGTCCTGCGCAGAGAGAAGAGCCTGGTGGGCTGGGGCTTCGGGGAGCAGAAAGCAGACACACACATTCCCAGCCGGGCCCAGCCGGGCCGAGATCGATAACCATTAGCTTTCAAGACATCACCCAGGGAAAGCGAAGCGGTCTGCTGTGGCTCTGAAAGTGCAGCCGGGGTCCCGGGGCTGGGGTGACCGTGTGGCTAAGCAGCGCGGCTCTGGACACCGGCAGCCCTGGCTGTCCCCCACTTAGCGCAGCACAAGCGGGCACCCTGGCGGCTCTGAGGCTCAGTCTCCAGGTCTGTGAGGCGGATGAGCAGAGGCTGATTGCACCGGCTGTCTAGACACCGGCGGGGTGTGGCTGGGGTGCCGTGTGCGGGGTGCTGCGGCGTGCTTAGGATAGTCGGGGTGGGGACAAAAACGCACAGGACGAGGTGGAGGGGACGGAGGCTGGAAGGCAGGGCCTGTGGAGAGGGCGCACGTGAGCGCGGGCCCCAGCGACTCGAGGATGCAGTGCAGGTACCAGTTATCACTAGGAAGTGCTGAACAGGATCAATGTGGACGTTAACAGACGACCCCGGCCTTGCGGAGAACACACATTCCTTGTGAGACGGGTGCAGGGCGGGGGGCACCGTCTCCGTGGGGGCTGGGGTCTCCCCTGCTTGTGATCTTCCCTTCCAGCGCCTGGGGCATGGAGGCCACGGAGAGGGTCCCCATGAGGCCAGGTGGGCTCGGGCTGGGGACTCACAGAGGTGGGGCGTGGGAGAGCATGGGCGCCCTGCTGGGGGGCGGAGGGGTGAGGACTCGGCGCCCACGAGCAGGCTGTGGCCAGACGGCCACGCAGGGTGTGAGAGGAGCCGGCCCACTCCTCCTCCAGGCAGGCAAGGCCCCAGCGAGGAGGAAGGATGCAGAAGGCACAGCGGGGCTCTGAAGGTCAGCAGTGCGGCCCTCGGGGGAGGATGGGGTCCGGCTCCCGGACTTCCGCGCACTGGGGCTCCTTCCCAGCCTCCTCCCAGGACGACTGGGGCGGGCTGGGGTCACTGGATGACGGGGCCACGGGGGGACCCCGCCTTAAGGGAGGGCCCGCTGTTGGGGCTCCTGCCTCACGCCCTTTGCTTCTCAGGGCTCACAGATGCAGTGACCCTGACCTTGTCTTCCTCCTCCTGGAGATCCAGCCCCCACTCCATCTCAAGAAAAACCCGCCCCCTCCTCCGTAGCCATTGCTAATTATGAGGCGCCTACAGGCTGGTCCCTGAACTGGGCCTGTCTTTTGCAAATCTATTCTTGCGGCCGGAGGGCTCGGGGGGATTCCAGAAGACGAACACCGTGACATGGAAACACTGAACCGAAGGCATCGGCCTCATTAAGCCGGTGGGGACCGCGACCTCCCCGAAGGGCCGTTCACCTGGAACTTCTGAACTGTGGTCTGTGTACGTGAGCTTCAGAAGGGCTCCCGAACGGCTCCTTTAAACGGTGACACTTGTCTGGATCCTAGAGAGGCCAGCCCGAGTCCCTGAAAGCGGGGATGCGAGGGGAGCGGCGCCATTCCGGAGCGCGGCTCTGAAGTGCACAGCAGCGCGTCAGGGCAGAGACCAAACCTTCGCAGAGGGCGAGCAGCGAGCCAGGCCCCAGCAAGCACCCCCCACCCCGCCCCTGCCCGGCATGTGTTTCCAGACAGCCCTTCCCGAGAGCCACCAAACCTCCCCGCGGTCCTCCTCGGGAATCCACGACAAGCCAGGTCTAACGGTGACCCTGCAAGCCTGGAAGGCGAGCTCACTGGGCGGCGGAAAGCCCTCCGCCTGCTTCCCAGCGTCACCTGGCAGTTACTTAGGGCTGGCTTTTGTTTTAGGTTTTCTGCTTTGAATAAACTATAGGGGATCATACTGTCCCTCTGTGACTCCCATTCCTGGGCCGCGTGTCCCCAAGCAGCACCCCGACCCTCCCAGACCGCGGCTGCCCCAGGACTCCTGGAGCTGGGGGCCACTCACCTGCCTTCCTGGCGTCCGCGCGTTAGAAAGGACAAGTCTAGCTTACAGGGCTCACCAGCGCGGCAGGATCTGGCTCGCAGCTGGCTCATTAGGGAGTGTCACTGCGGGACGTCAGGAGAGGCAATTGGTGAATGAGACGCGCCCCGTGAGGGTCCAGTTTGGAGGCCGCGAGTCCATTAGTCTATTAGGGCGTTTTCAGCTCAGTGAGAGGCTGAATAATTCACGAGCAGCGTCTCTTTCCCCTAAAAGCTGGAGAAGTGCACTCCGGAGGCGCAGCCTGAGGCCAGCTCTTGGCCTGGGGGCTGGGAGGGGGCACTCCCTGGGGTCCTGCCTGGGGCTCACTCCCCCACCAGGCTCCCGCGCCCCAACGGCCACAGACTCAGCCACAGGTGGTGGGGGGGCCCTGCTTTCTGGTTCCGTGAGGCCAGGACCCCGGCTTGGCGCTCGGCCCTCACCACACTCATGTCTGCAGGAAGGGGTCCCACGGCGACCACCACCCACGGCGAAGGGCTGGGGTCTGGCCAGGATGTCCCCCTCCCTTCTACAGGGACGTGCCCCACATTGGCAATACCTTACACCGTCAGTACCTATAAATGGTCGGAAGGTTCTAGAAATCTGCTCTTTGAGCACCACAATACCATTCCCTGTGGGCATGAGTGCAAGGGCCCCTCCTCACAGCACACAGTCTGACCTCAGGTTTGGGAAATGCTTTGCGGCTGAGCTCTGGGCGGAAGCCATGCTGAGCCCCCGCTCCAGGGTCACGAGCCCTGGGGCACTTGTCACCCTAGGATCCCAGAGACCTCCCAGCATGAGGGATTCTGGATGGAGGCTGAGCGGACTGTCCCAAGACAAACCTGCCCCCGAAGCTGCTCCCGAGTGGGGAGTTGCTGCCGGGCCCCGGAGAAGAGAGCAAACAAAATGGGAAGCAGTACGCGAAAGCCAGGGGATGGCCAGGGGTCACTACCTGGAGAGGCCCCGCCTCTCAAAGGCCCCCGCCCGCCATGTCAGCTCCCTGGCCTCTGTGTCACAGGCCCCACTGCCGGGTGGTGGCATCAGCCTGACACACCCGGACACACCCTGTCTCCTTCCCCACCCCAGGCTCCGCACCCCTCTGTCACCTCCACATCCTTCTCAGCGCCAGCCCTCTGTGATCCAGAGGACACGGCTCCTGACTTCCCGTTCTCTTGCCCTGCTGCCCTTCACTCTTCCTGGGCTCCCCACGCAGCCTCTCCACCTACCCTCTAGTCCCTGCAGAGCACTGATCTCAGCCCTGCTCAACACTGTTGATGGCTCCCCAGTGCCCACTGAAGGCAGCCCAAGCTCCTTTGCTCGGCATTCACGGCCCTTTCCCCATCTGACCTCCATCTTCCTCTACTGTCTGGCCCCTCGCCCCTCTCTGTCCGTCCCGTCCCTCACAGCCGGTGTGGGTAACCACCGCCTCCTGCACCTGGCGCCTCTCCAAGCTATGGCTCAGACATCTGGAATGTTCCTCCTGGAACACATTGGAAGTCGGCCCAGCCCCCAAGGCCCTGCTCAGAGCATCATACTGTCTCCTCCACGAAGACTTCCCTGAGGCTCAGTGGGCTGTGCCCACGCCTTCCTCGGGATGCCCACGTGGTTTAGACTCCCCCAACAAGATATTCTAGATATTTTAGTGATTTGGGTTCTGGGGTAGATTGCATTACGATGCCAGGTCCTCGACCCTCCTTGGCATCACCTGACTGTGGTTCTCCCGCAGGGACCAGGAGAGTCTCATCCTGTCCTCGGACACTGGCTTGGTCGTGAGCTTTGCTTTGGCCAAAAAGAATGAGCGGTGTGCCGGTTCCAACCATGGGCCTTCAGAGACATTACGTGATTCTGCTTTTCCTCCGCAACTTTTGCCCAAAATAGCCTCTGGTTAAAAAGGACGGGAGGGTGAACACCTGAGCCCCCTGCAGCTCAGACCAAACCCAGCTGAGCCCAGGTGAAGAGAGACGCATAAACAAGAAATACACGCTCCTCCTTGTAAGGTGCTGAGTTTGGGGCTTGTTTGTTACACGGCATTCTCTGGAAGAGCTGACAGATACAGGGTCTTACTTCCCTTACTAGTCCGTGAGCCGTCTGAGGGCAGGGCGCACACCTCAAACACCTCTGCCCTGTTGGGGGAGGGGTGGTCAGTGGCCAGGACGGTGCAGACGGATTAACCCTCTGGTCGTTGTGTCACCGCCCAGGGGACAAGGATGCCACTGGGAGTGTCACCCAGCATATTAAGCAAAGACCCTGCCTCTTTAGAGGTCACAGTCAGAGACTCCACAGGACACCCGTCAGTGTCTGTGAGAAGCAACCACACTGGAGATCAAAGGACGGCCAGAGCGTGTGGGGGTCGGGATGGAGGTCGGCGGATCTGGGGTGCAGCTGTCCAACAGGGCTTGGCTCAGGGCAATCCGGCCTCTGGGCACAGGGTGCTTATCCAGAAGGGTCCCCAGGGGGTGGACAACAGGTTGGATCCGTGGGGAGTGGGACCCTTTCACTTGGGCGCTGTGATGCCCGGCAATCTATTCAGGGTGTCCGCGGGGGGGGGCCGGCGGCTCGAAGGCACATTTGGTCTCAGTGGCGAATGTCTCACACTCGTCACATGCGCCGTCATACACGTGATGGCAAACGTGTCATCTGACAAAATCATCCACAAGCCCAAGCTCAGATCTAACGATTTTGGGCACAACCTTACCGAGCAAACACTTCAGTCACCGCTTTAGGATTCTCTGTAAGGAGCGAGACCCCGGGGGAGGCAGGGAGTAGGGGCGACATCAGCCCGAGGACCCAAGCCCACCGTCAGGCTCAGAGGCCCAGGGGCCGCGGAAATCCAGGTCCCCGCGTCCTCCGTGCCTCGGCAGTGCCCGGCCCTGGCCCTGCGCTGCTGTGTGCACGGCCTTGGGAAGCTGCTCTGGACACAGACCCCTCAGCCTGAACGCCAGCACGCACGCCACACACGGGGCCCTGCCCGAGGGCCACACGGTCCTGAGGCTGGCGCGGCTGACCCAGCAGGAGGAAATGCCAATCCAAGTGCACTCCTGGCGTTACCGCCCTCCCGAGGGGCACCCCGCGGCTCACCTCCCCACACAGGCCAGCCACCCGCTGCCCAGGGGCCTCGCCCCAGAGGACTCTGCCGGCTGCCCTGCCCCGGGCCCACCTGGACGCCACGTCGCTCTGGGGCACAGCCTCCCACCCCACCACACGGTGCGCTGATTCAGCCACACGGAGACGCACCACACACCAGCAGGCCTGGGTCACACCAGAGCCACGTGTCCCTGCGACGCTGCTGACCTCTGATGACAAGTCAGCTCACATCCAAAGAACAGGGGAGAATCCCCGAACCACAGGAGAGTGTCAGGACCCCCACCTGACAAGTGAGATTTCAGGGTGGATCTGGTGAGGGTGTGCGCATCCGCGTGCTCAGATCCAAGCAGATTCTAGACATCAGCACACACAGGGAGGCGGTGCCCTGTGGCCGGGCACCGGAGCCCGTGTCCGACTGGAGAGGTCACCAGCACACCCGCCCCCGACGGGGCCTGGCCCTCCCGCCCGCTCCCCTGCCTTCGGCTGGCGGGTCTTAGGGAAAACGGAGGGCTCGTTACCTGTAAAACTGGAGCTGTCTTTTGGGGCTCCCATACCGAGTGCTGCGGACAGCGATGGGGGACAGAGAAAGGAGAGAAAGAGAGAGAGAGTCCACAATTGGCATTAGCCGCAGGGAGGTGCCAGCCCTGGACGCCCCGCGGCCCGGCCCCTCCCCGCTCAGCTCCGGGCGGTCCTTCGGGGACTCGCGCCCGCAGACAAGCGCTCTGCGGCAGCGCCACCCAGTGGCGCACGGAGGCAGAGGCCCGGCCTGTGCGGACGTGGGGTCCTCGGGTGGGGAAGCCAAGACGAGGGGTAAACCTCTGAGTGACAGTCTGGATTTTAATGAAACCTGCCTTAGAGCGACAGCACAAAGACCTCCAGCCGAGAAGCTGCCCGTCACCCCCCACTGGCGAGTCTGTGTGTGGCCGTGCGGTCCTTTTCAGGACTTTGATGAAGGAGGGACGCCCCCTTTCCCTGCAGCCTCTACAGGTATTTGCTCTGGATCAGGCCCTAACGATTGTGGAGCGAGGCCCAATCGATCGGACACCGATGGGCCCATGGGGTCCCCTGCCCGGGCCCCAGTCTTTCGTGACAGCCACCGCCGTCTGGGCTCCGTGCTCCGTGGCCAGGGCAGCAGCTGTCACCCAGCGCCTTGGCGTGCCCTCCCCGTGGCTCAGCCTGGGCTGCTTTCCAAAGGGAGAGACCCAGAGCTGGACTTGGAGGCGGCCTCCACGCTAGGGGGGTGCACCCGCCTGGGGTAAGGCTCTGCGCCCCCCTCAAAGGGGCTGGGTGATGTGTAAGAAAGAAACAGGAGCTGGGAGGGTCCCCCACTCCCTTCCGGGCCTGCTCCCTCCAATATTACAGAAGAGTCAGGGACCTGGTGACAC